>NC_133143.1:23380093-23693343 GCF_048418815.1 Hemitrygon akajei
GACCAGCATCTTCAAGGGGAACCCAACTTTATGTCAGTGGTTGTGAATTGCATACATTTCTCCCAATGACATTACCCTACAATATCAGCCCTGCCTGAGAAGTGACTTGGATGCACTCCAATTTTCTACCATCACAACGGGTCAACAACAGATGCCATTCCATTGGCTCTTCACTTTATTCTGGAACAGCTGGAGAGCAAATATGCATACATCAGGGTGCTCGTAATCAACTACAGCCTGGCATTCAATACTACTATCCCCTCAAAACTAATGAGAAAACTTCAAGTTATTAGCCTTAATACCTACTGTGCAATTGGATCCTTCATTTCCTCACTTGCATTCCCTAGTCAGTTCAGATTGGCAACATCTCTGTCACAATCTCTCTCAGCACAAGTGCACCACAAGGCTGTGTGCTTAGTCCTCTGCTCTACTCACTTTATACTTATGACTATGTGGCTAAGCACAACTCCAATGCCATATTTGTTTGCCGACAACACTACTGTTGTAGTCTGAATCAAAGGTGGTGGTAAATCAGCATAGAGGAGGAAGGTTGAAAAATCTTGCTGAGTGGTGCAGCATTAACAGCCTCTCACATAATGTAAGTAAGACCAAGGAGATGATTACTGGTTACAGGAGAAGGAAACCAGAAGTCCATGAGCTAGTCCTCATTAGGGGATCAGAGATGGAAAGTGTCAGCATGTAAGTACAATTATGAAGAAAGCATGGCAGTGCCTCTACTTTTTAAAAGTTTGCGAAGATTCAGCTTGTCATCTAAACTTTGACAAACTTCTATAGGTGCGTCATGAAAAGTTCATTGACTGGTAGCACAACAGCCTTGTATGGAACACCAATGGCCTTGTATGGAAAAGACTACAAAAAGTAGCAGATACAACCCAGTCTATTACACCATCTAGAGGGAGCCCTGTCGCAGGAAAGCAACATCCATCATCAAGGGCTCCCACCATCCGGGCCATGCTCTCAACTTGCTGCTGCCATCGTGAAGAATGTACAGGAGTCTCAGGATCCACAGCACCAGGTTCAGGAACAGTATTACCCCTCACCATCAGAGGGAACAAGTTCACTCACCCCATCACGGTTCTGTTTCCATTACCAACTGTCAAAGACTCTTCATTTTATGTCCTTGATCTTCATTGCTAATTTATTTATTGTCACTTTCTTTTTATACTGGCATGATTTTTTGTTGTTGTCCATCCTGTTGCATGGGGTCTCTTGTGTTTCTTGTATTTACTGTGACTCTCTGCAAGAAAATGAATCTCAGGGTTGTTTATGGTGACATATATGTACTTTGATAATAAATTTACTTCGATCTGCAGAGTGACAAGAGGGATCACTGAGAGTGCTCTCAAGCAACACTCACTTAGCAACAGCCTGTTCACAGAAGCTCTGTTAGGGTTTTGGCAAAGCCACTCAGCTCCAGAGCTCATTACAGCCTTGTTTCAAACATGGAGGAGGAGCTGAACTCCAGAGATGACGTGAGAGGAATTGTCTTTGGCATCAAGGCAGCATTTGATTGGGTATGGCATTAAAGAGCCCTGGCTAGGAGCCAGTGAAAATCAGGGAGAAAACCTCCGCTGGTGGGAATCATTTCAAGCACAGAGGAAGATGATCACGGTGACTGAAGGTTAATCATCAGTGCCACGGGACAGTTCTGCAGAAATTCATCAGGGTGATATCCCAGCCACAACTACCTTCAGCCACTTCATCCGTGACCTTCGTTCAACTGCAGGATCAGAAGCAGAAGTGCTTGCTGATGATTGTTCATTGTTCAGCAGCCTCCATGACTTCTGAGATAATGAAGCAGTCCATGACCAAATGCAGTAAGACCTTGACAATGGGGGTCAGGTAACAGAAGGATCAGACAATGACAATAACCCAGCAAGAGAAAGTCCCACTTTCAGCTCTTGATATCAATATCCTAGGGGCTACCATTGGCCGGAACTGAACTGGTGTAGCAATATACACAGGTAACTACCCCACCTTCTAAATTCCTAAAGCCTGTCCACCACCTACAAGGCACAGACAGGTCAGGAGAGTGGTGACATGCTCTCCTCTTGCCTAGATGAGTGGAGTTTTAACAACACTGGGAGGCTTGGCAGTATAGTTGACATAGTACCTGCCTGGTAGGAATCCCATCCACAATCTTCCACTCACTCCACAACCAACACACAGTAGCAGAAGTTTGCACAATCTACAGGATGAACTGCAGCACCTCACAATGCTTCCAGAGATAGCCCCTGCTCAACCTCCAGCATTTAGGAGAGTTCAAAAGCATAGGAAAGCCACAAGCAAACCACTCACCACCCTGACTTGGAAATAGATTGCTGCTCCTTCACTGTCACTGGGGCAAAATCATGAATCTCTCTCTTTAACAGCATTGGGGGCATGCCCACACCTCAAGGGCTGCAGTGATTCATGAAGACAGCTCACCACCACCTTCTCAAGGGCAATTAACGGGTGAGAAATTAAATGCTGGCTCAGCCTGCGAGGCCTACATCCATTGAATGAATATCGAAAAAAACGCATTGATTCGCAATACACAGTTAAGAACTGTATGGTTAAGGGGGTGGAGGGTTAATATCATTTTTCTTACTATTTCGTTATCACATTTATTCTTTGTAATCTCTAAAATTCAATAAATAAATAATATTTTTTTAAAAAAGAACTGTATGAATATACTTACAAGTATTTATAATGGGTTAATCTTTAGCTGCAGTATTCTGTTCAGTTCTGAGGACAACAGTCACCAGATTATGACAGCTTTCTCTTCCTAAGAACGTTTCATAAACTGAACTGTTACGAAGTCAGAAGTGAACAAAATGTGTGGAAGAAGATCATAGAAACAACTGTGATGGGAGAGCGAGCAAACAGAGGGCGAATAGTCGCCAGCCGGTCTCGCTGACTCAGCAAGTATGATTGGACCTTCTAGCTCTGTTCAACCATCCCTCAAATGATGCAGCTTGGAAGGGGAGAGAAAACACACAGAAATGCCTTGTTTCCACCCAGCAGAAAATGTCTGAAGCAGCTGACAAGTCCACCTCCATCCGTCCCACCAGTCTCCCATATGTTCAGTTGTACGCAAAGGGTGTCCATCATTTGAGCGTTTTTTAGTTTGGAGAGGACCTGTATTATGTTTCAGAAAGGATGAGATGATGATGGAAAAGAAGGAATGGACTGGAAATGGATGAGATTTAGGGTGGACTTATTTGATGTTCTCCATGTTATGATGCAGTAGATAGGGAGAAACTGTTTCTATTAGCAGGCAGTTCAATAATCAAAGGATCAAGAGGAAATTGGTAAAAGAACTGGAGAATTGCAGTAACACAAATGTGCAGGGAGTCGGAAAGATCTGCAATGCACTGCCTGAAAGAGAATAGATTCAGTGTTCACTTTCAAAGAAAGACTGGAACTACTCCGAGAAATGAAAAAAAAATTCAGGGCTCTGGGGAATGAGCAGCAGGATGCTGCTAATTCGATAGCTTTATCAAAGTATTGGCACCGTTTTGATGGTCCAAGTAGAGCCATTATGTATTGCATAATTATAAGGCTCAATGACTCAATGAAAATAAACTTGGGCCAATTAAATACTATGTAAGTAATAAGTAGTTCCCCCCGTACTTTATAGTTTAAAGGGTGTTATGGCAATGTTCTATGTTTCTTGCAAAAGCTAAATTCACAGCAGTCTCTTCATTATTCACCTCCAATTTAAGGTGATTCTTGTTAAAAGTAGAAGTACACTGACAAAGTAACAAATATAGTATTGATGTACAAACGTACCATATATTGAAGACTCGCAAAGCTAAGATAACTAACTCAATAGGTTCATACCTAATTGAAAAAATATATTGTCGGCCAATTAAGATTCCTCCTCTGATGTTGTTACTTTACTGCTTGAAATGTTGTTACTCCTCCACAGCAGGTGCCTTTTCTTTACATAACCAGATGTTGCTATGGTTCCTCTCCAGATGTTGCTGCATTATGTCTCTAGGTGGTGTTACTTTCCCTGTCCAGATGCCATTTTTTCCCTTTGCAGATGCTGGTACTCAGGGAAGACAGCCTAAATCTTTGAATATCTGCATTTCCTTAAACGGCATTTAAGTTCGGAGAGTTCATTAACTGATGTAATCTTAACTGAGATCATCAAATAGTGCTAGAAATAATGAAATAAATTCCTATTCTCCCTGCTAAGAGGCAGCCACCCACCTGTTACACAATCGTCAAAGGTTATAACGTGCAGCTACCTATGTAATTTTAGCCGGGGAGACCCCTAAGATCTAAGCATGAAGAAGCGAGGATAGATGAAACCACCGAGAAGCCATCACTCTTAAAGAAGAGCAGCTGGTGCACAGTGGAGAAATGTGAAGCCATGAATCCATCAAGCAGCTTGTGCTTTCATGTTAGCACTTTCACCCCATGAACTGGCACACAGTGCAGGCTTATGGTTTATACATTACCTGCTATTCTAAGCAGCAGGCAAAGGGACCCCATAACATACTTGCTTCCAGTCATCCCTTGGTCTAAATTTCAACCACATCAAAGACTGGAGCAACTTATCCCTGTTTGCGCATGTCCAAGTTAAAAAGAGATTAATAGGCAAGGATGATTCCTCATCAAGGGATTCAGATAACACAGGAGCAAAGCTTGTGAGACTCATTGTGGCTCTAGTCCTGATGAAATCATTCCCTTGTAAACATTTCCAGCTTTATATTATTTGGCAAGGTGTACACAGCACTGATATCCTGACTGATCTAGCTGCAGTCTGGCACATAGTTGCCATATGCTCCTGTCCCTTCAAGCTGTTTTCTCTCACTGCCGTGGGTAGCATTGCTGACATTAATGCTCTCACTCAGGCTGAGGAAAGATGACCCCCTCACCACCCTCCCTCACTGAAAGATTAATGGCACTTCTGCATTGCAGGTAACACTTTGAAATTGCTGCCTGATTAAAGCAATCAGGTTACAATCTGACTGCTGGTGGAAATCGAGTCAGCTCAGGCAGGTTACTTTTCACGCAGAATAACCACAGCTGAAGGCTTATTCTGTTTTGTCCGAGGACAATATCCATTTCCAAAAACTGGCCATGTATTAAAGAGCTGGGATGACCAACTGGCTGGTGTGTTCACTGAGAACTTTAACCTCTCGCTTCAGCAGTGTGTGGTACTCACCTGTTTCAAGCAGGCTTCAATTACAGACAGTCTCCAAGTTACAAACGTCTGACTTACGAACAACTCATACTTAAGAATGGGGGGAGGAGAATGCCGTCCACTATTTTTAGTCAGATCACGATGCTGTCCGCCATTTTAAGTCATTGCCGTTAACACTGTGTTGAGTGTGTAACTTAGTATTTGGCTTAAATATTTCTTAGAAAGATTCACCCTGACCCTCCTTTTCCAGTCAGCATTGCCCCCACTTGTCCCATTTAACTTGTCTCAGTGCGGATGGACTTTAGGACCCAGGGGAGCAGAGGACCCACCACCCACGGCTGCTGCTGAACCTGCAGTTTTCTGTTCTGTTGACGGAAAACGATCACGATTGAAAATAAAGTGGAAATAATAAAGTGATCGGAAAGAGGTGAAACACCATCAGTCACTGGAAAAGCGTTAGGCTACAGTCGGTCAACAATCAGAACTATTTTAAAGGATACAGGTAAAGGATGAAGAGAGAATAATGGAGCATGTGAAAGGCCCTACCCCGATGAAAGCTACAATTATTATTAAGCAACGCAGTGGTTTAATTATTGAAATACATACATTTCTTAAGAGTTTATATGCATAGAAAGGTAAAATATATACTAAGACAAACGTTTGACTAACTGATGCTAAATAATACCAGATGTACCTGTTCTGACTTACGTATAAATCCGACTTAAAGACAGACTCAGGAACGGAACTCGTTCGTAACCCGGGGACTGCCTGCATACCGGTGCCCAAGAAGGGTGTAGTGACCTGCCTCGATGACTGTTGCCCAGTTGCACTTACATCCACAGGAATGAAGTGATTTGAGAGATTGGTAAGGAAGCACATAAGCTCCTGCCTGAGCAGTGACTTGGATCTGCTCCAATTTGCCTACTGGAGCAACAGGTCCACAACAGATGTTATCTTAATACCACCTTGTGCAATTGGATCCCAGATTTCCTTACTTGTAGACCCCATTCAGTTTGCATTGGCAAAAACATCTCCACAATCTCCATTAACACAGGTGCACCACAGGGCTGTGCGCTTAGCCCCCTGCTCTCCTCGTTTTACACCTATAACTGTGCGGCTAAGCACAGCTCCAATGCCATATTCACATTTGCTGATGTGGGCTGAGTTAAATGTTGAGAATCCAGATACAGGAGGAAGACTGAAAACTTGGTTCAGTGGTGCCATTACAATAACCTCTCGCTCAATGTCATCAAGACCAAAGAATTGATTATAGACTTCAGGAGAGGGAAACCAGAGGCCCATGAAACAGTCCTCATCAGAGGATCAGAAATGGAGAGGGTTAGCAACTTTGAATTCCTGGGTGTTATTATTTCGGAGGATCGGTCCTGGACCCGGCACATAATTGCAATTACAAAGAAAGCAAGGCAGTGCCTCTGTTTCTTTAGGATTTTGCAGAGGTTCAGCATGACATTAAAAACTTTGACAAATTTCTACAGATGTGTAGTGGAAAGCATATTGAACGTATCACGCCTAGTCTGAAAACATTAATTCCTTTGAACAGAAAATGTTACAAAAGGTTTTGGATTCAGCCCAGTTCATCATGGGTAAAGCCCTCCCAACCATTGAGTGAGTACATCTACATGAAATGCTGCTGTAGGAAAGCAGCATCCATCATCAGAGATCCCCATCACCCAGGTCATGCTGCCGTCGGGTAGAAGGTACAAGAGCCTCAAGATGTGCAACACCAGGTTAAGGAACAGCCACTGCCCCTCAACCAACAGGCTCTTGAACAAAAGGGGGCAACTACATTCACTTGCCCATCACTGAAATGTCCCCTCAACCAATGATCTCACTTTAAGGGCTCTTTATCTCATCATCTCATGTTCTCGTTATTTATTGCTATTTGCATTTGCACTGTTTGTTGTACTCTGCACTCTATTTGATCTGTCATTGATCCTGTTGTAGTTACTATTCTATAGATTTGCAGAGTATGCCCTAAAGAAAATGAATCTCAGGGTTGTATATAGTGACATATACTGTATGTACTTTGATAATAACATTTACTTTGAACTTTGAAATCAACGCAGGTAAATGCAGATCATACAAGAATCAACACATTATACAGGAATCAGGTCACTACTCAATTCAAGTTCAAAAAAAACTTTGTCATCCCTCCATGTTGCACTGTACTGCTGACAGGCATTAACCCTCTCTCCTGTAATACAGCACAAGCTTATTCAGACTGTGCAGTTGCGTGTGTATTGAGATTGCAACAGAAGATATATTTAACCAGATACCACTTTACATTTAACCTTATTACACTGATTTATGGCACATGCTTAACCCAACTCCGCTGTCATCAACATGTTTGATCAGCTCCATGGAACTGATCATGTGTCATGAGCTCATGTTAGCCAACCATGTTGTTAGCCTTTTACAATTATTTGTCTAGTCCATCACAACCTCCTTCTGCACCCAATTAATGCCATCAATTCATCAACATGCCAGAATTTTGACTTCTAAGGAAGCTGTCTGGTGTTGGGCATTTGAAACATAAATTGTTTGGTGATAAAGAAGGACCACTTACAATCATGAAAAGGCAGGGGGCAGATAGCAGTACTGATTAGTGCTCAAGATTGAGCTGGATAAAGGATCTTCTACAAGAAGATTAGGACAGAAGCCCACATCAAATTGCAAGTTTACAAAATTCACTGTCTGAGCAGTAATTGAGGTGGAGGCTCTCCTTTCAATCTCTCTCATAGTCCTGTTTAACTTAGATCACTTCTCATTCTTCTAGAACCTGAGTACAGAGTGGTCTTCTTCGATTTATCTCCATAAGACATCTCTGCACCATCAGAGCTAAATTTCTCCTAGCTGATATGAGTTTTGGCCAAAGCGCGTTAACCTGGACCCACCAGACAAAGTCCTGGAGGAGTTCAGTGGGTTGAGCAGCTCAGCCTCTTGTGTTCCCCCAGCCTACTGCTTTTTGCTCTGGATTGTGATAGCTTCAGTGATTATCTTGCATTTTGCCTGTTGAATGTGCTTGTTATGACCGAGTGTGTGAGATGTAGGTGGCTGTGAGTCTTGAAGTAATGATAAGGGTACATTGGGGCGGGATGGGATAGTGGGACATATAAATATTAGATAAACATCACAAGTGATAGAGTGGTTTTGGGCAAGGGATCTTTAGGAGAGAGTAGAGTTCGAGATTAGTGAAGCAGTTAGTTAGAAATAAATGAAAGCTTTTGTGGTTCTCTGTGTATTGAATATATTATTGTTGACATGGGCCTCAAAAGTGATCTTCTCCCTGGATACCTTTCTAAATCTGAGTCATAAGGGATCACCCTCCTCACTGACTTGCTCTGCTTAAATTCCTGAAATGCTTTACAAAATTGGGATCAACTTAATCAAAATACTGGAGGAACTCAGCAGGCCAGGCAGCATCTAGGAAAAGAATACAGTCGATGTGTTGCTTAGATTTCCAGCATCTGCAGATTTTCTCTTGTTTGCGATTGGAAAATTGGGATGCCCGTTTTGCTTGGCCATAACTTCCTGCAGACTCTCCAATCACTTGAGATGATTTCCAGTGGTGACTGGATACAAGGGTCAGCTTTCCTTTAAAATATGCGGATTTGGTGTCAGTTAGCACAACCTGCTTCAATTGTTGCTAACTGGTCAGGACAGTGGGCCCGTGTGTGAGGCCATGTGGTTGGTGCTGGCGGAATTATCTCATCATGATAATAAGGCAGCATTAGTTTTATCTGTATGCAGCACCAGGTCAAACTTGCATGAATGAAGTATGCACTATGGTTTTTGAAAATCATTCAATATTTCTTCAGTATCAAATGAAACAAAGCAACTCAGTGCATCCCCTGATGCATACACGAGTGTCTGCTTGGTGCAGGTCAGATTTGGCAGTGGGTGGAGAAAAAGCAAACTATTGCAGGTCAGACAGCAGCTATGGAGACAAAGGTTTTAGGTTGAAACCCTTCATCAGGGCTGAGAGTGAAGAGGAGAACTAAGCAGTATAAAGAGGTGAGAGAGAGACAAGAAGCAGGAACTGGCAAGTAATAGGTGGTTCAAACAACACACACAAAATGCTGGTGGAACACAGCAGGCCAGGCAGCATCTATAGGGAGAAGCACTGTCGACGTTTCGGGCCGAAACCCTTCGTCAGGACTAACCGAAAGGAGAGATACTAAGAGATTTGAAAGTAGTGGTGGGAGGGGCAAATGCGAAATGATAGGAGAAGACCGGAGGGGGTGGGATGAAGCCAACAGCTGGAAAGGTGATTGGCGAAAGTGATACCGAGCTGGAGAAGGGAAAGGATCATGGGAAGGGAGTCCTCGGGAGAAAGAAAGGGGGAGGGGGGAGCACCAGAGGGAGATGGAGAACAGGCAGGGTGATGGGCAGAGAGAGAGAAAAAAAACAAACACCTAAATATGTCAGGGATGGGGTAAGAAGGGGAGGAGGGGCATTAATGGAAGTTAGAGAAGTCAATGTTCATGCCATCAGGTTGGAGGCTACCCAGCCGGTATATAAGGTGTTGTTCCTCCAACCTGAGTTTGGATTCATCTTGACAATGGAGGAGGCCATGGATAGACATATCAGAATGGGAATGGGACGTGGAATTAAAATGTGTGGCCACTGGGAGATCCTGCTTTCCCTGGCGGACCAAGCGTAGGTGTTCAGCGAAACGGTCTCCCAGTCTGTGTTGGGTCTCACCAATATATAAAAGGCCACACCGGGAGCACCAGACACAGTATACCACACCAGCCAACTCACAGGTGAAGTGTCGCCTCACCTGGAAGGACTGTCTGGGGCCCTAACCAATTCCCCTCTACCACCACTCTCCTCCGTCTAGCGGAATTAGTTCTTACTCTCAATAATTTCTTTTTTGGCTCCTCCCACTTCCTCCAAACCAAAGGTGTAGCCATGGGCACCCGTATGGATTCCAGTAATGCCTGCCTTTTTGTTGGCTTTGTGGAACAGTCCATGTTCCAAGTCGATACGGGTATCAGCCCCCCTCTTTTCCTTCGCTACATCGACGACTGCATTGGCGCTGCCTCCTCCACGCATGCTGAGCTCATCGACTTCATTAACTTTGCCTCCAACTTTCACCCTGCCCTCAAATTTACCTGGTCCATTTCCGACACCTCCCTCTCCTTTCTTGATCTTTCTGTCTCCATCTCTGGAGACGGCCTATCTACTGATATCTACTATAAGCCTACAGACTCTCACAGCTACCTGGACTATTCCTCTTCCCACCCTGTCTCTTGCAAAAATGCTATCCCCTTCTTACAATTCCTCCGTCTCCACCGCATCTGCTCTCAGGATGAGGCTTTTCATTCCAGGACGAAGGAGATGTCTTCCTTTTTTAAACAAAGGGGCTTCCCTTCGTCCACCATCAATTCTGCTCTCAAACGCATCTCTTCCATTTCCCGCACATCTGCCCTCACCCCATCCACCCACCACCCCACTCGGGATAGGGTTCCCCTTGTCCTCACCTACCACCCCACCAGCCTCCAGGTCCAACATATAATTCTCCGTAACTTCCGCCACCTCCAACGGGATCCCACTACCAAGCACATCTTTCCCTCCCCCGCTCTTGCTGCTTTCCGCAGGGATTGCTCCCTATGCGACTCCCTTGTCCACTTGTCCCCCCTATCCCTTCCCACCGATCTCCCTCCTGGCACTTATCCTTGTAAGCTGAACAAGTGCTACACCTGCCCTTACACTTCCTCCCTCACCACCATTCAGGGCCCCAGACAGTCCTTCCAGGTGAGGCGACACTTCACCTGTGAGTCGGCTGGTGTGGTATACTGCGTCTGGTGCTCCCAGTGTGGCCTTTTATATATTGGTGAGACCCGACGCAGACTGGGAGACCATTTCGCTGAACACCTACGCTCGGTCCGCCAGAGAAAGCAGGATCTCCCAGTGGCCACACATTTCAATTCCACGTCCCATTCCCATTCTGATATGTCTGTCCATGGCCTCCTCTACTGTCAAAATGAATCCAAACTCAGGTTGGAGGAACAACACCTTATATACCGGCTGGGTAGCCTCCAACCTGATGGCATGAACATTGACTTCTCAAACTTCCGTTAATGCCCCTCCTCCCCTTCTTACCCCATCCCTGACATATTTAGTTGTTTGTTTTTTTTCTCTCTCTTTGCCCATCACCCTGCCTGTTCTCCATCTCCCGCTGGTGCTCTCCCCTCCCCCTTTCTTTCTCCCGAGGACTCCTGTCCCATGATCCTTTCCCTTCTCCAGCTCTGTATCACTTTCACCAATCACCTTTCCAGCTGTTGGCTTCATCCCACCCCCTCCGGTCTTCTCCTATCATTTCGCATTTCCCCCTCCCACCACTACTTTCAAATCTCTTAGTATCTTTCCTTTCAGTTAGTCCTGACGAAGGGTCTCGGCCCGAAACGTCGACAGTGCTTCTCCTTATAGATGCTGCCTGGCCTGCTGTGTTCCACCAGCATTTTGTGTGTGTTGTTTGAATTTCCAGCATCTGCAGATTTCCTCGTGTTTGCTCTCAAGTAATATGTGGTGTCATGTTGGGGTCGGGGAGATGTGGTGGACAGATGGAGCCAGATGTAGGGAGGAGAGGGTGGACGCAAATGCTAGAAGGTGATAGGTGGAGACACAACAGGCTGTAGATGCTGGTATCTGATAAGGAAGGTGGTAAGTGGAACCAGATAAGGGAAGTATGATGGGCAAATGAGGCTATCTGGGGAGGGGGTAGGAGACACTGCAGGTTTAATGGAGCCTGGAGAACCTCTGTGGATTAGGAGAGAGAAAGTGGCAGAGGCAGTGTGGGTTATCTGACATTGGAAAAGTCAACGGAAGCTCATTGGGTAGAATTAGAAATTATGAAGTGAGGTATATTATAAGAAATAATATAAGAGATAATTATAATATATTATAATTAAGGGATTGGACACGCTAGAGGCAGGAAACATGTTCCCGATGTTGGGGGAGTCCAGAACCAAAGGCCACAGTTTAAGAATAAGGGGTAGGCCATTTAGAACGGAGTTGAGGGAAAACTTTTTCACCCAGAGGGTTGAGGGTCTCTGGAATGCTCTGCCTCTGAAGGCAGTGGAGGCCAATTCTCTGGATGCTTTCAAGAAAGAGTTAGATAGAGCTCTTAAAGATAGCAGAGTCAAGGGATATGGGGAGAAAGCAGGAACGGGGTACTGATTGTGGATGATCAGCCATAATCACAGTGAATGGCGGTGCTGGCTCGAAGGGCCGAATTGCCTACTCCTGCACATATTGTCTATAGTATATCTTGGGTCGCTGAGACATTTTCACTCATTCAATATCACCAGGATCAAAACTGCCCACAATGAGCTTGAGCTACCAACACAATGTGACATAATTTTCTTACAATTATTTATTTTTGCAGATTTTTCTGCTTATGTGACAATATAAATATTAAAATATTTGAAAATATTTAAAATAAATATTTGACATGACGCTTTAAAATATTTGACATGATTTTGATTCAAGCTATAAGCAATATTTGAATTGTTCTTTTACCCCATGGCATCTGAACTTTGCACTATGGAAACTCTTGGTATCTCATATTTTTAGTTCAAGGTGCCTGGTTAATAATTCAGTAAAACACAGTGTTCAACGGTTACTGTAGAGCCACACAGTGTGGAAATGTGCCTTCTTGTCCACATAGCACTCAGTTACTCATTGATCCTGTGTAATACTTCCTATATTCCTCGTGGTCTCCCCCTCCCCCAGAGACTACCATTCGTCTATTTATAAGGGGCAATTTACAGCTGCCAGTTAACCTACCAATTCACATACCTTCAGTAAATGGGAGTATCCAGGGAAATTCACAGAGCAACAAGGAGAACAGGCAAGCCCCACATAGACGGTGTGAAAGTCAGGATTAAACCTGGCTCACTGGTGCTTTGAGGCAGCAGCACAACCAGCTGCAACATTATCACCCCACCATAATGGGGGCAGCACGGTGGCTTAGTGGTTAGCACAACGCTTTGCAGTATCAGCGACCCGGGTTCAATTCCCACTGCTGCCTGTAAGGAGTTTGTATTGTCTCCTCCTGACCACATGGGCTTCCTCCAGGTGATTGGACAACTTTCTTTACTCTATATCCCCATATTGCTGGCAAATATACTGCTTTCATCTGGTTTCAGCATAATCAAGCAACTTCTGAGCAGTTACATGGATAAATGAAGCTCTCTATTCCAGTCCAGAATTCTACATTCACATACAAATGCAATTATAATCCTTTAGCCAGGGCAGGGGAGAAAATTTAATACTACAAATGTCAAGACTCTACTTGGGAATGTTTATATCCAGAATCGAGCCAAAAGATGAAGCAGTGTGTCAAAAAAAAATGAACCTTAGCTGGATATCAATGTCAACCTGCGTTACATTTTTCTATTTCGTATCTGTTCGGCCAGCACTAGGAATTTTTTATATTTCCCTCCAGGTTACAGCAGAGAAAGATTCTGAAAATATTATGATTCCCAAATGTGCATGGTCATGTTACATAGCATTAACGCACAGAGAGACTGAGATGACATTATAAGCAAAAGGCTCCTTAAATATCTACTAAATTCAGTTATAGACTGGAACAAATTAAATACAGCCCCTCTCTTTGGATTGAATGGCCTGCCTAATTGCTATTTCAGTGCAATTCTATGTGACATGATTTCAGGCAATTATTGACTTTGATATTTTGGGGTTTTGCCTGCAAACCTACAGTGAAGTGGCAGCATTTAAATACTGGGCTCTCTCAGCAGCTTTGGGACATCAATGAACAAGTATACAAAGGTATGTCGCCAACATCCTGTCAGATTCCTGCTGAGGAATATGTCATCTTGGTCCTTTTCTGCACTCTCTGTGCAGTCCAGTAGTAGAGCATAAACTTGCTGGAACTATTGAGCATTTAAACTTGAGCATCTGCTCATAGATCTGGCACCAGGTTAGACCAAGCACAGAAACCACAAACAAATTCAATTGGATAAAGGTTTTATAGCTGAGGGGGAAAAGACAATAAGGTAAATTAGTTTCTTTTAATTATTGCATTTGTTGTAATAATTTTAATTATTCAAGTGTTTTTTCAATTAATAATGTTTTAAAATCCTTTTTCATATTACTAATTTTTGAATACTTTTAAATGGTAAGGTCAACTTTTCTGGAATAGTGCATGACCTTGAAAATTCTTTCAACAATTTCTTGAGGGTGATATATTCCGACCCAACCAGATCTCAATGCAGAACCTCATCAGTTGGGTACAAGGCTCATTTGTTCATTGAGGCTTCCTTCAAACCAGTTTAGTGCAGGATAGAGTGGTTTTATCTTCCAAAAGAGACATTAACCAGTGGTATTCAAATTTATAGCTTTAACACAACTAAAAAACGCAATTTATCTGGAATTTCTTCTCACAGAGTGTCATGAACTTTTGGAATTCTCCAAACCACAATGCTTCTGTGGATGCTGAATCATTGAATAGACAGACACTAAATTGGAACCAAGTATATCTTCAGACAAATATCTCCCAATTATCGAATGGGCCAGTTTGCATTTATTTAGACATTTTTATGCACTCAGAGATCTGGATGCTTCACATGAAGGCAATTGGCCACGGATGGAATTGTTATGATTGTTTCCGTCAAAGATTCTGAGATGCTTTTAAAAGTGATGTTGAGGGTAGGATTAGATCAGCCATGGCCGTATTGAATGGTGAATTAGGCTCAAGGAAGCTAAGAACATAGGAAACAGGAATAGGAGTGGGTAAGTTATCCTACAAAAGGATTATACTGCTTCTGCTCTCATTCCTTGTGTTTTAAGGTTTGAAAATCATTATCACACTTGATTTCTCAGATTCTATCTTTCAAAAGATTCTCAAGAATTCAGTCTGGTAATGAGAGCAGAAGTAGATTTTTCCTTCTGGTTAAAACCTTCTTCTGTATTTCAGGCTTTCACCAATGCTGATCTTTGCATAAATGCAGTGGGCTTCTTGCCCACTGCCATCAGGTTCTTAAATCGACCTTCTACCTCGGACTGTAAAGTTCAAAATACTTCAAATTTTATTATCAAAGTACATATAAGTCACTATATGCAACCCTGAGATTTATTTTCCTGTGGGTATACTCAACAAATCTGTAGAGCAGTAACTATAACAGGATCCATGGAAGATCAACCAGAGTGCAGAAGACAGCAAACTGTGCAAATGCAAATATAAATAAACAGCAATAAATAACAAGAACATGAGATAATGAAATAGAGTCCTTAAAGTGAGATAATTGGTGTGGAACCATTTCAATGAAGGGACAAGTGAATCCCTTTCTTATTCAAGAGCCTATTGGTTGGGGGATAGTAATTGAATTTTTCTCAACTTACACTAATACTATTATGTTGAGTTTTGTCTATTTTGTTGTGTTCAAAATGTAGTGGATTTCACCCAATACCATTGAGCACATCTACGTGAAACTTTGCTGTAGAAAAGCACCATCCATCATCAAAGATCCTCACCGCCCAGTCCATGCTCTTTTCTCACTGCTTCCATCAGGTAGAAGGTACAGGTGCCTCAGGACTCACAGCACCAGGATTCAAGAACAGTAACTACTCTTCAACCATCAGGCTCTTGAACAAAAGGCGATAACTATACTTATTTAAGGACTCTTTAATGTTTTTATTTCATGCTCCTTATTTATTGCTATTTATTTATATCTGCGTTTGCACAGTTTATTGTCCATTGTTTACAGCTACTGTTCTATAGATTTGTTAAGTATGCCCACAGGAAAAAGAATCTCAGGATTGTATATGGTAACTCTGATAACAAATTTTACATAGAAATTCGGAACTTTGAACTTTGGAATGATGTATAACTAATGTAAATTTGAGTTGCTTGATTTACTTGTTTCATGTTTATAATATACTGTGCTGCTGCAGTTGCAAAAAACTCATTTTCATGGCATCTTTACCTTAGCCATGTATGCCCATGTCTATAAACTTGAACTTAAACTTGAATTTACCTTCACTAATGACAAAACAGAACCAGTATGGCACTTGATGTCACTGTGCATAATCAGTGCCCTCCATTCTCAAAGTGGTTCATGTTTGGAGAGAGCCAAGATTGAAAATCTGGGATCGTTCTAGCAGCAAACAAATTACATAGTCCTAGAGTCATGGAGCACCACAGCACAGAAAACAGGCCTTTTGGCCTATCTAACCAATTCCAAACTGTAATTCTGCATAATCCTATCAGCTTGCATCCGGACCATAGCCCTCCCTAGCTCTCCCATCCATGTTCTTATCAAAATTTCTGTTAAATGTTGCAACTGAGCAGGCATCCAACACTTCTGCTGGTAGCTCATTCCACACCCTCAGAGTGAAGGAGCTCCCCCTCAGGTTCCTCTTACATATTCACCTTTCACTTTTATCCTATGATCACGGTAATGTTTAATGATCCATTTTCCAAAAACAAAATGTTAGTTTTCAACAGTCTGTATTTAAGCTACAGGAGGTCCAAGTACAATCTCTGGAAAGCCACCTCATGGGTGAAGTGACAACTCCAGACTAAACTTTAATCAATGAAGGATGCTCGAGAGGTGTGGCAGGGCTTGAATACTAGTGCCTCTTACAAAGTTAAATCAAGTGACATAGAGTAGGTGACAATCGGGCTTTGCTTCTAGATGAGCTCAATGCCTTCTACGCTCGCTTTGACCATCAAAACATGGAAGAACCATGACAAACTCCCACAGCCTCTGATAATCCTATGATCTCTGAGGCCAACATGCAAGCAGTTTTCAGGAGGATGAACCCACAAAAAACATCCTGCCCAGATGGGATACCTGGCTAGGTACTAAAGACCTGTGCTGATCAATTAGCGGGAATGTTCACTGAGATCTTTAACCTCTCGCTTCAGCAGTCTGAGTCACCCACCTGCCTCAAGCAGGCTACAATTATACCAGTGCCTAAGAGAAACTTGGTAACCTGCCTCAACGACGACCATCCAGTAGCACTTACATCCACAGTGGTGAAGTGTTTTGATAGGTTGATGATGAAACATAACAACTTGGAAGAATAAATTAGCAACAGATATTCTCAGGGAAATGTATGGCAGGGAAGTTACGGTAGGGTACAGGAACCATGGTGTACAAAGGCTGTTGAAAATCTAGTCAAGAAGAAAAGAAAAGCTTACGAAAGGTTCAAAAAACTAGGTAATGATAGGAATCTAGAAGATTATAAAGCTTGCTGAAAGGAGTTTAAGAATGAAATTAGGAGAACCAGAAGGGGCCATGACAAGGCCTTGGCAAGCAGGATTAAGGAAAACACCAAAGGCATTCTATAAGTATGTGAAGAGCAAGAGGATAAGACACGAGAAAATAGGACCAATTAAGTGTGACACTGTAAAAGTGTGTATGGAACCAAAGGAGATAGCAGAGATACTTAATGAATACATTGCTTTGGTATTCACTATGGAAAAGGATCTTGGCGATTGTAGGGATGAGTTACAGCAGATTGAAAAGCTTGAGCATGTAGATATTAAGAAAGAGGATGTGCTGAAGCTTTTGAAAGCATCAAGTTGGATAAGTCACCGGGACTGGATGAGATGTACGCCAGGCTACTGTGGGAGGCGAGGGATGCAACTGCTGAGCCTCTGGTGATGATCTTTGCATCATCAATGGGGATGGGAGAGGTTCTGGAGGATTGGACGGTTACAGATGTTGTTCCTTATTCAAGAAAAGGAGTAGAGATAGCCCAGGAAATTATAGACCAGTGAGTCTTTACATTAGTGGTTGGTCAGTTGATGGAAGAGATCCTGAGAGGCAGGATTTATGAACATTTGGAGAGGCATAATAGGATTAGGAATAGTCAGCATAGCTTTGTCAAAGGCAGGTCGTGTCTTATGTGCCTGATTGAATTTTCTGAGGACATGACTAAACACATTAATGAAGGTAGAGCAGTAGATGTAGTCTATTTGGATTCCAGCAAGGCATTTGATAAGGTACCCCATGCAAGGCTTATTGAGAAAGTAAGGACGTATGGGATCCAAGGGGACATTGCTTTGTGGATCCAGAACTGGCTTGCCCACAGAAGGCAAAGAGTGGTTGTAGATGAGTCATGTTCTCCATGGAGGCTGGTGACCAATGGTGTGCCTCAGGGATCTGTTCTGGGACCCCTATTCTTTGTGATTTTTATAAATGACCTGGATGAGGAAGTGGAGGGATGGATTAGTAAATATGGTGATGACACAAAGATTGGGGGTGTTGTGGATAGTGTGGAGGGTTGTCAGAAGTTACAGCGGGACATTGATAGGATGCAAAACTGGGCTGAGAAGTGGCAGATGGAGTTTAACTCAGATAAGTGTGGGGTGGTTCATTTTAGTAGGTCAAATATGATGGCAGAATATAATATTAATGGTAAGACTCTTGGCAGTGTGGAGGATCAGAGGGATTTTGGGGTCTGAGTCCATTAGACACTCAAAGCTGCTGCGCAGGTTGACTCTGTAGTTAAGAAGGCGTACAGTGCATTGGCCTTCATCGATTGTGGAGCTGAGTTTAAGAGCCAAAAGGTAATGTTGCAGCTATATAAGACGCTGGTCAGACCCCACTTGGAGTACTGTGCTCAGTTCTGGTTGCCTCACTACAAAAAGAATGTGGAAACTATAGAAAGGGTACAGAGGATATTTACAAAGCTGGTGCCTGGATTGGAGAGCATGCCTTATGAGAATAGGTTGAGTGAACTCAGCCTTTTCTCCTCGGAGTGACGGAGGATGAGAGGTGACCTGATAGAGATGTATAAGGTGATGAGAGGCATTGTTTGTGTGATAGTCAGAGGCTTTTTCCCAGAGCTGAAATGGCTAACATGAGAAGGCACAGTTTTAAGGTGCTGGGGAGTAGGTACAAAGGCGATGTCAGGGGTAAGTTTTTTACGCAGAGAGTGGTAAGTGTGTGGAATGGGCTGCCGGCAATAGTGGTGGAGGCAGATACAATAGGGTCTTTTAAGAGACTCCTGGATAGGTACATGGACCTTAGAAAATTAGAAGGCTATGAGTAACCTTAGGTCATTTCTAAAGAAAGTACATGTTTGGTATGGCATTGTGGGCCAAAGGGTCTGTATTGTTTTGTAGGTTTTCTATGTTTCTATGCTTCTAACTCCTGCCTGATAAGTGACTTGGATCCACTCCAATTTGCTTACCACAGCAACAAGTTCACAGCAGATGCCATCTCATTGGGTCTTCACTCAACCCTGGAACATCTGCACAGCAAAGATGCATACATCAGGATGCTCCTCATTGACTACAGCTCATCATTCAATACCACCATCTCCACAAATCTAATCAATAATCCTCATGACCTTGGTCGCAGTTCTTCCTTGTGCAATTGGATCCTTAATTTCCTCACTTGCACACCCCAGTCAGTTCAGATTGCCAACACCATCTCCTCCACAATCTCCATTGGCACAGGTGCACCACAAGGCTGCGTGGCTAAGCACAGCTCCAATGTCATATTCAAGTTTGCTGATGACATCACTGTCGTAGGCCAAACTGAAGACTAAATTGACTTTATTTCTTACATCCTTCACATACATGAGGTATAAAAATCTTTATGTTACATCTCCATTAGAATGTACAATGTGTAAATTATAGTAATTTGCAATAAATAGTATGTACAGTAAGATCTAAAACAGAACAGACAATATAGCTTAGAAATACAATTGTGTCAGCGTGAATTAATCAGTCTGATGGCCTGGTGGAAGAAGCTGTCACGGATCCTGTTGGTCCTGGCTTTAATGCTGCGGTATGTTTGCTGGATGGTAGCAGCTGGAACAGTTTGTAGTTGTGGTGACTCGGGTCCTCAATGATCCTATTTACACACCTGTCGCTGTAAATGTGCTGAACAGTGGGAAGTTCACATCTATAGAGGCGCTGGGCTGTCTGCACCATTCTCTGCGGAGTCCTGCACTTGAGGGAAGTACTGTTCCCATATCAGACAGTGATATAGCCAGTCAGGATGCTTTCCATGGTGCCTCTATGGAAAGTTCTCCAGGGACTTGTGTCGAACTTCTTCAACCATCTGAGGTGAAAGAGGCGCTGTTGTGCATTTTTCACCACAAAGCCGGTATGTACAGACCACGTGAGATCCTCAGTAATGTTTATGCCGAGGAACAAAGCTGTTTACCCTCTCAACCCCAGATCCATTGAGGTTAATCAGGGTTGCCCTGTCTCCATTCCTGCTGTAATCCACAACCAGCTCCTTTGTTTCTGCAACATTGAGGGAGAGGTTTTCTTGACACCACTGCGTCACAGTGATGACTTCTTCACTGTAGGCTGCCTTGTTATTGTTTGAGATAAGGCCAATCAATGTCATATCATCTACAAATTTAATTAGCAGATTGGAGCTACGGGTGGCGACACAGTCACGGGTTTACAAAGAGTAAAGAGAGGGAGCTTAAGACATAGCCCTGGGGGGCTCCTGAGTAGAGGGTAGAAGGGCAGAGGTGAGGGAGGCCACTCTTACCACCTGCTGGCAATCTGACAGGAAGTCCAGGATTCAGCTGCACAAGGCATGGTGAAGGAATTATGGTGTTGAATGCTGAACGCCAGTATTTCAGACATGTTACCTTGGTCCTTTTTAGGTACAAGGACAATGGTGGATGTTTTGCAGCAGGAGGGCACTCTACACTGGAAGAGATGGTGACTAGTAGCATGAATAGTAGTGATGCTTCCCTACCAGATGAACTCAATGCCTTCTATACCCACTTTGAAAGGGAGAACACAATTGCAGCTGTGAAGATCCCTGCTGCACCTGATGATCCTGTGATCTCTGTCTCAGAGGCCGATGTTAGACTGTTTTTAAAGAGAGTGAGCCCTTGCAAGGCAGAAGGTCCTGATGGAGTACCTGGTAGGGCTCTGAAAACCTGTGCCAACCAACTAGTGGGAGTGTTCAAGGATATTTTCAACCTCTCACTGTTGCGGGCAGAAGTTCCCACTTGCTTTAAAAAGGCAACAATTATACCAGTGCCTAAGAAGAATAATGTGAGCTGCCTTAACAACTATCACCCAGTAGCACTGAGATCAACAGTGATGAAATGCTTTGAGAGGTTGGTCATGACTAGACTGAACTCCTGCCTCAGCAAGGACTTGGACCCAAAGCAATTTGCTTGTCACCACAATAGGTTAACAGCAGACGCAATCTCAATGGTTTTCCACACGGCTTTAGACCACCTGGACAACACAAACACCTACGTCAGGATGCTGTTCATCAACTAGAGCTCAGCATTTAATAGCCTCATTCCCACAATACTGATTGAGAAATTGCAGAACCTGGGCATCTGTACCTCCATCTGCAACTGGATCTTCGACTTCCAAACTGGAAGACCACAATCTGTGCAGATTGGTGATAACATCTCCTCGCTGACGATCAACACTGGCGCACCTCAGGAGTGTGTGCTTAGCCCACTGCTCTACTCTCTATATACACATGACTATGTGGCTAGGTGTAGCTCAAATTCCATCTATAAATTTCTTGACGATACAACCATTGTTGGTAGAATCTCAGGTGGTGACGAGAGAGCGTACAGGAGTGAGATATGCCAACTAGTGGAATGGTGCCGCAGCAACAACCTGGCAGTCAACATCAGTAAGACGAAAGAGCTGATTGTGGACTTCAGCAAGGGTAAGACGAAGGAACACTTACCAATCCTCATAGAGGGATCAGAAGTGGAGAGAGTGAGCAGTTTCAAGTTCCTGGGTGTCAAGATCTTTGAGGATCTAACCTAGTCCCAACATATCAATGTAGCTATAAGGAATGCAAGACAGCAGCTATACTTCATTAGGAGTTTGAAGAGATTTGGTATGTCAACAAATACACTCAAAAACTTCTATAGTTGTACTGTGGAGAGCATTCTGACAGGTTGCATCACTGTCTGGTATGGAGGGGCTACTACACAGGATCAAAAGAAGTGCAGAAGGTTGTAAATCTAGTCAGCTCCATCTTGAGTACTAGCCTACAAAGTACCCAGACAACTTCAGAGAGCGGTGTCTCAGAAAGGCAGCGTCCATTATTAAGGACCTCCAGCACCCAGGGCAAACCCTTTTCTCACTGTTACCATCAGGTAGGAGATACAGAAGCCTGAAGGCACACACTCAGCGATTCAGGAACAGCTTCTTCCCCTCTGCCATCCGATTCCTAAATGGACGTTGAACCCTTTGACACTACCTCACTTTTTTAATATAATTTCTGTTTTTCTGCATGTTTTTTAATTGATTCAATATATGCGTACTGTAATGTATTTATTTATTATTGTTATTTTATTTCATTTATTTTTTCTATATTATGTATTGCATTGAACTGCTGCAGCTAAGTTAACAAATTTCATGTCACATGCCAGTGATAATAAACCTGATTCTGAATCAGCATGTAGGAGGCAGGTTGAAAATCTGTCTGAGTGGTGCCAGATTTTATTCAATGTCAGCAAACCAAGGAGCTGATTATTAACTTTAGGAAGAGGAAACCAGAGGTCCATGAGACAGTCCTAATCGGGGGATCAGTAACTTTAAATTCCCCGGTGTTATTATTTTGGAGGACCTGCCCTGGGCCCAGCACATAAGTGTGATTATGAAGAAAGTACACTATGTCTCTACTTTCTTAAAATGTTTGCGAAGATTCAGCTTAACATCTAAAACTTCAACAAACTTCTATAGATGTGTCGTGGGAAGTATATTGACTGGCTGCATCACTGCCTAGTATGAAAACACCAATGCCCTTGAATGGAAAATCCTACAGAAAGTAGAGGAGATCACAGGTGAAGCCTCTACACCACTGAGCACATCTACTCAAAGCATTGTTGCAGGAAAGCAGCATCCATCATCAGTGACCCCCTCCACACAGGACATGTTCTCTTCTCACTGCTCCATCCGGAAAAAGGTACAGGAGCCTCATGATTCACACCACCAGGTTCAGGAACAATCATTACCTCTCAATCTTCAGGCTCTTGGACCAATGTGTATAACTTAAGTCAACTTCATCTGCCCCATTATTGAAATGTTCCCACAACCTATGACCTCAATTTCAAGGACTCTTCATCTCATGTTATCGTTATTTGTTGCTTATTTATTTATTATTATTTCTTTCTTTGTGTATTTGCAAAGTCTGTTGCTTTTTGCACACTGGTCGAATGCCCAAGTTGGTGCAATCTTTCATTGATTCTATTATGGTTATTATTCTGTTGAGGATTTATTGAGTATGTCCACAAGAAAATGAATATCAGGGTTGTATATGGTGACGTATATGTACGTTGGCATGTGCATTTTGGAAGAATTTCTAAGCTTTTATTCTTTGGATCTATCATAGCATCTTTTTGAAGATATGTGGGGACCTGTCCTCCTCAAAATTCATCCTTCAGCAAACATGCATGCAGAACTACACATGGAAAGGCTGAGTTGGGTGGGGAAGCCCTTTAAACAATGAAAGGGTTAATCAAACCAGGGGACCATATGATTGGTACTAATGCTGCAGTTAAAAAAAATTAAGCTAATACTGCTGAATGCAATTGCATGAATGTAAAAATTTTGTACTATTACCTCTCATTTTTTATTATGAATAATGTTTATTTTTGAAATATAAAGAAAAACACAAATCAAACAAACTTTCCCTCTTTTGTTTGTGGGATGCTGCAGACTTCAGAAATAATGGTATGTTTCTCTACATGACAAGTGTATATTAAAAGTCAACCAATGCTCCTGTAGCACTGGAGAAAAGGGGAGTATCAATTTCAGCTTGAATCACATTTTTGATGTCTCCACCACACACTTCCTCACACCTGCTTTCTGGTTCAAAATCACTTTAGGGAGTGCTGTTAAAGAGCATATCTGTTTCTGTCATTCTTAACCTTGTCAAGAGAAAAGGAAGAGGTGAAATTCAGCTTATCAAAAGGGTGCTCACTGATGGTAGGTCTCACCACATTATATGCAGCTTGCAGCAATGGAGTAGTTCTTGCCAATGCCCTGAAAGTCTATGAAGCAAGGAAGATTTACAGCCAGGATTTTTTTGAAAGGAAGTGTGATCTATTGTTGAAAGTACAAATGTGGACAGAGGGGAAAAAAAGTATTAGGTGCCACACAAATTTTGGATTCTATGATCATCGTGAAGCTCACCAACTTGAATCCTGTCCTCTTGGTGCTGTGTATGTGGATGCAGAAGATTACACCTGACCTTTTCTGGAGTGCCAATACTTGTCACCCTCTTCTTCCTTACATACTATACCAGCACTTTCAGAGAAACAGAGAGAATGCTGCAGACATAGATCAATTTCCCCACTTATGTTTTAATAAATTGCTTTAATCTTTAAACTATAATATTTAATTCTATGTTTCTACATCAGAAGAAGAGGCCAAGCAACCCTTTCAGTCTATATCTTTCAGTGCAATCCCCTCAATTCCGTTCTTCCACTTATATCCAATAACCCAAACTCCCTGTCTGGCCCACGGTTTCCCCTAGCACCTGCCTCCAGAAAGGGACAACTTACTTCGGCCATTTCACCCAAAAAGTAGCACATTTTTGGCATGCGGGAGAAAACCAGAGCAGTTGGAGGAAATCTACATGGTCACAAAGAAAACATGCAAACTCCAGAAACACAACATCAGAGTTCAGGATCAACCCTAGCTGATGGAACTTTAAATGCAAGATATTTCACTAGATAGTTGTCATGCAAAATTGGAAAGTGAAATACATAATATATAACAGATATTTTAAAGCAGGTGACCAAATGCTCAATCCTCAGGACTCATGCCACCAGGTTCAAGAACAGTTCTACCCCTCAACCATCAGGCTTTTGAATAAAAGGGGATAACTACACTCACTTGCCCCATCATTGAGTTGTGCCCACAACCAATAATCTCACTTTAAGGACTCGTTATCTTTCTATTTCATGTTCTCAATATTTATTACTAGTTATTTATATTACATTTGCACAGTTTGTTGTCTTTAATGCTCTACTTGATCTTTCATGGATCCTGTTATATTTACTATTCTATAGATTTGCTGAATAGACCCGCAGAAAAATGTATTTCAGGGTTGTATGTGCTCACATACTGTATATGTTCTCTGTTTACTTTGAACTTTGAAACATATCAATTGAAGGAGTTTTAAACAAGAAACAGAGATCAACAATTTAGGGAGAGAATGCCACCGCTCAAACCTAGAAAATTGAATTCCACTCCACCAGGAAAAAGCAAAAGAATGTTGAGCTAGGGGTAAATTAAGTCCAGAACTAGGACCGACAGATAGGCAGAGCTTATAGATGACATGGATTGAATCATAAGGGTCAGAATGTAAAACATGATCGTCCCTGGACAATTTCCAATGCAGTAAGCTTACAGGGGTACAGACAACACAATCTGAACGTGGCAATACAGATTCGTAATTTTTTTTTTATTGAAGTTCATCATCAAACAAACATTTCCATAAGATAATTTCAGACATTGTACATATATATCATATAATCATATATGTCACAAATCTCCATATAGTATTTATCTGAGGTATACACTTATAGAAAAGAGTGGAAAGAAAAAACAAGCAAAAGGAAAAAACTATGTACAAGTAGGGAGTGATTTTTTTTTACAACATATTCATTGATTTGTGAGAATAAAATGTAGTTAAACCATTTTTCCCAGTATGAATCAAATTGTTCAAGCTTATGATTAACAGATGCTGTTATCTTCTCCATTTTGTAAATGTCCATTGTAATTTCCATCCATGCATTTAAAGTTGGGCTCTCTTGTGATAACCATTTCCTAGTAAGAATCTTTTTACCAGCCACCAACAGTATATTCATTAAATATTTATCTCTTTTCAACCATTCTTGAGGTATATATCCAAAATATATGGTCTTACTCTCTAAGGGTATTTCACATTGAAAGATGTATTGTAGGGCATTGTGTATCCCCCTCCAATAGTTTTTGATAACAGAGCAGTCCCAAAAAATATGATAATGATTTGCATTTTGATTTCCACAATTTCTCCAGCAAACAGGGAGGTTACTATCATAATGGGTTTTCTGAGAGGGTGTAATAAAATATCTTATCAAGTTTTTCCATCCAAACTCCCTCCATTTGTGTGAACTGGTACACTTCCATTGATATCTCCATATTGTTGTCCATTCTTCCTCAGATATAATTATCCCTCCTTCCTTCTCTGATTTTGTTTTAATGTATGAAGTCGAATGTGTTTTAAGATTTGACAACCCCTTATTCTACTACCGGTATCTGAATTATATGCTTTTCTAAATAACTCTATCAAGCATGTACTTGCCTTGGTTACATTTTTAAGTGTCTTATTAACATATTGTCGCATCTGTAAATACTGATAAAAATCTTGTTTTTCTAATAAGTGTTTCTCTTTAAGCATTTCAAAACTGAACATTGTTCCTTCTTTCATTATGTTGCAAAGAAATATTATTCCTTTAGCTGTCCAGTCCTTAAATCTAGCATCCAATTTATTTGGTGTAAAATCCGAGTCATATGCACACCATTTAAGAATTGCAATATCTCTCTCTAGATTATATTCTTTTATAGTAGTTTTCCATATTTTAAGAGTCAATTTCACCCAAGGGTTATCAATAGTATTTACTTACCTTTGCAGGTAGTTATCAGCCAAAATTGCTTGTATGGGGATGGGAGGTACCCGCTCCTCAATGTTTTTCTATTAAGCGTCATATGATGGGTTGCACTAACATATCACAGCTCTCAACTGTGCTGCAAAATAATAATCTCTAAGAGAAGGTAGGCCCCATCCCCCCTTTTCCTTTGCTAATTGCAAGGTTTTGAGATGAACTATGGGCCTTTTACCCTGCCAAATATACCATGATAACATCTTGTTCCATTCGTTGAATTGATTTTGATTCATCTCTATTGGTAGGGTCTGAAAGAGATATAACAGTCTGGGCAGTATATTCATTTTAATAGACTCAATTCTTGAACTGAGACTGAAAAAAGGAATCAGGTTCCATCTTGCCATATCTTCCTTAATTTTTTATATAAAGACTGATAATTACATTCTGATAATTTTGCCAAATCTTTGAAAGACTCTGTGTGCCATGCCCAGGGATATCTACTTTCAATTTCTCTTGGTGGGCTATAGTAATATGAAAGTAATTGGGTTTTATCTATGTTGATCTTGTATCCTGATAATTGACCATATTGTTCAAAGGATTGCATCAATTTAGGTAAAGAGTATGTTGGTTGCCCTAGATAGATCAAAATGTCATCCACGTAACAAGCCAATTTATGCTCTGTCCCTTTAATAGTAATTCCCCCGATATCTTCATTTTGTCTGATGTATTGAGCTAATAGTTCCAGATATAATGCAAAGAGTAGCGGTGACCATGCACAACCCTGTCTCGTGCCCCTTTCTAGGGTAAGACTATTTGATAAATATCCATCGATTTTAATCCTAGCAGTAGGATTGTCATATAGTGTCTGTATAGTTTTAATAATTGTGCCTTGGAAACCAAATCTATGTAAAACTCTGTAAAGAAAATTCCAATTAACCAAATCAAATGCCTTTTCAGTGTCCACGCTTATCACTATTGCTTTGATTTTATTTGTTTGTATATGAAGCAATATAGATTTGGATGAGGTCCACTTTTGAAGGTAAGTGGCTGATGAAAACATCATTCAGTCTGCTTGGTCGGGATGAGCTGCATTCAACAATGGACATTTCAATGTAATGAAATAATACTGGGGCTATGGCGACTGAGAGGACATTCCTGCAGGAGTGCTGGATATTCTAGCTCCCAGTACTCTCAAAGGGGAAGAGTGCTATTGTAAAGAACTTAGTGCTATTGTAGTGATGCTGATTCTGGACATTTCTGAGGGACATCTAAAAATTGCATGTTATAAGGTTGGACAGAAACTCTTTATCATAAAACTAAATCTTTCTCTTCCAGGAATCAGATCTATGTTGCTGAGTTTTATACAGCTGGACTGTGAAGAAAATTCACATCAACGAATAAGACTTTGTTTCATCAGTTATAGCTATTTCTTACAATCTCTTTTGTGAGCTATCAAAAAAGCTTCCACAAAATTTCCCTGACGATGATATCAAGAAGCATCCAACAGCTGTGATGAGACTTCAGCAAATGGCCACAGGGTAAAAGGTCATTGCTGCTGTTAAATCAGTGAGTTTTGTGTTGGAAGATCTGTTGGGGAGGATGCATTTGCCTTTGAAGATCTGATCTCACAAACGATGACAGCAGCTGCAGCTTTATACAGGCTCAGCAAGTAACAAGGAGTCTGTATTTTGATCCATCCATCTCTCCCTCTTAATTGAATAGAAGTGAGCCACTGTCATGTTGACCTCAGCTGTTGTGAATGGTTTTAGCCACTGATAAACATCAGAGGAGCAAAAGGAGGCTATTTGGCACCTACTCATCCCATTCAGCAAGTTCTTTGCTAATCTTCTAATCAATACCATTTAAGTCCACTACCTCTAAATCCCCGATTCCCTTAATGTAAAGATATCTATTGATTTCTGATGCCTCCATGGTTTCCAGGGACAGGGAGTTCCAGAGACTCACTGCCATCTTCATGAGAAATTTCTCCTCATTTCAATTTTAAATTCTAAATTCTAAAATCTCAGTCTTTTATTCTAATGTTATGAGCCCTGGTTCTAGACTCCTCAGCAAAGGGAAATATCCTCATTGCAATGAGATTCTTGAGCCTTATAAGAATTTCACAAGTTCCGATTAGATTTCCTCTCATTCTTCTAAACTTAGAGAATACAGGCCACTATGTTCAAATCAAGCACATGGCAAACCACCCATTGCCAGAACCACTCCAGTGAATCTTAACTATATTCCCTTTGTAGAATGTAAATCTTTTTGCTTGGAAAGGAGATTCCAAATGTGGATGCTGGAGTTTTAATAGCATCAGAAAACTTGAAATTGTTGCTAGAGAATATTCTGGAGTTATGTAAATATATAGCAGGTATCAAATTAAACAAAAACCAAGCTTCAGTTCTCATTGTAAATGTAAATAAGTTCAGCAAGCTTGCAGTTAGTCTTCAGTTTTTATTTTAAATTGCAAATAGTAAACTGAATTTAAAAGATCACAGACTAAGAGATATAGTTGTCAAAATAATGACCATGAGATGTTTGCATATGTATGAGTCAAACTGTAAGACAATGGGGTTGTGTTAATTGGCCTGCATCAAACCAGGCAAAATGCACTAAGTCATTTGCACCATTGTGACTTGAGTTCCAGACTGATCATGTATCGTAGCATATTAAACATGATCACTGGTTTAGGCAATCAATCGTTTTATGTGCACTCAGAGTCAACCCTGACAACATTAATTTTTGGTGTCTGGCTCTCATCGTCAGAAGTTTTTAGAATATCCATGCTATTACTTTCTGCCTTTTGAACCTTCAGAAAAGTATTTGAACCTTCAGAAGGGTCTTACCAGTTACAATGTGTTTCCACTGTAAATATGTACTTCAAAGGAACCATTTGTCAACTCAAAGTATTGAAGTAAATAATGACATTGTAACTGTTGAAGTTGCATTGAATCACTGACTTTTAACCTTGATCTCAAAAGTATCAAAATATGATGTCCTTCAGGGTTTGTGAGCCTCTACTGAGAATGTCTCCATGAGAATGCTTGCTTCTTGTGTCAAATAAAAACACAAGAAATAGGCTGTATCATCAGCTTTAGTGTCTCTCTGGTGACTTTGATCACAGTCATAATGTTTGGGAGCTCATCCATGATACATTTGTGACCCACTCTGTCACCAGTGAATTAAGCAGTCTAAGGGGGTGAGTATTTTTAAGAGTAGCAGTAATAACTACGGGATTGTAAAGTATCGAGAAACATGGTGGAGTGTTCATTCTTGGATAGTTTGGTGAGCAGGGCTATCTGTTGTGACTGGACACCACAGCAAACTTAGAGATGTGACAATTGATCTCCTCAGTCAAATTATTGATAATGATTGTGATGAGCTGGAGGATAAACACTGACCCCTGTTGTCATAATGGGGGCATTGGGAGTGGACCCAAAAGCAAGACACAGACACTGAACTACCTGGAACAGGACTAGGTGTCAGAAGGAAGCAAGGAAAGACAGGAGGAAGAACGCTGGACACGACACAGGCCCCGGACGAGACAAGGACTCCAGGCCTGGGCTAGGACTGGACTAGGATAGGGAACCAGGACATGGAACTGAGAACTAGGAGACTGAGCTTGGACTCTGATCCAGAGACTGGGCAAGGACCCAGAACCTGGGTCTTGACTTGAGCTCGGACCCCAGAACTAGACGAAGACATGATGTGGCTATAGGACAGGGTTCTTCGAGGCTAGGGTATGGACTCAGAGCCAGAGACTGGGCAAGAACCCAGAACCTGGGTCTTGACTTGGTCTCAGACTCCGGAGCTAGGTGAAGACATAGTGTGGTCTTGGGAAACAGGAACCTCGGAGCCTTGGTCTAGAGCATGGGAACACAGAGCCTTGGACTTGAGAGACAGGAACGCAGAACACAGAGCCTTGGACCCCTCTTTGGGTACAGGACGTAGGGCCGGGACTCATAACACAGAACGCTGAACATGATGAGACAGTTCCCAACGCTAGGTAGCGGCAAAACGGCTGGACCTACCTAGTGAAAGCGTGGACACAGACAGACACAGGGCAAGGCTCCAGACACAGGCAAGGCTAGGCTAGGCAAGGCAAGGCAAGGCTCCAGGCAGAGGCAAGGTGAGGGAAGGCTCCAGGAGGAAGGTGAAGGGAAGAGATACAAACAGGGGGTTTGGACAGGAACAATCCAGCAGCCAGAGGCTGAATCCTGAAGCTATTTATGAAACCAGCCCAAACAAGAATCAGCTGCCTCAACAGAAACTGGGGAAACTGGAAAACCTGGAATAAGGACCGTGAACCGGAACGTGGTCCTCACGGACTGGACCATGACACAGACAGACAGACAGAAAGACAGACATACTGTATTGATCCCAAGGGAAATTGGGTTTCATTACAGATGCACCAACCAAGAATAGTGAAGAAATATAGCAATATAAAACCATAAATAATTTAATAATAATAAGTTAATCATGCCCAGTGGAAATAAGTCCAGGACCAGCCAATTGGCTCAGGGTGTCGAAAACTCCGAGGGAGGAGTTGTAAAGTTTGATGGCCACAGGTAGGAATGACTTCCTATGACGCTCAGTGTTACATCTCAGTAGAATGAGTCTCTGGCTAAATGTACTCCTGTGAATGACACCTGTGTTACTTCCCTCATTACATCTTACATAGCTGAGAAAGATCCATTTTTTATTCTGCTTTTCATTTTCTGTCTGATATTACACACAACTTCATGTGTTTTAACCTGTTTGACAAACATCTATTGGAAATCTGGAGATAATCCAAAGCACATCACCCTCACTGGTTCTCCTTTGATTATTCTTCCAGCCACATGCTCAAAGAACTTCCATCAATTTTGATTTTCTCTTTACAAATCTAAAAATTGAAAATCATATTCTTTTCAAGATGTTCTCTAATTTCATCCTTCCCTACAGCCTTCAACACTTTCTCTACCATGGATAATAGACAAATAGGTCAGTAATTTCTTCTTTTCCTACTTCATTATTGGGGAGAGGGTCGCATTTCCTACTCTGCAATCCACAATCCAGAAAGCTTAAGCCTTTGGAAGTTGATATTCAGAACATCCACTATTTCTAAAGCCATCTTGTTCAAACTCTGGAGTGTAAACCATCAGGTCAATCTCACCAACATTTCTGGTACTTCTACTTAGTTCCACTCAAATTTTCATTCATACTAAACCCTTAATTGTCTGGTAGTTATGGCAGGCTTTTGTGTGACAATTCAGAGATGGAGGTGGTTATGGAGAAATGATAGTAATCTTGTTGCAAACTTGGGAACCATTCAAGCTGCAGGAGTGAAAGCTAAGGCAGCCAAACAAATCTTCTGGGAATGTCATGGCGAGGCTATATCCTCTGCTTCAAAAATATCATTTGGCATTCAGTACAAAATCAGTGCAATTACCTACAAAACACAAGCAAAGCAGTCACTATTGCTGTGACCAGGCAATCAAATCAAGAGTGTTAAACTACTGCAGGCCTCTACCTGCAGCCTTGCCTCACCTTGCCTTGCCTCTGCCTGGAGTTTGTACTACGAAGAGAGCTCCTGCACAAAATGCCAACCAGAATCTTGAAGATAAATTGAAAGGAATGGTGAGCACAGAAGCCCGTTCACGTCGCCCAGTGTCTGTATCATTGCACTTCTTTCTTTTCTCTTCATAAGCATATCAGCCCTCACAGCAGCTTATCATTTGTGAGAATTTCCTTCCTTTCCTCACCTCTGTCCATGCAGTGGACTATTGACTATTATCCAATGACTATTATCCTCATGTTTATACAACATGATACCTCTCCTTCATAAATGTCCTTAACACTCCATCCTTCATTTTTCTCCTCAGAGAAAGGGGGGCATGGGTTTAAGGTGAGAGAAAGATTTAGCAGTAATCTGACCAGGCAACTTCATCACCATCAGGAGATGAAACAGCTCGAGGCCTGGTGCCAGTCTAATAATCTCTTTCTCAATGTCAACAAGACAAAGGAGTTGGTTATCGATTTCAGAAGAACTCGTACCACACGCACCCCTCTTCACATCAGTGGCGCAGCAGAGGGAACTGTGAGCAGTTTCGAGCTCCTGGGAGTACACATCTCACACAGCTTCTCATGGTCCCAGAACCTAGCCTCCACAGTCAAGCAAGCTTACCAATGCCTCTACTTTCTGATGAGGCAAAAGAGAGTTAGTCTATGCACACCAATACTCACTATCTTCTACAAATGCATAGTTTAAAGCATCCTAACACTGTGAGCGCTGTGTGTACAGAAGCTACACTGTGGTGGCACTAAAACGGGTAGTTAACACTACCCAGTACATCACTACCGGCACACCCACGATTATGTGGAGGATGGGAACCGGAGTGATAGTGCTGAAGATGAGGTAGCTGCTTTACAAACAGAGGCAGTGGATAGTGAGACTCCTAGCCAGGATAGGCAAAATTGCAGTCTACAAAATGAGTTGCAATGTAACAAGTGAATAAAATCAAGAAGGGTGAATACAGGACTGAAGGTGCTATATTTGAATGTACACAGTACACGGAATAAGGTCGATGAACTCATGGCACAGTTGTGGATTGGCAGGTATGATGTTGTGGGCATCACTGAATCGTGGCTGGAAGAAGATTATAGCTGGGAACTTAACATCCAAGGATAAACATTGTATTAAAAGGACAGGCATGTAGGCAGAGAGGGTGGTGTGGCCCTGTTGGTAAAAAAATGAAATCAAACCATCAGAAAGAAGTGACAGTGGGTCAGAAGGTGTTGAATAGTTGTGGGCAGAGCTGAGGAGCTGCAAGGGTAAAAAGACCCTGAAAAATTATATACAGATCCCCAAACAGTAATAAGAATGTGGTCTACAATTTACAACAGGAGATAGAAAATGCATACCAAAAGGATAATGTTACAATAATCATGGGGGGGTTTCAATATGCTTTGGATTGGGATAGATTGGGAAAATCAGCTTGGAGCTGCATCCCAAGAGGGGGTGTTCTAGGCAACACAAGTGAATCTGCAGATGCTGGAAATAAATAAAAACACAAAATGCTGGCAGAACTCGGCAGGCCAGACAGCATCTATGGGAGGAGGTAGAGGAGGGAATTCTAGAATGGCTTTTTAAAGCAACTCGTGGTTAAGCCAACTAGGGGATCAGCTGTTCTGGATTGGGTGTTATACAATGAACCATAATTGGTTAGCTTAAGGTAAAAGAACCCTTAGGGGAAAATGATCATAATATGATCAAGTTCACCCTAAAATTTGAGAATGAGAAGCTAACATCAGACCTATCATTATTACAATGGAGTAAAGTGAATTACAGAGCCACAAGAGAGGAGTTGACCAAAATTGATTGGAAAAGAACACTGGCAAGGATGATGGCAGAGCAGCAATGGCTGGAATTTCTGGAAGCAATTCGGAAGGCACAGGATATATACATCCCAAAAACAAGAAGTATCCTAAAGGGAAGATGACACAACAGTGGCAAACAAGAGAAGTCAAAACCAACAAAAAATACACAAAGAGAGGGCATATAATAAAGTAAAATTAGTGAAGAGTTAGAGGATTGGGAAGCTTTTCAATATGAACAGAAGGCATCTAAAAAAGTAATTAAGAAGGTAAATATGGAATATCAAAATAAGCTAGCTAATAATATTAAAGAGGATGCCAAAAGTTCCTTCAAATATATTGAGTGTAAAAGAGAGATGAGAGTGGTATCAGATCACTGGAAAACAATGCTGGAAGGATAGTAATGGTGGACAAGGAAATGGCGGACGAATATAATAAGTATTTTGCATCAGTTTTCATAGTGGAAGGCACTAGCAGTATGGTGGAAATTTCAGACTGTTAGAAGTGTGTGAAGTTGTCAGTGGTAGGAAGAAAGTTCTTGGGAAGCTGAAAGTAGATGTCACCTGGACCAGATAGATCTGAATGAGGTAGCTGATGAGATTGTGGAGGCATTATTGCAGATCATTCAACAATCTCTAGATCCTGGAATGGTTCTGGTAGACTGGAAAATTACAAATGCCACTTCACTCTTCAAAAAGGGAGAAAGGCAGAAGAAAGAAAATTATAGACCTATAAGTCTGACCTCAGAGGTTGGGAAGATATTGGAGTCAATTGTCAAGGATGTAGCTTTGGGAGGCACATGATGAAATAGGCCATTGTCAGTATGGTTTCCTCAAGGGAAAATCTTGCCTGACAAATCTGTTGGAATTCTTTGAAGAAATAACAAGCAGGATAGACAAAGCAGAATTGGCTGATGTTGCCACTTAGATTTTCAGAAGGCCTTTGACAAGTTGCCACACACGAGGCTGATTAACAAATTAAGGGCCCATTGTATCACAGGAAAGATACTTGCATGGATAAGGCATTGGCTGATTTGCAGAAAGCAAAGAGTGATAATAGAGGGAGTCTTTTCTGGTTGGCTGCCGGCAACTAGTGATGTTCCTCAGAGGACTGTGTTAGGAATGGTTCTTTCTTTTGACATTATATATCAATGACTTGGATGATGGAATTGAAGACTTTATTGCAAAGTTTGCAGATGATACAAAGATAGGTGGAGGGGCATGTAATTTTGAGGAAGTAGAGAAGTTAAAGAAAGACTTAGACAGATTAGGAGAATGGGCAAAGAAGTGGCAGATGGAATACACTACAGATGGAATACATTTTGGGAAGTGTATGATCATGCATTTTGGTAGCAGAAATAAAAGCATGCACTGTTTTCCAAGTGGAGAGAAAATACAAAAAAAAAGCCGAGTTGCAAGTGGACTTGGCAGTTCTTGTGCAGAATTCCCTAAAGGTTAATTTAAAAGCTAAGGTTGTGGGTGAGGAAGGCAAATGTGATGTTAGCATTCATTTCAAGAAGACTGGAATATAAAAGCAAATATGTAATATTGAGGTTTTACTGGTGAGGCCTCATTTAGAATGTTGTGAGGCAGTTTTAGGCCCCTTATCTTAGAGAGGATCTGCTGACATTGGAGAGGGTTCAAAGGAGGTTTACAAAGATGATTCCAGGATTGAAAGGCTTGTCACATGAGAAGCTTTTGATGGCTCTGGGTTTGTATTCACTGGAATTCAGAAGAATGAGGAGTGATCTAATTGAAACCTATCAGATGTTGAAAGGCCTTGATAGAGTGCATGCGGAAAGGATGCTTCTCATGGTGGGAGGTTCTAGGACCAGAGGGGACAGCCTTAGAAAAGAGGGGCATTCTTTTAGAATGGAGGTGAAGAGAAATTTCTTTAGCCAGAGATGGTGAACCTGTGGAACTCATTGGCACGGCAGCTGTGGAGGCAAAGTGTTTACATATATATAAGGCAGAGATTGACAGATTCTTGACTGGGCAGGGCATGAAGGGATCCAGGGAGAAAGCAGGAGATGAGGTCTGAGATGGAAAATGGATCAACCATGATGAAATGGTGGAGCAGACTTGATTGGCCAAATGGGCTAATTCTGCTCCTATATCTTATGGTCTTATGGTCTTAACAAGGACATTTATATAGAAACATTTCAGAAAAGGGCCCGCAATATCATGAAGCATCCCACCCACCTTCCACTCTCATCAGGAAAGAGGCTACACAGCTTCAATGCCAGGACCACTAGACACAAAAACTGTTACTTCCCTCAAGCAGTCAAGTTGATCAACAACTCCACCCATTGACCTACCCCACCTCCACTACATACACATCACCTAGCATCTCTTTATGCACTGCATATACAATCAGTCTTTGTGTAGAGCATTTACTTGTACATTGTGTTTCATTAAGAATGCTTCTATAGTTATCTTGTTAGTGTTTTTATTGTGTTCTTTATGATTATTGAGTTTTGTTTTACACTGCAAAGGATCTGGAGTAACACTCAATTTGTTCTTCTTTACACTCATGTACTGAGGAATGACAATAAGCATTCTTGAATTTTGAAAACATGGAATGAGATGCCAGAGAAAGTAGTTCAGGCAGATATAATAGCAAAAGTTAAAAGACATTTCAGGAATCGTTTCTTTCCCTCTGCCATCAGATTTCTGAATGGAGATTGAACCAATGAACACTACCTCACTACTTTTTTAATTTAACATGTATAAGAGTGTGTGTGTACATATATATGCACACACACACACACATGCTCTTACTGTAATTCATATTTTTATTATTATATATGGCAACGTATTGCTGCTGCCTAACAACAGATTTCACGACATAATCCTGTGATGTTAAACTTAACTCTGAATCTGATTCTGACATTTAGACAGCTACATGAACAGGAAAAGTTTAGAGGTTTCTTGGTCAAATATGTGTAAATGGAACTAGCAAATCTTGGTCAACCTGGACAAATGAGTTTGTTTCTGTGCTCTACTACTCTGTTGATTATATCTTATTCACTGATCTCTTAGCTTTTGTGCACAGATATTCTCTGAACTCCTGTTTCTAGCATTTTCTGTGTGTATTCCAGCACTTGTAGATTTTGCTGTTGAAGCACTGAATTCACCCCACCGTGGCCTCTCCAACTCTGTAACATAGGTGTTAGAATGTCTTTTAATTTTCCCTTAAATACCTGAACTCTAATTCAACTCTGTGCCCTGCCATGTGCCCACTTGATCTAGTTAGTCATGAAACTCTGGGCCAATAAGTCACTGGAGCAACTAAATTAAATCGTTAAAAAAACTCACTACAAAAGGCAGGTCTCCCAGCCATTGGTCAGGCTCTCAGAGAGGCAGTAACAAGTTGGATAGGTTTTGCAAAGTAGACTTTGACATCTGATGCAATAAATAATCTAAATCAGAATCAGTTTTAATATCATTGGCATACGTCATGAAATTTGTTGTTTTGGGGCAGTGGTACATTATAATTTATTGCTTTAATTATGTATTGCAAAAAGAAGTATTTTTATATATACACATACACAATAAGCTGGAGGTTTGTAATTAGTGGAGATCCACAGGGATCTGTGCTGGGACCTCTGCTATTTGTAATTTATATAAATGACCTGGATGAAAATTTAGATGGATGGGTTAGTAAATTTGCAGATGGGTTGGCACAACATTGTGGGCTGAATGGCCCGCTCCTGTGCTGTATTCTTCTATGTTCTATATTCTGAGCGGTGCAAAAAGAGAGGAGAGAAATAGAAAGGTAGTGTTCATGGATTCATTGTCCATTCTGAACACTGATGGTGGAGAGGAAAAAGCTGTTCCTGAAACATTGAACGAGTCTCTTCAGGCTCCTGTACCTCCTCCTTGATGGTGGCAATGAGAAGAAGGCAGCTCCTGGGTGATGGAGGACCTTAATGATGGATGCCACCTTTTTGAGGTGTTGCCTTTCGAAGCTGTCCTGATTCTGAGGAGTGCCTATGATGGAGTTCGCTGAGTTTACAGCCTTCTGCTGGTGGAAGTTAGTGGATTGAGCAGTATCTGTGGGAGGAAAGGAATTGTTGACATTTCAGTTTGAAACCCTGCATCAGGACTGACGCTGTTCAACCCACTGGATTCCTCCAGTAGATTGCTTGTTAATTCAGATTGCAGCATGTCTTTAATATTTGGTAGTTGTCCATCTTACCTCATTCCAAAGGGATATGAATCATGTCTGCTTCGTTGCTCAACCTTTTAACTTTTTTTTTCCTCACTAACATTGATAATCATTAAAAGTAACTGTGTGGGATTATTTAAGTCACTTTTTATTGTCATTTCAACCATAACTGCTGGTACAGTACGTAGTAAAAATGAGATGTTTTTTCAGGACCATGGTGTTACATGACACAGTACAAAAACTAGACTGATCTACGTGGTGTTGTTTTCATTGAAGTGCCATCTCATTTCTGTGTTTGGATTGCAATTGATTATATATAATGACATGATTTCCAAAAGGTTAGCCAGACATTAATATCAGTTTGTTAGGAAATACAGATGTGGAGGATAAAAGTAAATAGAAACCAGATGATTAAATAGATTTTCAGTTTCTGCTCTGTTATATTATTTTGTTGACCCTAATAACCATGTATCCTCAACCCCGGCTGCTTCATCAGTGACCTTCCTTCGATCGTAGAGTCAGAGGTGGGGGTGGTTTGGTGATGATTGCTCTATCTTCATCTCCACTCACAAATCCTCAGGCAAATTAAGCAGCCCACAGCAAGTGGCAGTTCATATTTCATGCCACAAAACTACCAGGCAGAAAACAAGTGGGGAGCAGGCTGAAGGTAGAGCCTCAGCAGAGAAGAGAAAACATGAGAATAGAGAAGGACAACTAACATAAAGGGAAACCCAGTAGGCTTTACAGACATAAGTAGCAACCTGCTGTATTTCTAGCACAGACCATTCTTTACACAATGGCTGTAAAGAGCCTGAGGTCATGAAAGTTAGTAATTTTTCCCTCATAAACTGTAAAGGACTCATCATTGTTAGCTGACCATCTCAATTTGCCACAAAAGTGATTATGCATGTGAATGGCAGTGCCACTCATGAAACCCCTGACTTCCAAATGTTTGGAATTAACTCCACTACATTCACCAACAAAGGTGGAATATATTGGAACAACTCACCAAGTCACCTTCTGTAGAGAAAGGAATGGTAATGTTGCAAAACAAAACCAGGGCTTGATAGATTCATGCTTAGAATACTAATGGCTCTCAATTCTCCAGCATGTTGCCCAACTTTCTGCATATTTCCATTCTTCTAGTTTGTGTCAGGTAGCCAGCACTGTGGCTCCACAGATTTAGCATCTCTTTCTCCAGATAGATTCTTGAATTGCAGTAGGAAATTGAGAACATGGGTGATAGAGCAATGAAGAGACAATACAAATATGAATGTTCAGTGCCAATTTTTTCCTTTTTTGCCAGTCTGGTCAAAAATCATTTTGTAAAACATCAAAAAATTGACCAGAATCAGTGTAGAACTCGTCGATATTTATTGTTTATTTATATATTATTATTATTTTCTTTTTCAATTTGCGCAATGTGTTGTCTTTTGCACACTGATTGTCCTGTTGGGTGAGGTCTTTCATTGATTCTATTATGTTTCTTGTAGTTACCATGAACAGCCACAAGAAAATGAATCTCAGCGTTGTATTTGGCTACATATGCAGTCTGTACTTTGATAATAAATTTACCTTGAACTTTGAGGTTACTGCACGCTTTGCCAGGGCGGAAACCCATTAACGAGGTCAACACTAAAGGCTGAAACTCACTCCCAGAGGGAAACAAAACCAGAACATATTGGAAGAACTCAGCCAGTCAAGCAGCATCTGTGGAAAATGAAAGCGGGCAACTTTTCAAGTCAGTGACCTTTCCTCAGAAACAAACCAAAACATTGGCTGGCTTTTCTTTCCAATATTATGGCCAAAGTATTCTTAACCTGCTGACATTGAGAAATGTTGTGCACAAACTAAAATATAAGATTCGCAGAGAGATTTGCAATAATATTTAACTAAGCAACACCTGTGGTTACATCTCTGCAAATGCTGATTTTGCTTCCAGTTTGGCATTTGAATTGCTTGTACACACTCAAATTGCAAGCCATGCCAGGCACCATATTGGGAAAGGTGCTAGCTTGTGCAAAATTATCATTTGGTGGATATATTCAAATTAGGCAGATCATGACCTCAATTACATGGCAGCGGTGTTCTGACTTGCAGCTCAGCAAAGCTGCTACCCACATGAGTTCAATGTTCATGGTGGGTGGAACAAGCGGAAGCAGGGAGAGTACACCCATTTAGTTGATTAAAAGGGTATTCATGGTCTGCGTACAGTACTGTTACAGAACTGGTCACCGTACTATAGGAAGGATATGATTGCACCGGAGAGGTGCAGAGGACATTCAACAGCATATTGTCTGGGACAGAGTGTTTTAGTTATGTGAAGAAATTGGATAGGCTGTATTTGTTTTCTAAGTCAGGAAAGAGAATGAAAGGGAACTTCAGAAGGTTCTGAGAAAGAATGTTTTCCCTGATTAAATGGGTGGTGGAGGCAGAGGCTCTCATATTATTTAGCACAAGCAATTGCAATACCAGGACAAAGATGACAAGGCATTGCAAAATGGGATTATTATGGATGGGTATTTAAAGGCCAGTGCAGATTTAGTGGGCCAAAGAACCTGTTTCTGTGCTGGATGCACACCTCAAACATACACACTCACATAAACTTGGTTCTAAAGATTAGATCCGGGGTGGGCTGATAATAAAATCCCAAATTTCTTGGTAATAATGATGGAGGGTTTCTTAGGGCGAATGGAAGTCAGTAACCAGTGGTGTACCACAAAGGTCAGTTCTGGGGCTGTGATAAGGTTTAACAATTTGTATATGAATGCTGGAAGTATGATAAGTAGGCTTTGCGGATGACAAGAAAGTTGGTGTTGTAGATCATGAGGAAGGCTGTCGAAGGCTACAGCATGATATACACTCAATGGCCACATTTTTAGGTAGACCTGTACACCTGCTCATTAATGCAAATATCTAATCACCCAATCAAAACTTCAGTTGTTGTTCAGACCAAACATCAGAAAGGGGAAGAAATGTGATTGAAGTGCCTTTGACTGTGGAATGATTGTTGGTGCCAAACGGGGTGATTTGAGTATCATAGAAAATGGTGATCTTCTGGGATTTTCATGCACAACAGTCTTTAGAGTTTATAGAATGTTAGGGCATCTTTGGTGGTATCACATATAGCAAATAACTTCAGCACCTGACTTCAGTCACCAATCCAAATAGGAATGTAGACTGTAGATTAAACTTAAAATGTAGCTCTGAACAATGGGTTATTAAGAACCATGAAGTACATTTAATTGGAAGACCCACAATGTTGATTTAAATTCATTATTTGGGTGTCTGTTAGTGTGGGTGCGAAGAGGGAGGTGTGAAGGTTGCGTGTAGTTCAAATGAAGTGTTGTGGATGCATTGTAAATATGGAATTGTCTTGAGCTGTTCCTTGATCTTCAGCATACAAAATGTTGTGTAGTGTTGGGTCAAGCAGGCCTTCTTCCTCTGAAAAGGATCTCAATATGATGCCTGCTTTGTCTCATTTCATCGATTTTATCTACCAGTGACTGTTCACGTTTTAACACAGGGAATGGTGCAAAGAAACAAAAGACATTCAGTGAGTAGCAGTGTTGTGGGAGACAATGCTCTGCAAATAGAGAGGTCAGAGCAGAACGTCTAGACTGGTTCAAGCTGACAGGAAGGCAACAGTATCTCAAATGTAACCATGCATTACAAGAGCATTTCTGAATTCCCAACACTTTCAACCTTGAAGTGGATGGGCTACAGCAAAAGATGACCACGAGCACACACTCAGTGGCCACTTCATCAGGTACAGGAGGTACCTAATAAACAGGTCCCTGAGTGTAGGCCAGCTGGAAAATAGGGCAGAGCAGTGGTGACTGCAACTTAAACCTAGCAAATGTGAAATGATGCATTTTGGGAGGGTTATCAAGGTTAGGTAGGCATTTACAGTGAATAGCAGAGCCCCAGGAAGTGATGAGGAAAGGGAACTTGGAATACAGATCCCTGAAACTAGGTAGTTAGTCATATGTATGCTTGCCATTATCAGCCATGACATTGTGTATAAGAAATGGGGCATCATATTACAACTTTGTACAACAATGGTTAGAGCACATCTGGAGTATTGTGTACGGTTCTGGTCACCCACGTTATAGGAAGGATACGATGGCACTGAAGAGTACAGAGGAGATTCACCAGGATGTTGCCTGGAGTGGAGCATTTTAGTTATCAGATGTGACTACATCGGTGGAGGTTGAAGGGTGTCCTGAAAGAGCTATATAAAATTATAAGTGTGGTAGAGAGAGTAGATAGATATTTTTTTCTCATGGTAGGAGTGTCAAAGACAAGAGGTTATAAGTGCAAGGTGGAAGGCTTAGAGGGGATCTGAGGGGAATATATTCACACAAAAGGTACTTCAGTTATGTGGTGCTTGAAGACATGGTGGAGAAAGATACTTCCAGTGCAATTATGAAACACCTAGACAGGAATTTGAAGAGCCAAGGCATGTGAGGTAATGGAAGCCCACTATTTGAGTAGTGGATCCCTCCTCCCTACTAAGGAGGAGATACATCCAGTTAACAAAGTAGTTTAAGCACAGTTCATTTATTTTCAATGATACACATTTAAATCCAAGCAATATTCTTAAAACACGTTTAAAATTCACAGAGAATTTCTACCTTATAAAAGACTTCCAAGTTACAGACTTGGGAAGTTAAAACACAAGGGAATTCCAAAGCACAGGTACAATTCCTATAAACTAAATAGAGATACTTACAGTCTAATCAGGCTTCCACGACAGAAATCAAAGGCAGAGGAATGGATTCTTGCTCATTCTATGTTTCTGTCATTCTTCTTGATGTTCCTGGACCATTCCTTAAAAACCTACACTGCTCTCTAAACCTATATTGTTTTCCTGCCACTTGGGTGACTTCATACCCATATACGATAACTTTTTTACATACAGTGCCTTTAAGCACGAGTAGTCCAAAAGCTTCTGGAGACAGAATTCTCAGGTATTATGCTGTGAAGCCAAATCTTTGTGTAAACAAATCTTCCAACTATTAACACATCAGCTAACGAAATGCTAAGTAATAATAAAAATCTGGTCTGCGAGCTTCTCTGAAGTAAATAATCTAGCCAGAGTAGTCCACTTTGAATCAAACCCAATTAAACATCCTATTGTCTTATAATGTTGCTCTTGAGCAATAAAGTCGGGCGCTCTGAGGATAGCAGGTCTGTGGTTCTATAGACAGTGCTTCTTTGTAAAGCTGTCTTTTTAAACTTCAAACTGATTACTGCTTTCCCTTTACATTAAGGACTGAAAACTGACTCCCGTTTACGACAAGAAACTAAACAAAGAATATTAGTTGCAAGTTTAACTTACATTGTGTCATAAGGTGGGCGTTGAGAGCAGACCCAAATGCAAGACACAGACACTGAAGTACTAGGGACAGGGCTAGGTGTGTCAAGAAAGCAGGGGAAGTGGGGAAGAAACGATGCTGGACAAGACACAGGCACTGGATGAGACTAGGATACAAGGCATGGGCTAGGACTAGACTAGAAAAGCGGGACCTGAACGAGGAACTAGGAACTTGGACAAGGACTCCAAGCCAGAGACTGGACAGGGACCTGGAATCTGGGTCTTGACTCAGGCTTGGACTCCAGATCTAGGCGAGGACAAGACGTGGGAAGGCAACAGGACTGGACATGGGGGCAGGACGCGAGACTCCTGGGCTAGATGCGGACATGAAGCTCAGACTCAGACTTGGGAGACTAGAACACAGAGCCTTGGTCTTGGGAGACAGGAACGCGGAACACAGAGCCTTGGTCTTGGGAGACAGGAACGCGGAACACAGAGCCTTGGTCTTGGAAGACAGGAACGCGGAACACAGAGCCTTGGTCTTGGGAGACAGAAACGCGGAACACAGAGCTGGGACCCCTCCTTGGGAACAGAACATAGGGCCAGGACTCAAGACACAGAAAACAGAACACGACGAGACAGTTCCCAACACAAGGTAGTGGCAAATAGCCGGACCTACCTAGCAAAGGCGTGGACACAAAGAGACACTTCCAAACGATGAAAGACGGCTCTTTATCTGGACACAGCAAGGCTCCGGTCTTGCTCCGGCGGTAGAACTTGACGGCGAGAATAGGCAAAGATGCAGGCGGGGCTCCAGGCGAAAGGTAGCAGGCGGGGCTCCAGCTAAGGGCTACAGAAAGAAGGGGAAGGGAAGGGAACAGTCTAGCCTTAGGGTAATGGCAAAGACGGCCTGACCTACCCCACAGAGGCAAGGATGGGAAACTGACGAGATAAACCAGCACCTACACTCAAACCCAGGGCCACATATATTCCCAGCCCCAAGATGAGCATTAGGTGACTATAATTAAGCCCAACCGAAACAAGGGACAACCGGAAGACCTGGAGTCTGGAGTACACGGACCGGACCGTGCACCGGAATGCAGACTTCCCGGACCGGACCATGACACTTTGATTTTTGCATGTGTCAGATGCTTGTATTCAGAAAGCTGAGCTTGGCAAAAATCAAGGGGGCATAATGGACAGTGACTGCCCATCACACAAGGAAAATCATTTCTGAAAGAAAGATTTGTTTTAGGCACTACCTAGAATGATGAAAGATAGAAGTCTTGATCTGTTGATTATTTCATGGAACTATTGACCTACAGTTTATTGATTTAGATGGGAATGAATGAAATAGTGCTTCAAAGTACAATTCAGCCGTAGGACAAAATTCCAGTTACCATTCAGACCAAGCTTGCCAGTGACAACGGAATGAATGGACCTTACCTCAGTCAAACAGTCAAGAAAACTGCTATCTCAAGCACCTCCATCAATACAGGTAATGCGGTTATGCCGAAGGCAACCATCCCAATACTGCCTTCTGCAGTATTATCTTCTTTCCTTTCTTCAGTTAAGGAGGAGGTGCTGCACAAGTCAATTTGAGCTTAAGTGCCTCAATGCCTGCTTGAAAATTTCAATTTGGTTTTGACCAATTATTTTCTATAGCACGAGAAACAGCATAGATCGGCAACCCAGTTGAGTCTTTTTAAGTAGGATTAAATTAAGTGTCACGCAGTCTGAAATGTATTGATTCATGCCAACATAGCACCATTGCCTCTTCAGTGAACATTCCATTCTATTCAGTGAAGGCATGCTGGTTCGGGAGCTCCTGGACTTCAACCAGCAATAATGAAGAAATATGGAATTGAAATGTATCCAAGTTGGAATGGTTCATAACTAGGAGGAGAATTTTTTGAGGTAGCTGACTACTTTTTTCCTCCTGATGACAGAAATTATAGGTCTGAGAATGTTATTTTTTTAATTTATATAAGCCTGTAACTCAATTGCTGAAATACAGTACTGCTGGAATTTATAAAACACAGAATATAGCTTATTCCAATGAACTCAAAGTTATAGATCAAGTTTTGAATTCCCTACAATAGAGAAACTTTCTACGAGTTTCTGCAAAGAGCATGGCATTACTTGCCATTAAAAGAAAGCTCTTTATTTTGTATGTACTGAAAACATTTGACCCACCTGTAAGATCTTATGAGATAGGGCTTCTACACCTTCTGATTCATCTTGGAGCCTCCAGATATTGGGGAATGATCCCCAGCACATGGCTGTGAACAAACCTGAAATAACAAAATACACCCTATCCTCCTTATATGAGTCTTCAGTTATGTGTCAAACCTATTTCCACCAACTTCTCCTTATATGCGTCCAAAACTCACAGTTATGCGAAGCTGTTGGGACGAGAAGCACCACTTTTCCACCAATACAAGTCACGTGCGCAGGCCTCACAGTCTCGCATTGGTTTTGGCAGTGTGTAGATGTGCAATCTTGCGCTCTTAAAGCGTCCTATGTCAAGTCCTGGGCCATCAGCCAAGCGGCAGAGAACCGCTTTAACACTTGAAAAAAAGTTGGAAATTATAAACAGGGCCGCGTCAGGTGAAGGTAACACAGCTCTGGGATGCTACTTGGGCCTGGGTGAGTCCACGGTCAGAAACATAAAGAAAAATGCTGAGAAAATAACAAGTGCAGTGATTGATTCATCACAAGTGTCTTCAAGGGTTGTTACCAAAGTGCGTTACCCGAGCATGACAAAAATAGAGAAAATGTTGAGTTTGTACATTAAGCATGAAACAGGAAAAAACAGCACGATCATCTTCATGTGAAATTTGGAAATTTATGGTCGCCTTTGTTCAGAGGCTAGTGAGGAAGTGTCAAGTGATATTGTTAGCTTTAACGCAAGTAGGAGATGGTTTTCTAAGTTTGTTAATCATCACAAGCTTCACAACTTAGCTGTGCGTGGTGAGCAGGCTAGTGCTGACCACAAAGCTGCTGGACACCACCCTTTACAGTTGTGGGCTATGATAACTGAGTTAGGCATCACAGCAAAGCAAGTGTTTAATGCAGACGAGACAGGGCTTTTTTGGAAGTGTATGCCGAAAAGCACTTACATAAGTAAGGATGAAAAGACTGCGTCAGATTAACTTTCTATGATTTATTACGTTGAATATTACCTTAAATTGATGAAATATAATACGAATGTTGCCTTGTGGTACTGCTTTTGTGTTGTATTGGTATGAAAATGTGAATAAATTACAGATAAAACATACTTAGGAAGCCCTCCAGAATGCATCCCTATTTTCTCCATTTAAATAATTATTCACATTATGCATCTTCAGATTATGCGTTGACTGCGAGGAATGTATCCCCCGCATATAACGAGGATAGGGTGTACTTTAAAATAAGTTTCTTGTAACAGTTAAAGTCATACATCACAGGCTTTTTGGCTCACCGTGTTAACTATTAGCTAGCCATCTATATTGAGTTGTCGTTACTTTGCCAGCACTTAGCCCATAGTATTTCACACCTTGGTGACTTAACGCTTCAAATGGAGGGAAATGGTTGTTCTGAGTTATCCAGTTGCCTTTCCAAACTGGACTAGACAACACGGTGCCAGTAACAGTGAGAGTGTGGAGGTAAGATGGCCAAAAGCAGGGCTGATGAAGGCACAAGGTCAGAGGACGAAAAGTCCAGCAATATCTACTACCAAAGTTGCCAAACTGCCTAACAGCCAGAAACTTTGCACTGTGCACTCCTTTAGCAACTCTGCCAAAGCACTCCTTGCTGCTGACTGCTTATCAAATGGAAGACCGCAGGAAAATTCCTTTGACTTCAGCTGTTAAGTCTCAGACATCGTGTTACTTTATTCCCTTTATTCTGGCTCTGCGTGAATGCGTGGGCTCATTAAAATGAGCGACGACTGCGATACAGAGCTGAACATTTTTGTTCACCAATGCAGTAATAAACCCGGAGAGAACACAGAAAGAAGGCCATTGGATTGAAGTGCTGAGCTTAATGCTGCTATCCCTTGCTGAAGTTCTCTCTGGAAAACCTGAGAGGAATTCAATGTTACGCTTCAGCCTGTGAGACACCGGGGAATGAAAAGCAGCATCCATTGTCTTTTGTGCTCCAGTTTTCTGAGCAATCTTGCACTAATCGAAAAAGCCTTAACAAGAAATAAAACAGATGGGACAAAGACTGATGAGAGTGACCAACGTTTGAAAAAGATTAAAATAAAAACAACAAATTGAATGAGAGTGACAACAGTTTGTTTTGAGATTGGGTCAGGGTGTTGTTGGAGTGCCTCTACAGCAGGGGAGATAGATTTGCTGTCAGCTTTGCTGACATTGGTGAAATCTCCATCATTTCTCTTGTAAGTGAAAATGTCATGAGTCCAAAATTGCTTCAGAAAGAAAGAAAGGAAGAACAGATTTAGAATCGTAGGATTTTACAGCACCTTCCAGGACATTCTGATGTATTTTCCACCTAATGAAATACGTTAGGTGATGCTATGGGGATAGATTGCATCCACCGGAGGATAGAGAATGAGAGGGATATTAATTAGAACCTATAAGATGCTGGATGGGTGGTCTTGACAGAATGGATGTGGAGAGAATGTTTAATTTTATGGTGGAATCCAGAACTGGAGGTCGCTGTTTAAAAATAAGGAATCGCCCTTTTTTAAAACAGAAAATGAGGCAACATATTTTTCTTTCAGAGGGCTGTGAATCTTTGGAACTCTTCCTCAAAGGGTGGTAGAAGCAGAGTCTTTGAATATTTTATAAGGCAGAGGAGATAAAGAGTAACTGGGAGTTAATGGGAATGCTGAACTGATTTTTCATTCAAATCACCTGAGGTCTTACTGATAGGTTGAATTGACTTTCCCTGCTCTTAATTTGCGCGCTTATTGATACAACGGACTTTGGAGCTGCAACCCCTGTTGTAGCAAAGGAAAAATGATAGCATTGCCATAACAAGATCACTTATTGGTGGAGGAACACATTGTACCAGGAGAACATGGAGAACTCTCCTGCCCCTCTATAAATAACAATTTAGGTATTTTGCATGCACAACAAAAAGATGGGGTTCCTTTTACTAATACAACCAAACCAAGACTATCCCATGATATCAACATCGCTGATATACCAGTGGTCACTCGATTGGTTGTAACCTGCACATCGTGTGAAATAAAGGTCAATGGTCAACAACTGTTCTTTGAATGCTGTCACACCTGACTAACTGTAGCATATGGTACAACAGGGTTTATGGACAGGAAAACTGCTTGAAAGAAATTAACTAAAAGGATGCGCTCTGGTTCATGAATAAAGTATCTTTGTTGGTGTTTCTATTTAATGATTATTCCCACTGCCTTCATATACAGCAGTTCCTAATTGCTACCTAAATGCTTGACTGACCTGGGATTGGTCCTAATTTCAGGACCAGTTCAGTGGAGTTTGCACATTCTCCTGTTGATTGGGTTGGTTTCCTCTTGCATCCCAGAGATGTAGGTGTGTTGAAAGTTAACCGTTTAGTGTAGATTAACAGTAAAGGCAATCAGAAGGAAGTTGTTGGGCATTTGCGAGAAAGTACAGAGAAATGAAGAGGTTGGTGATGGACAAATGGAATTGCTTCCTGGGAGCTGACAAGGAACTGATGGGCCAAAGGGCCTCTTCGAGGGTTGTTATAAGAATGTGTAAGATTTTACTAAGATACAAAATAAATCACTAGTGACCTCTGTGACTGACCTTGGCAGAAGTCTGTTGGACATCACATCAGCAATAATGCTATGAGAGATCCACTCACACAGATTAGTGCTTCTCTGGGTTAATATCAAGAATAACATAGCAAGTGCATGGAAAAGCATAATAAATTAGCTCGGAGCAAAGTCTGACAAAATAAGAGTGAAAGTAAGGATGTCTGGCTCAGTGAAAGTATTGAAAACCAAAGAAAGAGAAAGTTAATGAAAATGCTTTAGAAGAAAAAAATCAATAGGGTTCAAGACAAAAGTTAAAAGCTTTCGATCTTATTCTGGGACACTGAGGAGTTCTGAAGAATTAATGAGAAAAGTGAATTTAAGTAGAAGTAATTCAAACAGTGTTTGATATTGAAGGAAAGCAGGAAAAATAATTATTTCAAATATTAAAAATCTGAAATGGAATCATTAATTCATTTCACATCTCTGTGTTTCCTTTAAACATTATACCATAGAGTATGCCATCTAATTCTCTTATATTCCTCCTACTTTGTTCTGTTTGTTAAAAACTCCAAGGGTGATAAGAATCTCCTTGTAAAGATGGAATTTGTACGTGCTCCCCATGACTTCATGGGTTTCCTCTGGGTGCTCTGGTTTCTTCCTATGCTCTAAACACTTAAGGGTTAGCAGATTAATTGGTCATATGGATGTGCTTAGAAGGTGTGGGCTTGTTGGGTTGGAAGGACTTGTTACTGTGCTGCATCTCCAATATACAGTACCTATAAAAATGTATTCACCCCCCCCTTGGAAATTTTCATGCTTTATTGTTTAATGATATTAAATCACAATGGATTTAATTTGGCTTTTTTGACACTGATCATAAGAAAAAGACTCTTTCATGTCGAAGTGAAAACAGATCTCTACAAGGTGATCTAAATTAATTACAGATATAAAACACAAAATAATGGATTACATAAGTGTTCACCCACTTCAAGTCAGTATTTAGTAGATCAAGTCAAGTCAAGTCAAGTCACTTTTATTGTCATTTTGACCATAACTGCTATGTACAGTACATAGTAAAAATGAGACAACGTTTTTCAGGACCATGGTGTTACATGACACAGTACAAAAACTAGATTGAACTAAAAAAACAACACAGAAAGAAAAAAAAAACAACTATACTAGACTACAGACCTACCCAGGACTGCATAAAGTGCACAAAACAGTGCAGGCATTACAATAAATAATAAATGGGACAATAGGGTAGTAAGGTGTCAGTCCAGGCTCTGGGAATTGAGGAGTCTGATAGCTTGAGGGAAGAAACTGTTACATAGTCTGTTCGTGAGAGCCCGAATGCTTCGGTGTCTTTTCCCAGACGGCAGGAGGGAGAAGAGATTGTATGAGGGGTACGTGGGGTCCTTCATATTGCTGTTTGCTTTGCGGATGCAGCGTGTGGTGTAAATGTCCGTGATGGCAGGAAGAGAGACCCCGATGATCTTCTCAGCTGACCTCACTATCCGCTGCAGGGATGCACATTTGGCAGCAATTAGTCTTGAGTCTGTGTGGATAGATCTCTGGATATTTTGCACATCTGTATACTGCAATTTTCCCCATTTCTCTTTAAAAAACTGCTCAAGCTCTGTCAGATTGCATGGGGATCAAGAGTGAACAGTTCTTTTCAAGTTGGATTGAGGTCTGGACTCTGACTTGACCACTCCAGGACATTATCCTGTGCATCTTAGGCTTTCTGCTTGGGGTCATTGTCTTGCTGGAAAACAAACCTCCCAAGCTGCAGTTCTCTTGCAAACGGCATCAGGTTTTCCTCCAGGATTTCCCAATATTTTACTGCATTAATTTCACCCTCTACCTTCACAAGCCTTCCTGAGCCTGCTGCAGTGAAGACCATAGAACCTTCTTACAGCTGACTACAGAGTCTCCCACCAAACTCTAGCCAAGATTTCATGTGAGTTTTTTTCAACAGTGGCTTTCTCTTTGCCACTCTCCCATAAATCTGTGAGTGGTGAAGCACCCACGCAACAGTTGTTGTATGTGTAGTCTCTCCCATCTCAGCCACTAAAGTTTGTAACTCCCCCAGAGTTGTCATAGGTCTCTTGGTGGCCTCCCTCACTAGTCCTCTTCCTCCATGGTCACTCAGTTTTTGAGAATGGTCTACTCTAGGCAGATTTACTGCTGTGCCACATTTTTTCCATTTCCTGATGATTTACTTAACTGTTCTCTGAGGGATCTTCATTGACTTGGAAATATTCTTGTATCCATCTCCTGACTTGTGCTTTTCAATAACCTTTTCACAGAGTTAAGACGTACAAAAAAGCTGGCTGAACTCAGCCTGACAGGCAGCATCCATTGAAAGAAGCGGTCAATGTGTCGGGTCGAGACCTTTCGTCAACTTTTCACAGAGTTGCTTTTAGTCTTCATGGTCTATATATACTGTATATGACCAGGTAAAAAAAAAACAACTGACAGTACTGAGGATTTCTTCCACCATTTTGATCAACGTTACTCAGCCCGAAATGATCCCTAAATTCTTGGTTTGACTTCACTTGTAAGTTTCATTCCATTTTGAAAAGTTTTGACAACCACCGAGTCACAACTCACCACAATTTTCTAGGCTATAAAAACTATAGTGCATTTAGTAGCAGCTATAAAAGGATGAGTACTCTTTAAGACTGGAATCTTAAGCACAGAGTTGTGTGATTGACTGCCCTCCGGGATGTAGCAGTTTTTTTTAGCAGCTTGCTAGTCTGGAGTTGCTTTGGAAGAAACAACCATTCTGTGCAGCACTACTGCTCCTGAGCATGCTCAATTGCTCACCCACAAGGTTACACAAATAGTTCACAAAGAATGTAATTGGGTTAAAGAGCAACAAGTTATTGCAATTATGAAGAACCTTTAATGTAACAATACATGTTGTATCAAGGAAGCATTAGACAATGGGGGGAAGGTTGATAAATGAATTAACAGCACATTACCCACACCAAGGAAGTACATAAACATACAAGAAGAGAATTACAGAGGAAGGAGTTTGGGATGGGGGTGTTTTAGCTTCAGTGTATGATCACAAAGCAGGGGAAGGATTAACAAGAGCAGGCAAGTGTGTGAGCCAACGCTAATAGCCAAGGAGTTAAGAATTAAGAAATCAAAACAGAAATTGCTGGAAATATTGAACTGTTCAACCAGAAGATGGAAAACGAAAAAAGAGTTGATGCGTTAGATTAAAAACACCCTGCCAGTGCTGCCTGACCTGCTGGGGCTTTTCCAACGTTATCTGTTCTGATTTGGAGCTTGCAACATCTTCAGCTTTTTAATTTTCACTTGAGACTGTGTATGACCTTGTAGCTGAGATAAAGGATTTTAAATGCCTGTGTTTGTAGGTCAGGATCTTGTGTAAGTTGTTGGGGTGTCAGGTGTACTGAGTGTTGGAACTGGAATCAGAGGGTTTAGGATGAGCTGCAGTAAGTGGGCAGCAGGCTCGACCTTGAGCCGACAAGCCAGATTTGACGAAGACGTGGCTGACCGTTTCAACAACAACGAGGCCGAGAAGACTGGGTGGGTGGGGATACTTCTAGCTGGTGGTTTTGTCTGATAGCCTCTAACCACTCCACTCAATTAAATCTCCATATATATTCCGATCTCCAATATTAAAGTACAAATAATGATTTTTGATGCTACAACAACAACATGATCTTTCAGCGGGGATTGGAACAATATGTAATTTCCTTGATTTCCCAGGTATTAATTGCTGGAGATCGCTGCGCGCTCCTGGAGGGTAGGATCCCACTGAAAGCAATGTGTGGACCTCAGTACTGCTGCTGATCAGAAGGGTTCTGCATTAGCAGGAAATGCAAAGTTGTTTTTTTTTCCTTTTGGGAATACATTCAGCCATTTGTTCCCAGACCACACAGTCAGAATTTTCATATTGCCCCAGGAATGTGAACATAATTTACACCCCTGCAGGCTTATTTTCATATTGGTTTCACTACACAAACAGCCTCTGTGTTGGCATTTGCTGCTTGTTGCCTTGGTGCTAAGCCTTTGCTCTGACTGCTACTTTTTCCATCCAAATATATGAAGGGGAATTTGTGTAGATGCAGTGACTGATTCAAGGATTGCCTTAATTTCATTCCCTTGGGGCTCAAATCACCGAGGGCTATTTAAATTAATGGGGGCTATTGGTAATTTTCCCCTCCTGGCATAATTTCCCTAGTTGATGTGTGAAGGTGCTGTCCTGTTATTGGCATACCTATTTGCAATAGTTAGCAAATGTGATGACAGCTGCCTGTGGTTCCCGTTCCATTGGCTCAGTGCAGTGGCCTGCTGGGATCAGGCACTCTGCCTGTAGAAGTGCAAAGGAAAGCAGTGCATACTTTCACAGGCCTAAATAGAGTTTCAGGATTAATGAGGAACACTTAAGAGATTAAGCATGGTTTAAGATGCCAAGCACATAAAAGCTTGAGAAATGTAAGAATTAAGCACACCGGTTAACCAGCAGAACCCATGAATGTGTGCATGTGCTACTCTGTAAAATAAAGGAATATTAATATTCTTGTTGTGGAATATCTGAGTTGGGATAAACTGTATTCTGGTATAAAGGTCGAACGGGTGGGATTGCTGTCAATTTCTTTTCAAGTTAGCCAGGAGCATGGAATCAGTGACTTCTCTATGTGCTCACACCCTTAATTCCAGTGCTGTCCAAGAATGGGACCTCGGCCCATCCCAATTTCTGTTTAATACACTGCCATCCCCAATGTAAATAGTATTTCCACCCAAACACTGACAACAACCAACTCAGCTGCAACAGCACCTCTTAACTCTTCTGTTGCCTCTAAATCCAATATTCAGTACCACTTGAGTGGAAACTGCCTTCAACCAATCAGTGGTGAATAGATGGCATTACCCTTGGCCTCATTTCCCAGCCACTGAATTGCTCTGAAACTGAAAACTCAGCTTTCCCTTTCTGGTTGGCATGTATCTGTATCATTTCTACCTCTTTATCATTAAGAGGACCTGGCTTTTCCTTGGTTCATCTACTTTACAAGTCCTCATTAAAGTCTTGATAATCCATTACAGTCCTTGTTGGCTTCCCTTGCTCTACAAGTTCATCTAAATCTCGGCTGCCACCTGTGTTTGTGGATGACCAGTTGGACAGCACCTTAATTTTAAAGTGTCATAAAATCAAATCCATGATCTCACTCCTTCCTTTCTCTGCATGCGGCTTCAAAGTTCAAAGTAAATTTACTATCAAAGTATGTATACATTGAGACTCATCTCCTTACAGCCACAAAACAAAGAAACACCAAAAGAATCTATTTTTTTAATAAGAGAAGACTATCAAACAGCTTCTACCCTGCAAACCTCCATGATGTTTGAGTTGTTCTAAATCTGGCTTCTGCACATCTCCAAAGTTCATTCATTTTTATGAGAGGCTGTACATTCAGCTCATTAAGGCTGTTAAGGCTGGAGCTCAGAATCTTCCTCTCTAAACTTTACCGCTAAGGAAGTGATAGAGCTGGGTGCAATAACGATGTTTAAAAGATTATCTGGCTGTGTGCATTGATATGAAAGGTTTGGACGGATATGGGACAAATGGAGGCAGATTGGGTCGAGCTCAGATAGACAGCTTGGTCAGCTTGGGTCAAAGTTGTCTCCGCGCTGTATATGTCACTAATTCTCCTTCCTTCTGTAAGGAATATCCAAGGTTTCGATGGTGTGTACTTCATAATCCCCCTGACTCATGCCACATTAAAGTCACAATGCAAGCTTTAGGAGAGAGGATAATGGTCAAATAGAGGGTATGTCATAATGGAGTGCATTTCCACAGTAAATTGGCTGTCAATGAATAATGTCTTCTCTTGTATACATTTTTGCAAGTATTTATAATATAAATTATAATACGCTTCACAAGTAGAAGCAGAGAGGGGAATAAAATGCCAAACAAATGGTAAGGGTTCCCAAATTTTTGGTTTAAGTCAATGCACACAAAATGCTGGGGGAGCTCAGCAGGTCAGACAGCATCTATGGAAAAGAGTCAACAGTCAACATTTCAGGCCAAGACCTTCTTCAGGACTGAGAAGGAAGGGGGGATGATGCCTGAAAAAAAGATGGGGGGAGGGGAAAGAGGCTGGCTGGAAGGTGACAGGTGAAGCCAGGTGGGTGGTAAAGGTCAAGGGCTGGAGAAGAAGGAATCTGATAGGAGAGGAGAGTGGGCCACAGGAGAAAGGGAAGGAGAAGGGGACCCAGCGGGAAGTAATAGGCAGGTGAGATAAAATGAATGATCAAAGTTGGGAATGGCTTCAATTCAATTCTACCTCATGTTATGTAAACCACCTCATGAAGAGTATTATATAATCGCAAGGTTTTCTCTCTTTTCTCTTCACTCCAGGGTAGCATGGTGGTGCAGCAGGTAGAGCTGCTCCCCCCCCCCCCACCCCAGCTCCAGCAAGTCAATTTCCGCCCTGACCTGCAGTGCTCTCTGGGTGAAGTTTGCAAATTCACCTTTGTGATGGTGTAGGCTTCCCACAGGGGCCCAAGTGCTCAAAAAGGCAGCATCCATCATTAATGACTCCCACCACCCAGTACATGTCCTCTTCTCATTACTACCATTAGAGAGGAGGTGAGAGAGCCTGAAGATACAGGGAACAGCTTCTTCCTGTCTACCATCAGATTTCTGAATGGTCAATAAACCCATGAAAATCACCAGCTTGTATTGTAATTTATAGTATATTTTGTGTATTGCATTGCACTGCTACCATAAAACAAAAAAAAATCAAAACAATAATCGTAATAATAAACATGGTCCTCCGACTTCTTGAAGAGATGTTGGTAAGTCAATTAGCCACTATATTTGACCTGGTGTAGGGTGACAGGAAAATCAGGAATAAATTGGTAGCCATGTGCGAGAGAATGGATTACAGGGGAATGGATTACAGGGGAATGGATTACAGGAGAATGGATTACAGGGGAATAGATTACAGGGAATGGATTACAGGGGAATGGATTACAGGAGAATGGATTACAGGGGAATGGATTACAGGGGAATGGATTACAGGGGAATAGATTACAGGGGAATGGATTACAGGGGAATGGATTACAGGGGAATAGATTACAGGGGAATGGATTACAGGGGAATGGATTACAGGGGAATAGATTACAGGGGAATGGATTACAGGGGAATGGATTACAGGGGAATAGATTACAGGGGAATGGATTACAGGGGAATGGATTACAGGGGAATGGAGAATGGTACTAATGTGAAAACACAGAGAGCATGACTGAATGCATGAAATGGTTTCCTTCTATTTTGTAAGAAAACTGATCATGCTACACACTCGTTGCTCACTCTGCAGACTCACTGTCCACCCTGCACACTCAACAATCACTGCCTACCCTACACACTCACTGCTTACTCTGCACCCTTAGTGCTCACCCTGTGCAGTAAGGGTAAGTCTGAGAGCACAATCTTTGCTCTCAGACTACACTGCTGCTTCCACCTGCAATAAGCAGCACTTGCCAGTAGCTGGAAGAGTGCTAGTGGTAGTGGACAGGTGTTATGGGATGGTAGCTGGCTGTCTAAGTGTTGGCAGTTACTAGAAATACAAGTACAACTTTCCAGTCATGTTTTTTTTCTGAAATGGCATGGCATTATGCAATGGAGTCTGTTAGCATTTTTCAATTGTACTGGTGATTAATGTGATCCTTTTAGATTTTTTGAAGCAGTACTAGCTAGACATGTTCTGATGCTGGATAAACTGTGCATACACATTTGTCGGCCAACATTTTTCTTAATTTACTTGACAGAGCAATCTTCTGATTCAAAGGCCAGCCCATCGTGACTATACGAAGGCCAATGCAGGTGTGGATCTATCTCCATTCTAAAAATATGGCAATGTTCAAATATTTAAATACCATCTATTGTCAGAATCTACATGCTATCATTTCTGGCTCTGAATGAACAATGTATTGAACAGTATCTGTGGCAATATTTGACTACATGAGCTACACATTGTTTAGCAGTACAACCAAGTCTAATAGTTTCACACAGTACAGCACCTGATCAAATGAAAATGATCCTGACCCTTTGAGCCTTACCTTTAGTTGAACCACAGCAACCATTTTAATTCATTATCCATTATATGTTATGGTGGTGCAGTATTCAATGCCATGGCAGATGTTTACAAATGGCACTGTCAACTTTATGAGCTCAAACAACGTACCCTGTTTATACTGTTGCAATAGTTTAAATTACAATTTTTAATCACAAACTTACGACAAAATGTGAAATAATTAAATAATCTCAACCCAACACCCCTTTTATTATTTGAAAGCTTGAGTTGGAATGTGGCTATTCTGTTGGGCAGATATCCAGCAACCCTTCATTGATTCCGATAGATCACTAACACAGTGCTCTAGATTTTACTTGCATTTATTCCCTACTCACACCTCCCAGATGGCAGAGGAAGTTAAAATGAATTCAGCAGCTTACACACACAAAACGCTGGAGGAACTCAGTAGGTCAGGTAGCAACTTTGGAGAGGAATAAAGAGCCAAAGTTTCAGGGTAAGGCCCTCAATCAGGACCCTCTGATTTCACTGCCTTTGCCTTTTTCTCCTGTTAGCTGGCAGGCAGTCAAATATCTGCAGGCAGTGTTTTAAATGACTGCCGAAGTTCAGTCTACGGATGCCCATATAAACTCAACTCTCATCCCTGTTCTCTGTGTCGTCACCCTCCAGTGGGTTAGAGAATGTGGATCAGCAGAACAGCTGGACTTCAATCGTTATGGTCAGAACAGGTGTAGCTTCCACACTCCCACTAAAATCACTGATTAAATACTTTGAATTTGAAGTCTGCAATATAAACAGTCTCCCTATTAATAGACCACTGAGGTCTCCATTAAGTCATTAAAGAGAAAAGTTCCATTTTTAAATTGAAGCATCCATTTGTAAACCAGTTTTAAAAATGTACTTCAGTTCAAAACACCTTTGTAACATCCTCCTTCTAGTTCAGGATGCAACTTAGGGTGAGCTCTGATAGTGGCTTGATGAATTTGTGCTGAATTCTGAGTAATTAGATTCCTATTTTGAGAGTCTTACGTCCATATTGCTTGAGAAAATATAGTCCCTTCGCAATGTCATTGAATTGGGTTAGGGAGACCAGTTCCTTTGATATTTTGCCTGCCTTTCAGATCTGCATAGCTGAAATGAGAAAGGCTCATTAAACCCTTCTGCTCAATTCAATTTTTTTTTTGTTTGTTTCTCTAATTGTTCCATCTCATAGTTAACTTTAGGAAGAGTTTAACATCCTGAGGATACAACTAAAGCAAGCAGCAAGAAAAAGAAAACAAAGATTAAAAGGAAAGGAAATCCACATGCTCTCATTTTGAGTGTTTTTTGCAATTCAAACTTGCCTGAATGAAAAATTCCTCTGCATTTAGGAGACACAAGAGCTCCACTTAGAGAAAGGAAGTTCTGCTCTTTAGACCTACTTAAATTCTCAGGCCCTGCTTTGTGAAATCCCAGTGGGGACTGTCACTGATCTTTGAGTCACAAAAAAAATAGATTTTCAATGGCACAGATGCAGCAATATCACTGGCAAGATTGCTGGAACTGGGGCAGAAACTGAATGAACAGTAATGTGGCAATGAATCATAAACCAATCACACTGTCACCGGCAGTCAGAAAGAGCAAAACTGTCCCTGCCTTTCCAACTAACTATTAAAGATACTTTTGTTACGTTAACATATTAGTGTCACTGCATAATGTATGAGAAGGAACAAGAACAAGTAACCTGAAATCTTTTACTCATTGATAGCTTTAAACAGCTACATTTTGGTATTGGTATCTCTGTGAAGTAGAAGGTGTAGATGCAGCATCTATAGCCTTACCAACAATGATGAATTTCTATGGAAACAATTCCACATCAACTGGCCAGTAAACATGGTTTGAAAGCACAGCTGGTGGCAAAATTTTCCCAGGTATGTAGCATAGGTAATGATAATTAAACCACGAACAAAAGATCAACAACAGTAGAGTAAGTCTGTAGTATTGTGGAAATCTTAGTATTAAGAGGATTAAACTCTTGAGTACTGCAATATTGTCATTTTGGCAAGAAACTGGACCAAATTATGTTCATGTACAAACATTATAGCTAGCCTAGAGTTGAGGAGGGAGTGAGAAAGGGTGAGGGAAGTGGGGACAGTCAAACATCTGTGTCCTCCGTGGAAAGAAATGGAAGCAATTTTTATGGCAAAAATTATGCTTGAGGTAGAAATCATATTGAAAACGTAGAGGCACTGAACACTGCAGTGAGGAAGCATAAGAAGACTATTTTATTGACAGAGATTGTCTCTGAAATCTTGCTTGCTAATTGGGTGGCCCTGCAGAAAGTCAGACAGCTAGTACAAAATCACAGGATTATTTCACTTCATTGCCATTTTAGAAAGCAGAGAGCTAATAAAGTCAGCACAAGAATGGGAGAAAAGATGGCTAGATTTGACATTGGAAAAAATCTTCCAGACACTGAGGCTTGGTGAGATTTTGGAGTATGCGTTATGCATCAGATTGCTCCGAAGTTTAGATGAAGAATAGATTCAGTTTTAATATCACTCTGGCCATTGGCTGCTGTTCATTAACACCATGATAGTAAACTTGAGATTGGCAGCTTCCAGTATTGGAGAACTTGGCACCGTGGTAACAGCATTCTGCTTAGTAGACGAGAAGTTTGTGCATAGGTTAATTAAAGGAAATCAGAGAAGGTTGTGTGAAAATTGTAGGCACTGTCAGGCTCAACCGCAGAAAAATATGACAACAAAAATGGGTACCTCCAAGTTCCAATTTGATAACCAGGAAAATGGAATGAAAATGTAATCTTTTTATGTTTTCTATATGTTAATAACCTAAAATACTTGTTCTAAATTTGTGTTAAGCAGCCTTTCTTTACAAAGCACTGTGTAGAGAATTTTGAAAATGATACTGGACCCTAACTCTGAACAAAGTGATATTTAACATGAATCCCTGTGCTGGCCATAAACTGCCATCCTAATCACCCACCTCACAAAATAAGCTAACCCTTTTCTCAGAGAGGAGAGAGTGACTTGTGTTTCCCTCACGGTTGGATTGTTGAAAATAATCATTGGAACACTGTCCCACAGTATTCATACATACGACTGCATTAGCATATGTACAGAAGATGTCCTGAATTCCTCACTGCAACCAAAGACCCCAACTAGATGCTCAATGATTTTGACCAGGGACACAATTCAACACACACAATATATTCAATCATCAGAACGCAGTGCCTGCTGATCTCATTTATGTGATAAAGATCTGATTTTGTATTCCTGTCTGGAATGGAGGGTGCCATAATCGTAGATTTCACTGAGGTGCTATATAAATGAAACTTGGTCCTTATAACAAGAGTGATAAAGAATAAAGGTTGCTCTTCTTTCATAAGGAAGGAATTTCCAATTTTGCTTTACGACCAGGGAACAAGACAAAGGAGATGGTTATTGTCTTGAGGAGAACTCGCACCACTCATCCCTCCCTTTCAGTGGTCCCCAACCAAAGCTTGTGTTACCGGGCTGCGAGGAAACGATATGATTGGCGATATGAAACGATATGAGTCAGCTGCACCTTTCCTCATTCTCTGTCACGCCCACTGTTGAACTTGAACACATGCGAGGTCATTACCCACGCGAGGTCATCAGCCGGTCATTAGCCTACAACTATTCAATGAGTAAAGAACAAATGTCGCCTGAGAGTTTCTTTGGAAGAGGTGGTAGGGGACATAAAAGACCAAACGATGATGATAACGCAGAGACAGCTGAGGCCTAGACTGCAAAAAAAAGAAAGCTTCCTTTAACAGAAAATATGACGAATCGTACATAAAACATGGCTTTAATGCAACCATTGACTCATATGCTCCAAGCCCCCTGTGTGTGATATGTGGAGACAAGCTGTCTAATGAGGCAATGAAGCCCTCAAAACTGCTTCAGCACCTTGTGTCCAAGCACCCTGAACTTAAAGACAAGCCCATTGAGTTTTTTGAGCGGAAAAAACGTGAGCAAGCGGGACAAAAGCAAGTGCTGAGAACCACCACCTCTGAGAGCATCGTACTTAGTGGCTAACTGTATTGCTAAGGCTAAGAAGCCTTTCACTGTTGGTGAAGAATTGATTCTGCCTGCTGCCAAGGACATGTGCCATGAACTGTTGGGAGAAGCTGCAGCGAACACGATGGCACAGGTTTCTCTTATAGCTACCACAGTTTCAAGGAGAATCAATGACATAGCGGAGGACATCGAAACACAGCTGTTGAAACAGCTTAACAAATCACCATGGTATGCTATCCAGGTCGACGAGTCTACCGATGTCGACAACAAGGCAATACTGCTGGTTTATGTGCGATATAAATTTCAAGACGATGTGCATGAGGATATGTTGTGTGCACTGTCGCTGCCAACTAACACAACTGGGGCAGAGCTACTCAAGTCTTTGAATTACTACATGTCAGGCAAACTGGACTGGTCATTCTGTGTTGGAATATGCACAGACGGGGCTGCAGCTATGACCGGACGGCTGTCTGGTTTCACTACCCGAGTCAAAGAGTGAATGTCAGTCTACACCAGTGGTTCCCAACGTGGGGGGTAATTTGATTTTTAAGGGGGGCAATTCGAGAATGAGTTATTAACAGTGAATTTTTTCTAGTAAGTCTGTGTGAGTATGAGTGTGTGTGCGAGTTAATACATATGTGTATATACAGTATGCATACATAAAAATACTTGTGTGTATATACATGTGTAATTGCGTATGTACTGTATATATAGTGTATCACCATCATTACAACCATCAAATGGCTTTCATAATTAAATTAATGAATTGACTGATGTAGGAAGGAACGAATGAACAAGTCCAAACGCGTAAGAAACTCGTACGAGGTCGCGCCAATGCTGCTTTTTGCAGTAGCTTTCGGTTCTTGGTGGTGTGAAGGTGTGTACATTACGTCATCTCTTTTAAACGGTGTATCTGTCTTTGTATGCTGTAGAAACGAATCGGCATTGTTTATTTATTATTATTATTATTATTTTAATATCACTTAATGTTCTTTTTTTTACAATTTCTTAGTAATTTCTTCCTCAGAACTTTAACAGTCCTTTGGTTCTTTTATTTTTCTCTTTCATGAATGCCATGTTCTTTGGAAGCTTGTTTAAACCAAGTTAATGGTCTTTTAGGCTTCCTCCAGGTGAATAGGAGTTCACTTTTTGAATAATAAGAATTATATATCACCACAGGGGGCATCAGGATTTTAGAGGTGATTAGGTGGGGCATGGCCAAAAAAAGGTTGGGAATCACTGGTCTACACACTGTGTCATACACAGGGAAATGCTGGCTAGAAAAATGTCACCTGATCTTAACAGCGTATTGAGTGACATTGTTGAAGTTATCAATCACATCAAAGCAAAAGCCCTTAACTCATGTCTGTTTGAGCAGCTTTGCGAGGAAATGGATGCAGAGCACAAACACCTTCTCTTACACACTGAAGTCAGGTGGCTATCAAGGGGGAGAGCCCTGGCCAGGGTTTTTCAGTTAAGAGAGCAGCTACAGAGATTTCTTTCAGGAAGAATGTCACCACTGGCAACACACTTCAGTGATGAGGAGTGGATAGCAAAACTCACTTATCTGTATGACATCTTCAACCTGCTCAATGAACTCAATTTGTCACTTCAGGGGAGAATGACAACTGTCTTCAAGTTGGCAGATAAAGCGTCTGCTTTCAAGGCCAATCTGGAACTGTGGGGACGGCGAGTGGACAGGGGTATATTTGACATGTTCCCAACATTAGCTGGGATTTTGGGAGAGACTGAGGCTGCACTGTCCATCTCACAGCTGGTGCACGATCACCTATCTTCGCTGTCGACAGAATTCGAGCGTTACTTCCCAAATGCAAAAGACCCAATACCTGCAAAGGAATGGGTCCGTGACCCATTTGTGAATGTCCCCGGTGAATCATCCATGTCAGCGCGGGAAGAAGATCAACTCCTCGAGCTTGCAAATGACAGTGGGCTGAAAAGTACGTTTGACATAACATCTCTGCTGGCATTCTGGATCAAAGTCAAGGCTGAATATCCTGAGATAGCCTCGAAAGCACTGAAAATGTTGCTTCCATTTCCAACATCATATCTCTGGGGAAGCGAGGTTTTCTGCAAAGAATACAACGCAAACTAAATTGCGGAATAGACTGGACATAAGAAACCCCCTTCGAGTATCGCTGTCTCCCATCACCCCTCGATGGGACCGTCTTGTTGCAGGAAAACAAGTCCAGGGCTCCCACTGATTCAGCGATATTGGTGTGTTGCAATGATTTTATATGTTCATACGAGGAAAATATGTGCTGTGTGTTTAATATCCAAACATTATTTAAAATGTTATGATGCAATTGACTTATAAGTGAGCTATAATTGACTTATCACTATATTCATGCGAGGAAAATATGCGCTGAGTGTTTAATATTAAATTCGTTAGATGAACCCTTTTAGAAATGAAATTGAGTGTATTAGCCATTTATAGTTGACTTATCACCTATATTCCGGTCGTGATTAACACCCCCCCCCCCCACCATCGGCCAGTCCAAAAGAATATTGTCAATATTAAACCGGTCCGCAGTGCAAAAAATGGTTGGTGACCCCTGCTCTACATCAGCCGCTGAGCAGTGGAAACTGCAAGCCGTTTTAAACTCCTAGGAGTGCACTGTGAATAAAGTCACTGGAGAGACACTGAAGCTAGTGGACTTAGAAGTGTTTTATTCAGCAAAAACGAACAACAGGCATCATACTGAGACATTTTTGGAAGAAGAGGTCTCCTCAACCCAATATTACATGACATTTTAAGAGCTAAAGATTAAAGGTAACAGGACAATTCTTTGGTTATAATGCATCTACAATGCTTCCTTTGAATTACAAGCAGTTTTCACACACTTCCTTCTTCACACTTACACTCCAGACACCCAAAATGAATGTTAATCTCCACTGACTCTAGGCCACATTCATGCATTTGCAGGCATCTGAGGTCTAATTGTTCTGATTTGCATTTTAAATTCAATCTACAATCCACATTCAAATGTGAAGATTAGTTGCTGGTGAAATTAATATTTGCAATATACACTAACACCAGAATACACCCTAACATGCACATTGCACACAACCTCTCATGCTTCCAGAACACATCCTTCACAGTCAAGAAAGCTGACCAGTGCCTCTACTTTCTGAGGAGGCTGAAAAGGGCTGAGCTTTGCACATCTATAACCATATAACAATTACAGCACGGAAGCAGGCCATCTTGGCTCTTCTAGTCCATGCCGAACACTTACACTCACCTAGTCCCACCTACCTGCACTCAGCCCATAAACCCTCCATTCCTTTCCTGTCCATATACCCATCCAATTTTTTTTTAAATGACAAAATCGAACCTGCCTCTACCACTTCTACTGGAAGCTCATTCCACACAGCTACCACTCTCTAAGTAAAGAAGTTCCCCCTCATGTTACCCCTAAACTTTTGCCCCTTAATACTTAATACTTTTGCCTTATACTCAGGCCATTCTACAGATGCTCAATAGAGACCATCCTCTCAAGCTGAATCACTGCCTGGTCCACAAACTGCTCTGCAGCAGACAAAACTACCCAACCAGCCTACCCACCATCAATGTCATATACTGTACACAGAAAGGTGCTGGAAAAGGAATGTCTTGAAGGATCCCACCTACCTTGCTCATGGACTGTTTGTCCTACTTCCAGGGAGGAGGCTACATAGCATCCACACCAGGGCCACCAGACTCAATAACAGTCACTTTCCCCAAGCAATAAGGCATCTCTGGAGACGGCTTATCTACTGATATCTACTATAAGCCTATAGACTCTCACAGCTACCCGGACTATTCCTCTTCCCACCCTGTCTCTTGCAAAACTGCTATCCCCTTCTCACAATTCCTCCGTCTCCGCTGCATCTGCTCTCAGGATGAAGCTTTTCATTCCAGGATGAAGGAGATGTCTTCCTTTTTTAAACAAAGGGGCTTCCCTTCTTCCACCATCAACTCTGCTCTCAAACGTATCTCTCCCATTTCCCGCACATCTGCCCTCACCCCATCCGCCTGCCACTCCACTCGGGATAGGGTTCCCCTTGTCCTCACCTACCACCCCACCAGCCTCCAGGTCCAACGTATAATTCTCCTTAACTTCAGCCACCTCCAACGGGATCCCACTACAAAGCACATCTTTCCCTCCCCCCCCTCTTTCTGCTTTCCGCAGGGATCGCTCCCTACGTGACTCCCTTGTCCATTCATCCCCCCCATCCCTTCCCACCGATCTCCCTCCTGGCACTTATCCTTGTAAGCAGAACAAGTGCTATACCACCCCACTCAGGATACACCAAATCTCTTACACTTCCTCCCTCACCACCATTCAGGGCCCCAGACAGTCCTTCCAGGTGAGGCGACACTTCACCTGTGAGTCGGCTGGTGCGGTATACTGCGTCCGGTGCTCCCGGTGTAGCCTTTTATATATTGGTGAGACCCAACGCAGACTGGGAGACCGTTTCTCTGAACACCTACGCTCGGTCCGCCAGAGAAAGCAGGATCTCCCAGTGGCCACACATTTTAATTCCACGTCCCATTCCCATTCTGATATGTCTATCCATGGCCTCCTCTACTGTCAAAATGAATCCAAACTCAGGTTGGAGGAACAACACCTTATATACCGGCTGGGTAGCCTCCAACCTGATGGCATGAACATTGACTTCTCTAACTTCGATTAATGCCCCTCCTCCCCTTCTTACCCCATCCCTGACATATTTAGTTGTTTGCCTGTTCTCCATCTCCCTCTGGTGCTCCCCCCTCCCCCTTTCTTTCTCCTGAGGCCTCCCGTCCCATGATCCTTTCCCTTCTCCAGCTCTGTATCACTTTCGCCAATCACCTTTCCAGCTCTTAGCTTCATCCCACCCCCTCCGGTCTTCTCCTATCATTTCACATTTCCCCATCCCCCCAGTACTTTCAAATCTCTTACTATCTTTCCTTTCAGTTAGTCCTGACGAAGGGTCTCGGCCCGAAACGTCGACAGTGCTTCTCCATATAGATGCTGCCTGGCCTGCTGTGTTCCACCAGCATTTTGTGTGTGTTGTTTATCTATCATAAAGTGTACCTTGATGCTGCATATGATCCCATTTACCTGAAAGACTAGAATGCTACCACTAAGCCAAGAATGACATCTTAAAACTGACAGCTTAAGCTTCAGTTTATCTTTTATATGACACTCATCTACTATTTTAAAATCGAAAGCAATAAGATAGCGTGAATTAGATTGTTCATGTTTCAATGTTAAAGGTAAGGCAAACAGAACAGACGGAATGACAAAGGCAAGTGTCATATTGATTTTGCCGGCTATCAGAATAAGACCTGCAATCAGGAAGGAAGGAATAAACAAATCAATATCATGCATCTGTTAAGCTCATAAAAAATCTCAAACATATAGCTAAAATCAGAAAGAAAGCTCTAAAGTGCGGTCCATTTTGCTTCCATATTGAGATGTTGCATTTGCTTTTAAAATTGCCTACAAAACTATGTATTCGAGCAAAGTTGCATCTTACCACTTGGGAGAACAAGTTTGAAATTATTCCTTTCAGTCACTAGGAACTGAACTTGGCAGATCACTCTGCCCAGTAAAATATGAATGCAGCAAGTATCGCTGACGCTGCCGATGTTTTATTTGACCAATTCAACAAGAACCCCACAACCAACTTGTTTCCATATTGAAGCACCCTTACATCTGTTTTGGGTGAGCACACTGTTGCTCTGCTTACGAACCTCAAACCCTTCGAAATTGCACTAGCAATACTTTGGGTGTCATTGGGCAACCTTGTTTTTAAGGTGAGATACAAAAATTATCATCAGAAGTTCAATGCCAAAGGAATCATGAGTAGATATGCTACAAACTCAAGGGAAAATGATTGAGTTGCAGGGAGTACTCACTGATCCAGTAAAAAAAATTAGATCACCTGAAAACAGGAACAAATTTTATAAAAAGCTCCAGTAATTACAATGTTCTGCATAGTGAGAGGAAGGAGCATGTCCTACATACACTATTATCAATGTAGATAAAATTACACTCTTCTCCAGAGAGGGATCAGGAACAAGGGAGGTGGTAGATGTGGGCTGCTCAGGTGTGATGTCAGCGGGCAGTTCTTCATACAAAGGAGTGTGGAAATTTAGAGCTTTCTCACCCACGAAGCTATTGTCTGAGTCAATTCAAAATGTAAAAACTGAAATTAATAGGATTCTGTTCAGTAAATGCATTAAGGATTAAAAGAACAAAGAGGGCAGATGGAGTTTAGATACAACACAGCTTTGATGTAATTGAATCAAGCTTGAGCAGCCACATGGCCTAATCCTGTCCCCATATGTTTGTGTTCCTACTGAAAAGGGATATGGGCATGTGAATAAACTCACTATCTAATAGACTGTAAATTCTTCCATGCTGCTAAAATGGCGCAAAGATTAGATGCACACCAGGATTGATCAAGACCGTAGGGGGACAGTTTTCATTAGGTACATTGTGTGCTGCTTCCATCTTGCAAATCCAGATTGTTGATGCTTGCAAATCCTCATCCAAGGCTAGGCCTATGGTGCAACTCCCTCTGCTGATTCCAGTTATCACAGGTCGATGGATGGCAGCCTCATCGCCAATGCCAATGGAGGTGGGCACCCTAACAATGATCATTGCGGACGTACCCCAGCCTTCAATTGAAGTGAATATAATGGGTCAACTGGCAGACAACCTGAAAACAATTCACGTCCGAGAAGCAGGCCCGTCAGCTCATCAAGCCCACCGGGAATGTTTTTTACATCGGTCCTATACTGATCCAATATATTCCACTTGAAAAGCCTTTTGCATCTGGCCAAATGACATCGGCAAGCGCCTACTCCAGAGCTAAGGCAAATGACCAGCACAGGGTGAGGGAGCTAAAGAATCCTTGGTGGACTGAGAAAGCCCTGGAAATCCAGTGAGTGCCAGACTCTAGTGACATGACAGGCTTCTTCAGTTCCACCAAAGCAGTCTACGGTCCAAGTTACTTCAAATTCAACCCCCTGCACTCAAAGGATAGGAAGAACTTGCTAAAGGATCAGAAGGATATCAATGATCAATGGAGAGAGAACTACTTAACCTTAACAGCACTGCTGAATGAGATATTACTAAACAAAACCTCTAGGGACCTGTGAGAGAAGACATGGGGGAACCTCCTGGTATGAAAGAAGTCTGTGATGTCATGAGGAACATGAAAAGCTTCAAGGCTACCGGTTATGACACAACAGGTTAAGTGCTTGCACATATACTTGTCAAATGACTCCTTCTACTATCTGAAGAAGTACTCCCTGAATCACAGTCCAATTTCTCAGGCAAGGTTGAATGCAAGCAGGCATCGAAACGTTGCTGTCTCAATAAGTACTATGACGAAAAGAATGGAGTTAAATACCATCACAATGAGATAATAATTAGCTGACATGTGCATATTCATGAGTGCAATTGCATATCTGCTGTGCTGCTGAATCCGTGGTTGTGACAGGGCCCACTTTCCTAGGTGCAGACCTGTGTTTGCTGAAAGTCCCAGTGAGCGACTTGTCCAAGATGTCCTTCGTCAGGATCCAAGTACGTTCTTCTGGACCATACCCTTCCCATTCCAAAAGGTACTGGACCTTACCACGTACCAGGCGAGATGCCAGGGGGCACCACACTGCATAGACCAGGAAACCATCTACCAAGCGGGGAGAAGGTGGAGGTGGGGTGACTGGGGCCTAGGGGAGAGGTAGTAATCGGCTTGAGCTGCGAAACATGGAATACTGGGTGGATCTTCAGTGATGCTGGTTGACGCAATCGATGTGACACCTTGTTGACAGCTTTTTCCACTACAAATCGTCCCAAATAGCGCAGTGTTAATTTGCAGCTCTCGACTTTCAGGGGAAGGTCCCGTGATGCCAACCAGACCTCCTCCCCTGGCTTGAATGGCCTTACCTGTCGACGGAGCCGATCAGCCTGCCGGGAACGCTGTTTCTGGGCGCACAGCAGAGAAGCCCTGGCTCGTCTCCAGGTGCACTTGCAGCGCTGGATCAGCTGTTCAGCAGCAGGAACTCCTACGTCAATCTCCTGATCAGGGAAGAGCAGGGGCTGGAATTCCTTCTCTGAGACATACCCGTGAAGGACAACTGGATCTCTGCCCAAACCAACTGGGAGCTCCAGGACGTGGGGTTGGAAGAGGCAAGACAGTGCAGGGTTGTCTCCAACTCCTGGTTCACACTCTCAGTCTGGCCATTGGATTGGGGGTGGAGGAGAGGCTGGCCGTGGCTCCTACAAGAGAGCAGAAAGCTTTCTAGAAGTGGGAAATGAACTGTGGTCCACGATCAGACACTACGTCTTGAGGAAAGCCGTGGAGCCTGAGCACATGTTGAGCCATGAGGGTGGCAGTCTCACGAGCCGATGGGAGCTTGGGGAGGGCAATGAAGTGGGCAGCCTTGGAAAATCGATCCACAACGACCAAAATGGTGGTGATTCTATTAGAAGGGGGCAGACCAGTGATGAAATCTACTGAGAGGTGGGACCAGGGGCAGTGGGGCAAAGGCAATGGAGATAACAGACCCACGGGACTCTGGCGTGATGTGCAGGTGGGACAGGCAGATACAAAATCATGGACATCCTAGGACATCGATGGCCAGCAAAATTGTCTCTTTAAAAAACCTGGGTCCATTGAATTCCCAAATGTCCAGTCAGATGGGAGGAATGACCCCATTCCAACACTTTGAACGTACCACAGCAGGGACAAACAACCTGTTGCAAGGTTCCCCCATCCGGGCCTGGGTCAGACTGTTGGGCATCCCTCACCTCTGCCTCTATTGGAGCAGCAATACATGAGTGAGGAAGAATGGGCTCTGGATTGGCATTGTCCTCACATCCGTTGAACTGCCGCGAGAGAGGTAAACCTTTGTATTCCTGCTGCCAGAACAATAGGTGAGGGTAACATTGAACCATGTGAGGAAGAGAGCCCACTGGGCTTGACAAGAGTTGAGTCTCTTTGCATCCTGAATGTAGGATGGTTCCTGTGATCTGTCTAGACCAAGAATGGATGCTCTGCTCCCTCCAGCCAGTGTTGTCATTCCTCCAGAGCCTCCTTGACAGCCAGAAGTTCCAGGTTCCCAATATCGTAATTCCTCTCAGTCGGAGACAAGCGACGGGAAAGAAAGGCACAGGGGTGCAGCTGGCTATTTACAGACGAGCACTGAGAGAGGGCAGCTCCAATGCATCCACCTCGACTGTGAATGGTTGTGATGGGTCTGGGTGCTGCAGCAGCGGGGCAGTGATCTGAAAATGTTTGGTCAGCACCATCCGTCTAATGAAATCCTTGGTCTTCTTGGTGAGTGCATTTATAGGAGCCTCAATAGAGCTGAAATTCCATATGAAGTGGCGATAAAAGTTCACAAACCCCATGAAGTGCGTAAACACGGGGAAATCTGCAGATGCTGGAAATTCAAGCAACAACACACACAAAATGCTGGTGGAACGCAGCAGGCCAGGCAGCATCTATAGGAAGAAGTACAGTCAACCCTTCGTCATGTCTAACTGGAAGAAAGTTAGTCCTGACGAAGGGTCTCGGCACGAAACATTGACTGTACTTCTTCCATGAAATGCGTACCTGTTTGGCTGTAGACGGTTTGGGCCTCTCTGTAACGGCCTGAACTTCATTAGTGTCCATTTGAACACTGGATGGGGTAATTATATAGCCCAAAAATGGCACCTGGCCTTTATGAAACTCACACTTTTGGGCTTGGCGTACAGGTTTTTTTCAAGAAGCCATCGGAGTACTCTCCGGACATGCTGGACGTGCTCCTGATGAGAGTGGGAATAGATACGGATGTCACCTAAATACACAAACACAAACTGGTTCAACATGCCCCTGAGCACATCGTTAACCAAGGCCTGGAATACAGTTGGCCAGACCAAAAGGCATCACCAGGTACTCAGAGTGGGTATTGGAGGTGTTGTAATCTGTCTTCCACTCAGTTCCTTCTTTTATGTGTAGCAGATTGTAAGCATTGTGCAGATCAATTTTAGAAAGCACGGTTGCTGCGTGGAGATGTTCGAATGCAGATGCCGGCAGGGGAACAGGGTAACAGTTCTTCAGAGTGGTGCTGTTCAGGGGCCAATAATCAACGCAGGGATGGAGCTTGCCATCGTTCTTGCTCACAAAAAGAAGCCCACTCCTGCTTGTGAGGTTGACAGATGACTAAACCCCATGGCCAATGCCTCCTTGATGCATTCCTCCATGGCCACCATTTCAGGACGAGAGAGGGAAAAGAGCCGGCCCTGGGGAGGACTAGTGCCAGGTAGGAGGTCTATGGCACGGTTGTATTGCTGGTGTGGGGCAGGGTGTTGGCCTTCCTTTTACTGAAAACCTCAAGGAGATCCACGTATTGAGCCGGAACCCCAGACAGGTCCACATCCTTAGCTGACACAGGAGGGGATTCACGGAATGAAGCTTGAGCCGGAACCCCAGACAGGTCCACGTCCTTAGCTGACACAGGAGGGGGTTCATGGAATGAAGCTTGAGCCGGAATCCCAGACAGGTCCACATCCTTAGCTGACACAGGAGGGGGTTCATGGAATGAAGCTTGAGCCGGAACCCCAGACAGGTCCACATCCTTAGCTGACACAGGAGGGGGTTCATGGAATGGAGCTTGAGCTGGAACCAGACAGGTAGACAGGCATACCAGTCCCCACCTTGGAGTACCTTCAGAGACCAATCGATCCTTGGGTTATGTCAGGATAACCAGGAGAGACCAAGTAACAGTGGCCTCCTCTTCTGCCATGATGGATGAGCAACACCTCATATTCTGTCTAAGTAGTCTCCAACCTGATGGCATAAACATCAATTTCTCCAACTTCCAGACGTTTTCCCCTCCCACTTCACTCTACTTCAATTCCCCACCCTGACCTCTTACCTCTTCTCATCTGCCTATGACCTCCCCCCGGTGCCCTTCCGCCTTCTCTTTCTCCATGGTCCATTCTCTTCTCCTATCAGATTCCTTCTTCTCCTGCCCTTTGCCTTTTCCACTTGTCACCTCCCATCTTCTTACTTCATCTCCCCTTCCCCACCTACCTGGCTTCAACTATCACCTTCTAGATTGTCCTCCTTCTCCTCCCATGACCTTCTTATTCTGGCATCTTTCCCCTTCCCTTCCAGTCATGATGAAGGATCTTGGTTCCAAAACACTGACTGTTCATTTATTTCCATGGATACTGCCTGACCTGCTGAGTTCCTCCAGCATTTTGTGCGTATTGTTCTGGATTCCCAGTATTTGCAGAATCTCTCGTGTTTACACTGGTCCCTTCTCTCAGCTCCTCCATCTCTGCTACATCAGTTCTCATGATGAAACTTTCCATTCCAGGGCATCTGAGATGCTCTCTATTTTCAGAAAACAGGGTTTCCCCCCACTGCTATCGATGCAGCCCTCACCTGCACTTATTTCCTCCATTTCTGCCCTAACCCCTTTGCCCTCCCTGCCCGTCGTAACAGGGGTAGATTCCCCTTGTTCTCACCTACCATCCCGCAAGCCTCTGCATTTAATATATCATTTTCCACAACTTTTGCCATCTCCAGTGGGATCCCGCCACGAGGCACATCCCCTCCACTTTTCTGACTGTGATTCGCTTGTTGCTTGTCCCTCCCCACCAATTCCCCTCCAAATACTTATCCTTACAAGTGTCACACCTGCCCCTACACCTCCTCCCTCTCCACTACAGAGGGGCCTAAACTGTCCTTCCAGATGAGGCAGCATTTCACAAGTGAATTCAGTGGTGCTATTTATTGTATCTGGTGCTCCCAGTGCAGCCTCTGATCAGTGATGCAGATTGGGAAATCATTTTATTCAGCACCTTTGTTCTGTCCACTATAACAGCCAGGATCAGCTGATGGCCAGCCATATTCATTTCATTTCCCATACCCAAACTGATACTTTTGCCCACTACAACACCTAGCCTCAACTTGGCCTCCTGTACTGCCAAATTGAAGTTAGAAGTAGTAATGGACAATATTCTTTCTTGCCAGTATCTAACCTGAATCATTAATGTTGATTTCCATTACTTCTGGTGACCACACTCGTTTGTACCCGACCTTTGCTTTCCTTTATCTCTCTCACCCATTCACCTATTTTCATTCCCCTTCTCACTCTCACGTCTTACCCATCACCCACACCTTCCTCCCTCTAGTTCCCCACCTCTTTTCATCTATTCCATGGTCCATTGTCCTATCAGATTTCATTTTCCTTAGTCCTTTGCCTTTTCCAACCATCACATCCCACTCCATAATTTATTTTTAATACTAGTCTGAACCAGTCTTGTAGTCTCTTGCCATGAAATTTTGCAGGAGAACATGGAACTGTGCAGCCTTCCACACCATTTCCACTCATCCACACTTCACCTACCCATGTTCCCTCTTCAGCTCAAGTCACCTATCACCGACCAGCTTGAGCTCCTCCCTCTCCCCTTAAGCCGTTATCCGGCTCCATTCCTTTCCAGTCCTGATGAACTGTTTCATTTCCCTCCGTAGATGCTGAGTTCCTCCCGTATGTTGTGTGTGTTGCTCTGGATTTCCAGCATCTTGTGTCCTGGTTGTTTTCTCTACAGTGGCAGGGACTGAAGGGAGTTTACAAAATATGAGAGCCATAGGCAGACATACCGTAACTGGTATCCTTTCCCAGGGTCAAAGTGTCTAATACTAGAGGGCATGTATTTAAGGTGAGAAGGGTAAATTCAAAGGATATGTGGGAGGCAAGCTTTTTACACAGAGAGTGGCGAATGCCCAGAATGTGCTGCTGGCGGTGCTGGTGGGGGCAGATGTGATAGAGGTTTTTAAGAGGATCTTAAATAGACACAAGAATATGCAGATAATGGAGGGATGTACACCACGTGCAGACAGAAGGGATTAATGAAATCAGGCAGCATTACTTTAATTAGTTTGTAACGGCATTGTGAACTGAAGGGCATGTTCATGTGCTGCACAATTCCACATTCTACCACAAAATTTCACGGCATAAGAGTATAAGTGTTATGGTCGGGTCCGAAGTCCACATCCCGGTTCTTGATCCGGTCCGCGGACTCCGGACTCCGGGTCCTTCGACCGCCCCTCGTTTTACCTTGATCTTAAACAGTCACGCCTGAGGATCATCTTAACTTGGTTGGGCTCAAGGAGGCGCACCTGATGCCTATCGGTTGGCTGTGAATATAAGGGGCTCTGGGAGTGAGTATAGTTGTGGGGTCGTCCTGGCTTGGAGTCCCACTGTTAATGTTGAGTTCTGTGAGTGAGGTATGGACTGGGCTGCTCTGTAGCCACCCGAGTCTTCTGGCCGCAGAGAGTCTTGAAGTCACCCTGGACCGAGCTCCCTTCCTATCCCTTGCCTCTGTCGGGTTGTGCCCTGCGACCTGCCCAGGCCCCTGTGTCCTGCCTGGGAAGTCCGGGCCCTGCCCAAGAGTTCTGTGGCCCACCCAGGGGGCTATCCTCCCAGCATTCCTAGTCCCAAAATCCCATCCTCAAGACCCCAGCCTCTAGCCAAGCCTCGAGAACATCTCTGAACCCCAGGATTCTCTCTGAACCCCAGGATCCTCTCTGAACGCCACGGTCTCCACACCTTGTCCTATCCTTTAGCTTGTCCCGTCCTGCCCCCAGTACTTCAGTGCCTGCTTCCTGTATTTGGATCCAGTCTCACGTCCCCTATGACAATAAGATTGGTTCAAAATATTTCAAAGGTTTCAAAGGTGCATTTAATGTCAAAGAAATGCATAAAATATATATCCTGAAATGCTTTTTCTTTGCAACCATCCATGAAAACAGAGGAGTGCCCCAAAGAATGAATGACAGTTAAATGTTAGAGCCCCAAAGTCCACTCCCAGCTCACCCCACCCACACATAAGCGGCAGCAAACAATGATCTCTCCTCCCCCCACCGGCAAAAAAAGCATCAGCACCTACCACCGAGCACTCAAGCGTGCAGCAAAGACACAGACTTGCAGTACCCCAAAGACTCTCGTTCACCCGGTATTCGACACACCACAGGCTCTCTCTCTCCCTAAGGAAAAAGAGGTGTCTCTGTTTCACAGTGAGAGGGGAGACGCAACAAACAACTCACTGGTTTATGATGTTACAAGTCCGTTGCGTCGCTTTTTCCCAGCTCTGTGCCCGAAGATCTCTAGTCTCTGGGCTCACAGTAAGAGATCTTCTGACTCCCACAGCACACTGATCTGCTGGGACACCAACCTTCAATCCGCCCGTCTCCAGAGCTACGAAATCTCGGACCTCCGAAGGCGAGTGAAGCTCTTTGGCCACGCCCTTGGCATGTCGAATAACGGCCAGTCGTGAGACCCCAAGAGCGGGTCCCATTCCCACAAAGAACAGAAGTCAGTGTGTAACTCCAGGTCAGAGTCTTCAGAAAGAACCTGAAAGGGAAAAATAGAGATATTAAAGATAGAAATAGAGTTGTTTCTGAAGATGCAAGCAAAGGAGTCACCGTTAGGCACCATTGACTCTTCTAAGCTGAATGTGGCATCAATTATAAATTATAATATGCAGGAACCATAACAAAAGTGACCAGGAATCAATTGAAGTCACACCAATATTTGAATAATTATTATTTTGGAAAAAAGCTTTTTTAGAAATACTGATCTATCAGTGCATTACGATACATATGAAGCTCAGCTGTTCTTAATTATACAGTGTGTTAAAGTCACTTGTGGCCTCGGGGGCCAGGGAATAGTCATTTTTCTGGTCTGATGTTTAATGAGGTTGTAGGATTGATGGTTTTACGGGTCACTCAACCATACACATGTATACAGCTAAACATAACAACATTCCTCTGCACCAAGGTGCACAACACAGTACAATAACTCACACGCTTAACACTCAAAGTAATATTACCACAAATTAATTAACAAGTAAGTAGGTGCGTATACAGCATAAATTAAAAAGTAAACAGTATTACGCTACTAGCACATCATACATGATGAGACCTGGGTAGTGACAGGGAGTTCAGTAGTCTCACGGCCTGGGGGAAGAAGCCATTTCCCATCCTAACAGTTCTTGTCCTCGTGCTATGGTCCTCCTGCCTGGTGATAGGAGATTATTGGTCAGATGGGAGAGATCACTGACAATGCTAAAGGCCCTGTGTATGCAGTGCTCCTGATAAATATCTCCAGTGCGTGGGAGAGAGACCCCGATGATCCTCTCAGCAGTCCTCACAATCTTTTGGACAGACTTAGGCCATAAGACATAGGCGCAGAATTGGGCTTTTCAGCCTGCCATTTCATCATGGCTAATCTGTTTCCCTCACTGATTTGCAGTCCGAAGCTTTGCAATTCCTATACCAGCTGGCCAGGACACTCTCGATAATGCTCCTGAAAACATTAGGTAAAAGGGATTGGGGGGAAGGGTGGAATCTTACTCTCCTCAATATCCTCAGGAAGTGGAGACACTGCTGTACTTTCTTGACCAAAGAGGTGGTGTTGAGGGATCATGTGAGATCATCCGCTATGTGCACTCCCAGAAACTTGGTGCTCCAAACCCTCTCCACAGAGGAGCCGTGTATGTGCAATGAGGAGTGGTCATCGTGCACCTTCGTAAAATCCACAGTTCTCTCTTTGGTCTTGTCGCATTGAGACCCATTGTTGTACTCACACATTCTACCAGCCTCTCTCCCTCTTCTCTGTATATCATCTTTTCGTCATTGTTGTTGAGGCCAACCACTGATTTGTCATCAACGAACTTGATGACTTGGTTTGAACTGGATGTAGCAATGCAGTCATGTGGGCTAACCCTGAAGCCCTGGGGAGTGCCAGTGCTCAGCATGATGTTTCTGCCAACACCGATTGACTGTGGCCTTTCTGTCAAGAAGTCCAGAATCCAGTTTTAGAGAGAGGTGTTCCAACAAAAGGACAGTTTAGCCACCAGATTCTGAGAGATGATCATATTAAATGTTGAGCTGAAGTCAATAAATAGCGTGCTGGCATATGAAGCACCATTTTCCAGATGGGACACGACAGAGTGGAGTGCAGAGATTAGGGCATCATCGGGTGACTGATTTGAGCAATATGCAAATTGGAAAAGGTCCAATGTAGCAGGGAGATGGGATTTAATGCAATCCATAACTAGTTGCTCAAAGCACTTCGTCTGTTGTAGCAAGTGCAGTCTCCTTTGCAGTTATATGTTGGGGTAGTAGCTTCGGCACTGGTGATGCAAAAAGACTAATTAAACTCATCAAAAAGGCTGGATCCACCCTTGGCTACAACCCGGATACTTTTGAGTTAGTAGTGGAGAGGAGGTCACTAAACAAACTGTTATGCATTATGGAAATCTGGCATATCCTCTCTATGAACTACTGAATAAGCAGTGGAGCATCCTTTCGAACAGACTCATTCAGCTCAGCTGTCACAAGGATCGTTACAGGAAATCTTTCCTATAAATAGGCATATACAACAGTTCATATCTGTGTGACAGGAAAACACACATCATAGTGCAATAGTCTGCATTTTATTATTTTGTACATTAATATGGTGTAGGATTGCAAATTATTACACATTGGTAAATTATTACTGTATATATTATTCTGTGCTTTATCATTAGTTATGTCTGCCGACTGCTGATTGTGTTTTTAAGTGTTGCTGCTGTAACGAAGGATCAATAAAGGATTTATTATTATTATTACAGTGCCACTAGACAGTAGTCATTGAGGCAGGTTACCGTCACCCACTTGAGCACTGGGATGATGTTGGGCATCTTGAAGCCTGAGGAGGCCTGGTTCAGAGAGATGTTTTTATGTCTGTTAGAACCTCTGTTAACTGGGTTGTACAGTCCCTCAGCATTTGACCAGGTGTATTATCAGGTCCCATCGCGTTACGTGGGCCAAAGCTGTGGTCTTCCACACATCAGCTGCAGCCAGACCGGAGGGGGGGTGGTGGAGGTGATTAAATGGGGGCCTTCCTCACCGGCACATCATTCCATGCATGAAACTGAGCATAAATGACATTCAGCCCACCAGGAAGAGAAGCAACACTTGCTGACAGACCAAGCTGACCTGTCTTTCTTATGGTCTGAATATGGTCCACATACTCTTCATGTGTCTGTTGTCACAGAAATGCTGGTATATTCTCTGTTAATAGTCCTGCTTTGCCTTCCTGAGTGTGTGGGAAGTACAGCTCTTGCTGACCTGAGAGTTGTGTTATCCCCCGATTTGAAGGCAGCATCCCAATCTCTCAGCCATTGCTTCTGGGGATGTGAGCTCACGTAGCTGTATTTAATAATGGTGACATCCTTACTGCACTTCTCTATGTAGCCAGTCACAGATTTGTATATTCACTGATGTTAATGTCATGGTCGTAGGGAGTCACCTCCCTGAACATGTTTTCAAAACATGTTGCTGAGGTTGCTCCTTCTGTACGTCTTCATCTCCCTTTCAACTGGTTTAAATCATATAACCATATAACATTTACAGCACAGAAACAGGCCGTCTCAGCCCTTCTAGTCCATGCCGAACGCTTACTCTCACCTAGTCCCACTGACCCATGCTCAGCCCATAACCCTCCATTCCTTTCTTGTCCATATACCTATCCAATTTTACTTTAAATGACAATACCGAACCTGCCTCTACCACTTCTACTGGAAGCTCATTCCACACAGCTACCACTCTCTGAATAAAGAAATTCCCCCTTGTGCTACCCTTAAACTTTTACCCCCTAACTTTCAACTCATGTCCTCTTGTTTGAACCCTACTCTCAATGGAAAAAGCCTATCCACATCAACTCTATCTATCCCCCTCATAATTTTAAATACCTCACTCAACCTTCTACGTTCCAAAGATTAAAGACCTAACTTGTTCAATCTTTCCCTGTAACTTAGGTGCTGAAACCCAGGTAACATTCTAGTAAATCTTCTCTGTACTCTCTCTATTTTGTTGACATCTTTCCTATAATTCGGTGACCAGAACTGTACACAATATTCCAAATTCGGCCTTACCAATGCCTTGTACAATTTTAACATTACATCCCAACTCCTATACTCAATGCTCTGATTTATAAAGGCCAACATACCAAAAGCTTTCTTCACCACCCTATCCACATGAGATTCCACCTTCAGGGAACTATGCACCATTATTCCTAGATCACTCTGTTCTACTGCATTCTTCAATGCCCTACCATTTACCATGTATGTTCTATTTGGATTATTCCGACCAAAATGTAGCACTTCACACTTATCAGCATTAAACTCCATCTGCCATCGTTCAGCACACTCTTCTAACAGGCCTAAATCTCTCTGCAAGCTTTGAAAACCTACTTCATTATCCACAACACCACCTACCTTAGTATCATCTGCATACTTACTAATCCAATTTATCACCCCATCATCCAGATCATTAATGTATATGACAAACAACATTGGACCCAGTACAGATCCCTGAGGCACACCACTAGTCACCGGCCTCCAACCTGACAAACAGTTATCCACCACTACTCTCTGGCATCTCCCATCCAGCCACTGTTGAATCCATTTTACTACTTCAATATTAATACCTAACGATTGAACCTTCCTAACTAACCTTCCTTGCGGAACCTTGTCAAAGGCCTTACTGAAGTCCATATAGACAACATCCACTGCTTTACCCTCGTCAACTTTCCTCGTAACCTCTTCAAAAAATTCAATAAGATTTGTCAAACCTGACACCATGACCTTCAAACATGAAATCAGTGGTAGGTTCTGCAAGAATTAACATAATAGTCAGAGAAACCAAGGTGAGAACAGGGATGTTGGTATAAACCAGGTCTAACATATCTTCAACAAAGTCAACATGACAGAATTTAGGCAGGACTGTTTTTAGGTTAGCATGGTTGAAGTCTCCAGCAAACATAAAGAAACCATCGGGGTGTGAGGTTTACAAGTCATTGATGGTGCGATAGAGCTCACACAGCCCTGCCCCAGCATTGGCACAAGGGGGGATGTATTCAGCTATAATCACAATGCTGTAAACAGAAAGACCTGCACTTCACCATTAAGAACTCTACCAAAGAGCCATCAATACCAAAGCATTCACACACCAGTTCTTATTAACATAAATACATACACCTCCACTAAGGATCTTGCCAGAGGCCACGGGAATTCTGTCAGCCTGAAAAGAGGTGAAACCCTCCAGCTGAATGGCTGCATTAGGGATGGTATCCCGGAGCCACGTTTTTGTTAGAATGAGCATGCAGCCATCCTTCGTCTCACACTGATTCAGCCTCAGATGCATCTTATTTTCTAGTTTATTTTCTAGTGATTGATTGCTTGAAAGAAGACTGGTCGGGAGAGTCGGCCTGAAGGGTTTTGTCTTTAATTCACAGGAGTACTAGCTTTCCTTCCTGACTTTTGTTTCCTTGTGTACCGCCTCCAAGGGTCTCTCCTCTGGATGGCTGTAGCAGGCACCACGGTATGCAATAAGGCCATGCAGAAGAGCTCGTCTGCTGTCCGACAACTTGCTAGTGAGGTAGTTTTGCAGTACTTGGTTTTCTTAGTATCCAGCAGTGTCTTGTAATCATATGAAAGACATAAAAGATGAGCAATTACACCATTAGTTGGAGCCAAGTTGTTGCTGCGACTGGATGAGCCGCCATCTTGATGACAGGGTCTATATTGGGTCAGGCAATATTGTAATAAGTTCCTACTTCAAACTAATACAGACAATATTGTAATTACTTGTAAACTGGTAAAGTAGGTCTAAAATATGACCAATAGATTAGGAATCCATGAAACAGTGAATAATTAGCACTTCTGAGGCAAACTATTCTGAAGAAGTAATTTCTTGCCACGATGACAGTTTCAGAGCATGGATGATAATACATGGAGGAAACTACTGACCAACAATGACCCGAATGAAGAGAGTAAAATTTGTTATCCTATTCAGAAGTGGGTCACCTGCAGTTTAGATATATCTGGAAGCCTCCTCGATCCTTCTAGACTTTGTCTTCCACCACCTTGACTTGACTTGACTTGTCTTGACTTACTATCTCATGGGGACTTATTGCCTAGAAGTTGGACTGCACCAGTTTTGATTCTTTTACCAGATGACGATCCAACACCAATTTTAAATGCGCAAAACTGGCAAAATCCAATGAAAATTAATCTTAGAATAGTTCACACCCAGGAAGAAGCAGGACACCTGGGGCTTCCAATGGGACCTCACACTCAGTTCAGCACAGGTGATGACATGTGGCACCAATTAGTAAAGAATGTCATTCCTTAAAGGTACAGTCACATGGCAAAACCATGCAGCACTGATACATGTGTGACCCCCCAGCTTCGGCGAGCTGCATTAATCTAGGGGAGGACAGTCGCCGCCCCCGCCAAACCTGTGAAATCTTGTTTAGGTGGACGCTGTACAAATCAGTACCGAGAAATAAAAAACAGTACACCATATGCAATTAAACGATTTAGCTTTATAATTCTTAATTTGACTAGAGGGTTGGTAATGAAAATAAAAAGAAACGGGCCCAATTTAAAGGAACAGTCTAATGTGCACGTTGGAGCTCATGATTTTCCCGTCCGTTCATTCCCCATTGGTTCCACCCTCCCCGGGCAGCGTCGACACCTCACCCCATTGCACGTCTACACAGTCTACACAGTTGCGGTCTACAACCCCTCCAATCTAGCATCTACTCTCTCCATCTTCCGCCAAACAAAAACCCGCGAATCCCTTGCTCCCGGGCTCACAAGAAAGAAAACCCCTCCTATCATGGGACACCGCACATTCCAAAGCCCCATTATCTCTAGTCATAACCCAAACACACTGCTGCTACAGAGAAACCATTACATTAGCAGTGAGACCTTTCCCAGGGCATTACACATGCTGTGAAAGAAAACAGAACAGAAAGGGACAGAGGAGCTTCTAACCTTCTCGAAAGGAGCATTCAAGTCTTGGTCAATAAGACACGTGCTAGGAGTGGCCTCATATGTTGAGAGTGGGAAAGGGGAAGAGGGTTGTAACAAAGTTAGTTCTGGGAGACAGACCATGGCTATCACAGAAAAGCCCGGCTAGGAGTCATAATAAGAACTCCATTCAGTGGAGCAATTCAGAAAAATATCTTGTCGACACCGGATGTGTCAGGGTGATCTACATTCTATGTGGAGGTCTGAGTTCTTTAAACTAGGTGCTATTCATCAGAAAGTACAGAGATGTTGTATCCTGACGTTTTAGTATATGGCTCAGGGATTTATTCGCCAATGTGTTACAATACTGACAGATGGCCCTGCATAGTTGGATGTGACATGCCTTTGTTTTAGGCTCTCCCACCTGATTATTGGCTCCTTAAATTGGTGGTAACAATTGAACTGTTGAAAAGGCTACTTGCTGACTGTGATTTTTCAAGCCCCTGAAAAGCCAGCGCTGTACTCTGCGGCACGTTCAGTTCCTTTCAGCTCAGTGGAGCTCAGTATCAGGAGGTGAGGGCAAATGGCTTTTACAGTGGTGCAGGAATTAACATTGCTGCCTCACAGCTATAAGGAGCAACGGTTAATGCTCTACGGGCAGCATTTGCACATCCTCACTCTGATCACGTCACTTTCTGCTGGATGTTCCAGTTTCCTCTCACATCCCAATGTTGGACACACTGGTGGGTTAATGGACTGCTGTAATTGCCCTATCAGATATTGTATGTAGGTGAGTGGTGAAAATCAAAAAGGGAAAAATGATGGGCTCATGAGAGGGATTAATTCAGAGGGCTACAGAGAAATAAGAGGAGAGGGGATATAATTGCCTCACTGGGGATCTTCTGGGTCATTATAAGTAGGCCTGTGTCTACACAGGCCTCTTACTGACAACACGTGCTCCAGTAATGAGTTGTATTTGTTGACAGTCATTTATTAATGTGGTATATTTATGTGAGTATGATGGCTGGGACATTGATGTCAGGTATTTGCACCCTGATGAAACTCATTGCATTGACTGGAATTGTAATGAAGGAGGAAACATTTTCAGTACCGTGAGTATCAGGAGGGTCCCATTATGGCTGTTCCACCTTCATATACATGTTTTTCTGGTTTTCCACCCCTCTCGTTCTCCCAGCACAGTTCTCTTCCAAACTTCCACACTAGAGCTCACTGCTTCACACTTTCAAATTCAGGGCCTCACATTTCTCTATCTAAACCAAACTTTCATTCAGGATCATCCGGGGGACTATGAGTAAACACAAGTTTCTTTCCTTCACTGTCATCGCACCTCCTCAAGTTCATCTTGCTTTCTATTTCTATCCTCTGTTTTCCTGCAAACTATCAGAATCATGTATAAACATCATATGTCGTGAGATTTACCATCTTTGTGGCATAATGATGGATACCGCCTTTTTGAGGCCTCACTCCTTGAAGATGTCCAGGGTACTACAGAGGTTATTGCCCATAATAGAGCTGACTAAGTTTACAGATCTCTGCAGCTTATTTCAACCCACCATTTCAATTTATTTTTGGGGTCTGGTTGTCACTCAGTAAAACCAAAATGTATTGGCAAGAACAGGAAGGCAGATTACTATCTAAATGGAGTCAAGTTAGGAAAAGGGGAAGTACAACGAGATCTAGGTGTTCTTGTACATCAGTCAATGAAAGCAAACATGCAGGTATAGCAGGCAGTGAAGAAAGCTAATGGCATGCTGGCTTTTATAACAAGAGGAATTGAGTATAGGAGTAAAGAGGTCCTTCCACAGCTGTACAGGGCCCTGGTGAGACCACACCTGGAGTATTGTGTACAGTTTTGGTCTCCAAATTTGAGGAAGGACATTCTTGCTATTGAGGGAGTGCGGCGTAGGTTCACAAGGTTAATTCCCGGAATGGCGGGACTGTCATATGTTGAAAGATTGGAGCGACTGGGCTTGTATACACTGGAATTTAGAAGAATGAGACAGGATCTGATTGAAACATACAAGATTATTAAGGGATTGGACACACTGGAGGCAGGAAGCACGTTCCCGCTGATGGGTGAGTCCAGAACTAGAGGCCACAGTTTAAGAATAAGGGGTAGGCCATTTAGAACAGAGATGCGGAAAAACTTTTTCACCCAGAGAGTGGTGAATATGTGGAATGCTCTGCCCCAGAAGGCAGTGGAGGCCAAGTCTCTGGATGCATTCAAGAGAGAGTTAGATAGAGCTCTTATAGATAGCAGGGTCAAGGGATATGGGGAGAGAGTAGGAACGGGGTACTGATTGTGTATGATCAGCCATGATCACAGTGAATGGCGGTGCTGGCTAGAAGGGCCGAAATGCCTACTCTTGCACCTACTGTCTATTGTCTATTGACTATTTGCCTTGAGGAGCCGATGATTGTGAGCCAGCTTTTGAACCCCCATGTTAATATGGCTGAAGGTTCTCTCATGGTGCTGTTACACAAGGAGCTCCTAGATTTCAGTAGTGTGCCTTTGTTCTTCTTGGCAATAGAAACAATGGGTTCATGAGCCGCTATAGAAGTAGTCTCCATGCATAACTACACTGAATTTATTTATTTATTGAGATAAAGAACAGAATAGGCCCTTCTGGCCCTTTGAGCCATGTCACCCAGCAATCCCCTGATTAAATCCGAGCTTAATCACAGGAGAAGCTATAATGACCAATTAACCTACCAACGAGCATGTCTTTGGAGTGTGGGAGGAAATCGGAGAACCCAGAGGAAGCCCACGCGGTCACAGGGAAAACATACAAGCTCCTTACAGGCAGTGGCAGGAATTGAACCTGAGTTGTCTGTACTGTAAACCGTTGTGCTGACCATTATGCTACCCAGTGTCGTTGATGAAACAGGTTTCAGCCATGGTGTGCTTGCCAAGTGAATTAAGGTATTTTTGTGAGTGCTAATCAAGTGGGTGCTTTGTGGAGGACAGACTTAGAGAATAAATGTACTGTGAACTTTGAACTTCCTCAATTGTTGCATCTCCACCATTCATTTGAATAGAATTCACCTGGCTTCAATTTTATCTGTCAAGATAAAGATAAATAATTACTTGAAATTACTTTCCTTCTGTGCCAATAACATCACCTCAAGCATCTACCGATGATATATCATTGATCCTCTGATTTCTCATTTATATGCTACTCTGAGCAACAACATCAGAAAGTCTGGCATATTTTTCACATGGATTCAGTCCTGATGAAGGGTCTCAGCCTGAAACGTCAACTCTTTACTCCCCTTCCACAGATACTGCCTGCCGTGCTCAGTCCTTCCAGCATTTTGTGTATGTTGCTGAAGATTTTCAGCATCAGCAGAATCTCTTACCTTTATCATATTTTCATAAGTTTGCTAATGGTACTGGTTCTAACCCACCAGCACTCTATCAACGAAACCTCCACCCCTCCACAATCATCAAATTGTTAAATTGTGTAAAGGGTTAAAATTTCTTCAACAAGTAACTGAGAAGACTGACTATCAGAAACTGTGGTCTGTAGCCATAAATCCCATCTCTCTCCCTTGCAATCAGCATGACTGCTACTGTAATCACGCTAGCAACATTCAGACTTCAGTGCATTTGCTATAATCTTGTACAGCATTATTCCTTAGTGCTTCTCCAGTACAATTTGCTTACACATCTCAGGGACGAGGACGAGGACTGACTACTCTGCTCTTACTCAAGCCAGTCCATAAGACTGATGACTACCTTCTGTGCTGTAATAATTACTTCCACATTTAGTCCACAGATGATTTCACCTTGCCTTGCCTCCAAGTTCAAAATTCCTTCCCTCAAACCTTTCTCTCTTTTTACCTCTCATGCCATCGTTGTCATTTTAATGTTACTGGTCGGCTTTCTGTCAATCCTTTGCCGCTCAGTGTCTGCTACCAGTCTGTGTTTAAGGGCAGATATTTTTCCTGTCTAAATAACATTGAGTGGAACCATTATCATTGTAGATATTGTCCTGACGTATAATCGATTGCCCCAGTTCGTTTGAGAAAGTGAATGCTGAAAACAAAGAGCTCACATTTTGCTTGTCAATGGTTGTCATGTCATCCTGGTGGAAGAAAATAATGAGCTGTGTCCATGACAGCAGCAGGTTAACCGTGACATATCACAACATCAATACTGTATGGATGTGCCAAATATCCCCCACAACTGTGCGAGGTTCACCTGAATCACAAAAGGTTTATATAGCCGTTTTTGGCAGCGTCTGACTTCTGGCTTCGCTGGTCACAGGTTATTCATTAGTCATCCAGCCTTGACTTCCAGACAACTTATGAAGAATCATAGAATTATACAGCACAGAGCATAAGTTCAGCAACGGTGCCTGCACTGGCTCTTTGAATGAGTAATCCAATTAGTCCCACCCTGCTGTTTTGCAAGGATTGCTGTACATTTTTTCTATTCTTGTAGAACTCTAATTGCCCAACAGATATCAGTTCTGTGCCTGGTCTGTCCACATTGCAGACTATTCTGTCTCACTATCCTTAGCATTTTCTCCAAGGCCTTTCATGTCATTCTGCAGAAAGAATGCGACTTGGTTGTATTCACTTGTAAGTATGAACTGATATCAGGGAACCTATCAGTAGTGTTCTTGTTTTCAGTCCTAATTATGTTGATGCATTGCTTTAAAGTTATTACAAATGATTCCTTTCACTTTTTGTAGACAACCAGTGACGGCAGATTAATTTAGCAATTTAATTATCTGCCCTTCATCTATCTATTATGGCACAAAATGCCATGTCCCTGGTTGAGAATGCTAGCCCCAGAGAAGCTTAGAACACAAACTTCATAGACAGTTTATGGGCAAAGTTTCTCCAGAGCTGACTTGGAGTGGAAAATTGATGGAATGCCTGGCCAGACACAGGCCAGGGGGCAATAGAAACCACAGTCACAGAGGTTACATAGATTAGAGGGATGCACAAAACAGTCAGGTAGCATTAGATCATACAAATTACTTAAAGGCCTGATAAATGGACAACTCCTCTTTGAGCGAAGAAGTTACACAACTTGGCAAATCAAGAACAGCTTCTTCCCCTCTGCCGTCCAATTTCTAAATGGACATTGAACCATGAACACTACCTCACTACTTTTTTTGTGTACTACTTATTTTAACTAAACTATTTAATGTAATTCAGCTTTTTTTCTGTACTTATTTATCATGTACTTATTGTGCTGTTGCCGTAAGTTAACAAATTTCCTGACGTATGCCGGTGATGTTCAACCTGATTCTGATTCTGATTCTGGTTCTGATCAACAGTGCCATCTCTGCTCCACAATTTATGTGAATTGAGTTATACAGATCATTAGCTTGAAGCTATGAGCAAATATTTTCATGGTCTCTTAAAGTAAAATTAACACGTTCAGAAAGCAGACTCAATCAAAGCATTTAAATCTTCTCTATTCATAATTTGAAAATTATACAAATAAATACAGATAATTAAGAATAACGTACTTGAAAGAACCCACTGTCATGATAGATTAAGTGCTTGGATTTTATATTAAAAAAATTATTTTGCAAAATGGTTCTCAAACTTCTCAAAGTGATAGTGGTTGACAGCAATTCCCTCCATTTTCCAAAAACGTAAGAGCACCAATGCATCAGACTATCTCAGTTTAGCCAGAGTGCGAGATAGACAAAGAGGTTCAACCACTTAATAATTCAAAAGACTGAGCCAATACACATCTTCTTTCTTGTATGCTATTGCATAAGTACATGTACAATTGCAATGTCAGATTGCCTACAGTAACATCAAGACGAATGTTGCATTGTGGTAGTTGCAAGTCGCATTCTAAACTTAAACTCAATTTCAGAATCAGAGATAATGATACAATTATAAAATGCACAGGAATGAACTTATAGGCAACGTTTTTAGGGCTTTGAATTTCTCAAGTTTGGGGCCAAAGCAGCTGAAGGTTTACCAGCCAAAAATAAAGCAAAGGAAGTGGGAACGGGTAAGTGGTCAACACCAGAGAATCGCCAAGATTTCCGAGAAGAAGGACATGAAAACAATAATGGTTCATTTCTTGTGCTTGATCTTTTTATAGGAGTTGTGGGATGATCTGTCTAAGAGGGATATGAGAGGAAAAACATTGCTGGATGTGGATGGAGTAAGTGTATGTATAGTGGCAGGAAAATTGTGCATGTGTACATGAATGTCTGCCTCTGTGTGATTGCGAACAAGTTACAGCAGTATAGAGAAGTGTTCATAATGCTGTGAGGTATGCCTTGACCTATCTACCAATGTCATTGTTCCCTCCTTCTCCCTCTCCCTCCTCCTCTCCCTCTCTTCCTTTTCCCCCGTCCCTCTTCCCCTCTCCATTTCTACATGATGTGGTAAATTGTTTCACTGCAAGGTTTGGGCAAGTCTTTTCACATTACATTGATAAGTATAGTTACTATTATTTTCACTTAATGCAATGCATACTGCAGCAACTCCACACAGATAATATGAGCCAGTCATTGCCAACTGAACCTAATGATATTTTTCTTGTTTTGAACCTGTATTTCCTTTGTTTATAATCAAAACAGAATGGCTGCTGAGAACAGATAACAGAAACGCAAAATGTACAAGGACAGAGTAAAGCACAGAAAACTGATGAATACATCAAATTAATTAAGTTTAAGTATGTGATAGCAGATGATTCAAAGTGAAACAACATGAAGTTTGAATTGGCTGTTTGATAGCAGGAAATACCAGGCCTTGTATATATTAAAGTACATAATAACTAGCAGTCCCCATCAATTACTTGAATATAATAAAGAACAGACCTTGTTACACATTTCAAAAAACTTGCTTTGTTGACACCCAAGTAGAAGAGCCTTGCAAAGCAAGGGGAGGACCATGAACCTGGAAATGATAAAAGAGCTAAATGAGTATTCATAACAGTGAATTGTTTCACAACAGCACAATATCTGTCAGTCTAAGTTGCAGTGTTTTACATTGTTATGTGAGTAAGTCATGCAGTCAGAAGACATGGTGATAACATTACATAAGTCATAGAGCCCTACAGCACAGAAACATGTCCTTTGGCCCATCTAGTCCATGCCAAACTATTAATCTGCCTAGTCCCATCGACCTGCAGCTGGACCATAGCCCTCCCATCCATGTACCTATCTAAAGCTTTCTTCAGTGTTAAAATATTCATCACTTGCACTGGCAGCTTGTCCACACGCTCACCACCCTCTGAGTGAAGAAGTTCCCCTTCGTGTTCTCCTTAAACATTTCACCTTTCACCTTTAACTCATGACCTCCAGTTGTAGTTTCATCCAACCCCAATGCTTGCTTGCATTCACTGTATCAAACCCCCCCTTAATGTTATATTCCTCTATCAAATCTCCCCTCAGCCTTCTATGTTCTTGGGCATAAGGTCCTAATCTAGTCAACCTTCCCCTATAACTCAGATCCACAAGTCCCAGAGGCATCCTTGTAAATTTTCCCTGCCCTCTTTCAAACTTATTTACATTTTTCCTGTAGGTGACCAAAACTGCACACAATACTCCAAATTAGGCCTCACCAACATCTTAAACAATTTCAACATAACATCCGAACTCCTGTACTCAAAAGCTTTCTTTGTGACCATATCTACCTGTGATGACACTTTCAAGGAATTATGGATCCGTACTCCCAGATACCTCTGTCCTACCGAACTCCTCAGTGCACTATTTCTCATAGTATAAGACCTACTCTGGTTGGTCATCCCAAAGTACAACAACTCACACTTATCCACATTAAATTCTGTCTGCCATTTTTCCAGTTGATCCAGATCTCACTGCCGGCTTTGATAGTTTTTCTCGCTGTCCACTACATCCCCAGTCTTGGTGTCATCCACAAACTTACTGATCCAGTTAACCATATTATCATCCAGATCGTTGACCTAAATGACAAACAACAATGGACCCAGCACCGATTCCTGCGGGCACACCATTAGTCACAGGCCTCCAGTCAGAGAGGCAACCATGTTCTACCACTCTCTGGCCTCCCCTGCAAAGCCAATGTCTAATCCGATTTACCAGTTCATCCTTGACCCTTTTTGACCGGCCTCTAAAGTGGGACCTTGTCAAAGGCCTTGCTAAAGTTCAGGTTCTAAAAGACATAGTTGAAGAGACTGTGGAGGTATTAGCAATTATCTTTCAAGAATCAATAGACTCTGGTATAGTTGTGGAGGACTGGAAAATTTCAAATGTCACACCACTCCTCAAGAAAGGAGGGAAGCAGAAGAAAGGAAATTATAGACTAGTTGGCCTGACCTGAGTGGTTGGGAAGTTGTTGGAGTCGATTGTTAAGGATGTGCTTTCAGGGTACTTGCAGGCACATGATAAAATAGGCCAAACTCTGCAGGGTTTCCTTAAGGGAAAACCTTGCCTGACAAATCTGTTGGAATTCTTTGAAGAAATAATAAGTAGGATAGACAAAGGTGATTAGGTAGATGTTATGCACTTGGATTTTCAAAAGGCCTTCGACATGATGCCACACATGAGACCACCAAACAAATAAAGAGCCCAGGATATTACAGGAAAGATTCTAGCATTGATAGAACATTGGCTGATTGGCAGGAGGCAAAGACTGTGAATAAAAGAATCCTTTTCAGATTGGCTGCTGCTAACTATTGGTGTTCCACAGAGGTATGTGTTGGGACTTCTTTTTACATTATATCTCAAAAATTTAGATAATGAAATTGATGGCTTTGTGGCCACATTTGCAGAAGATGCAAAAGTAGATGGAGGGGCAGGTAGTGTTGAGGAAATAAAAAGGCTGCAGAAGGATTTGGAGAGGTTTGGGAAGTGGGCAAAGAAGTGGCAGATGGAATACAGTGTTGAAAAGTGTATGGTTGAAAAGTGCATGTTGGTTGAAGGAATATAATTATAGACTGTTTTCTAAACAGGGAGAAAATTCAAAACTCCGAGCTGTAAAGGGATTTGGGAGTCCTCATGCAGGATTCCCTAAAGGTTCCTGTGCAGGTTGAATCGGTGGTGAAGAAAGTGAATAAAATGTTAGCATTCATTTCAAGAGTGCTAGATTATAAAAGCAAGGATGTAATGCTTAGACTGTATAAGGCAGTGGCAAGGCAGAGGTTAATAGGTTCTTGATTAGTCAGCGTGTGAAAGGTTATGGGGAGAAAGCAGGAGGGTGGCGTTAAGAGGGAAATGGACCATTTAGGCCGAAAGGACTTATTCTATTCCTATATCTTATGGTCTAAAATACACAAGTATTGAATGCAGTGGGTAGAAAATAATATTACTTGCAGAAATTAATTCTAAAGTCCCACGCACTCACTCAATGTAATATGTACAGAAAGGTAAAAGCTCATTTGCATAGAGTTCAGAGGTTGAATGAAGACTTCAGCTCACAGCCATTTGAGATAGCACGTGCAGTCTGAAGCAGGGAGTGACTACTACATTGTCACACGCAGATACCTTTCAAGGAATTATGGATGGTCCAGCTTTGTTTCGATAAAAGGATACAGTCTACGCCTGAAGACACAAAGACCAAGATCCAAGATGGCAGCGTGACGCAGCTTGCAGCGGCCACTCCGGAACTGATTATGTTATTTGTGAAGCGGGGTGCCGTGCGCAATCATAATCGATTGAAAACGGATGTGGGAGCACGGAGGAACATCGGGAAATTCCAGGAAGACCTTCTTCGTTGCTGCTGCTGCTGTGAGGTCCGGGACTCTGCTGGGAAGAACAGGCCCCCAGTCCTTGGGGTCGCGTTGCCGATGGCCGTTGGTGGGGCCGTCTTAATACGCTCGGCAGAGGATGGTGCTCGGAGAAGCTGTGCCGGAGGGGATGGTCATCGGCTCGGGGGTTCGACAGACTTGGAGTCCACTGCGGTCAGGTCGCTTTCGGTGTGTGCTGCGTCTGCGAGGCTGGTTTCAAAGGAGCTTCCATTGTGTGATGCATCTGTGAGGCTGAGTCGGGCGGCGCCTTCGAAGTCCATAGCGGGGGTATTCCCTTCTGCCGCTGGCATGGGATGGCGAGTCTGTCGGGACCCTGGGGACTTGTGGAAACTGTGTGGTGATTTCTTTTGAACTTATAGTCCTTTAACATCTTTGGACTATTTTTACTGTGCCCATGGTCTGTTTTTTATCAATTATGCTATTGTTTGCACTGTTGTAACTATATGTTGTAATTATGTGGTTTTGTGCAGGTCTTGTAGCTTTAGCTTGTGGTCTTGTTTTTGTCTGGTGGATTTGGAGCTCCTTTCCGGGGAACGCGCTAGACGGTAGCGCGATATTAATACGCAGCAGCATCTCCGGACTCTGGATTGGGGATTGCCAAATGTTATGTGGATTTTCTGGTGTAGTCTGTTTTGCCATATCATTCTGTTATTTGTCATTTGTGATATAATTCTGGGGGAACGTTGTCTCGTTTTTTAACTGCATTGCATTTGTGATTTCTAAATGACAATAAACTGAATCTGAATCTGATATTTTTGTTGCACTTGATATATAGGATTTTGATTTTAATGCAGGTGAAAGCCAGATATGTCAGGGTATTCATTAGTATACCAGTCACAAATGTAATGGCTGCTTACAGTTAAAGGAGAGCTACTGCAGAAACAAGGACAGCACATGAGAAAGTCTTGTTACGAACCCCGTAACTGGGTCACCTACCAGCAAAGATAGAGAGGTTCACTGAAGTCTAATGATACTATTTTTAACAGTATTTATTAGTAAAAATACACAAAAATAATATCAATGCAAATATACAGATAATATACGTTGTCAACACTAAATCTAAAAGTGCGGGTATAATAATAATCAATAAGAAATAAGCTCTATCGTTGTCTAGGGGATAATGTATTGTCCGATGGAAATATAAAGTTCACTCAGTTCATGCAGGCTGCAGCCTTTGGGGACCGCTGTGTGGCAATGGTTGGAGAGAGAGAGAGATTTGGGAGAAAAACTTGCCGGCTTTCCTTTTATGATTTCGATCCAGCAGGAGTCCCGTTAGTGTGGCCGTTCACCCGTGGCCTCTCCTTTAGCTAAACCGTTCTTCCGTGGTGTGCCCACCAACCCAGGCAAGGGAGGACGCACACGAGCCCCACCGGCTTTTGCTATAAAACGCTGTCACTGGATTTCCAGCGTTTCTCCTGGTGCGTCTAAAGGGGTTGTTCCCCAGACCCCTCTTTTATCCTTACTCACGGGGTCTCAGATGTCAATCAGGTTGGGATGATGCAATCCCTCAACCAGCCCGCTCTGGTCGTCCCCTGAGGGGTTTCAATGAATAGTACAGTACTCAATACACAATTCCGTCTCCAAGAGACAATGGCCGTTATCAGGGGTTCCGTTTCGCTGAGGCCAGGACACATTCCAAACCCTGTGTATTCTGCGTGTCTCTCTCTCTCATTTCCTGGGTCCCAGACCTGAATTAATAGCGATCTTGCGATTCTCAAAAAGGAGGGGGCGACTTTGTACCCTTCGGCCCCTCAGAGTTGCGTCACATTCGTAACAGTCTGAAGATGCTGGAAATCAAGAGCAACACACATAATATGCTGGAAGAGCTCAGCAGGTCAGGCAGCATCTGTGGAAAGGAATTAACAGTCGACATTTTGGGTCAAGACCCTTCTCCAGAACTGAAATGGAAGGGGAAAGGTGCCAGAATAAAGAGGTGATGGGAGTGAAAGGGGGCTTGCTAGAAGGTGATAGGTGAAGCCAGGTGGGTTGGGCTGGAGAATAAGTAATCTGATGGTGGGAGAGAGTGTTCTCCATAGGAGAAAGGGAAGAGGCTGGGGAACTAGAGGGGGTGATGATGGGCAGGTGAGAGGAAGAACCCAGAGTGGGGAATAGAAGAGGGAAGGGAGAGGGACGTTTTTTCCCCAGAAGAAGAAATCAATATTCATAATGAAATGAGATCTGCCATGGAACTGATGTGCCAGAAAGAAAAATAAAGTGGATTCAAGTCGCTTCTCAGGCAGAAGTTGATATGTTTCAACACCAACCTCTCAAACCTATTCATCACAGTGGACCTAAGTGCTACCAGATGATAGTCTTTGAGGCAGATTACCACGTTCTTTGTAGGCACCGGTATAACTGAGGCCTGCCTGAAGCAGGTGTATACACAAAGTACACTGCAGATGCTGTGGTCAAATCAACACATACATAAGCTGCCTATCCCCTCCCTGCCTCCCCTCCCCCACCCCTTGATCTTTACTCTGATTGGTTTTTCACCTGGCACCTTCCACCCTCCCCCCCCCCCCCCCCCCCACATTCCTTACAGGGTCCCTGCCCCCTCCTTCTTCAGTCCTGACGAAGGGTCTTGGCCCGAAACGTTGACTGCTCCTTTCAATGGATGCTGCCCGACCTGCTGAGTTCATCCAGCTTATGTACGTGTTGAAGCAGATGTATACCTCATACTGCTGAAGCGATAGGTTACAGATATCGGTGAACACCACAGTAGTTGAGCAGCACAGGCCTTTAGTACTTGGCCAGGATCCCCATCTGGGCTTGATGCTTTCTGCGGGTTCACCTCCTGAAGGCTGCTCTCAAGTTGGCCTCAGAGAATGAAATCACAGGGTCATCAGGAGGTTGTGGGAGTTTGTGAGGGCTGCTCCATATTTGGATGGAAAAGTGAGTATTGAAGGCATTCAGCTTATCCGGGAGCAAAGCCTTGTTGTCACCTATTACGCTTGGTTTCATTTTGTAAGAGGTAATAACATTCAAGCCCTGCCACAGGAGTCCAGCATCCTTCAGTGATTCAAGTTTGGTCTGGAACTCCTACTTTGCCCGTCAGATGACTTTCCGGAGATCGTAGCTGGACCTCTTATATTTCACTCAGTCGTCAGACCTGAATGACAATGACAACCCACAACCAAGATAAAATCTCCTCATCAACCCCTTTTGTGAATTATCATAAATATGGTTTTTAGTGTTGAGAGGCATAGAATCATACAGTATAGAAATTGACCTTTCTGCCCATCATGTCTGTGCTAGCCATCAAGGATCCATTCTAGACTAATGCCATTATTTTCAATGTTTTCCCAGATTCTCCCCTTCATCTACATACTAGGGCAATTCATCTACCATTGACACATTTTACCATTTGGAGGAACCCAAACTACAGAGAGGAAGCCCACACGGTCCCCGTGAAAAGGTGCAAACCCAGCACTGATAGCACCTGATGTGCCAGGATTGAACCAAATTGTTCGAGTTTTGGAAAAGTGCACACAGTTTCTCATTACTCCTCATAATCCTCAATTCCATTTTTTTTTGTTGTTAAACATCCCTATTGTACAGAAAAAAATTCCAGCCTCTCTTTCCTCCCCTTCCTTTCACCATTCCAGTAAATCTCGTTCATTTCTCCCCGGCATCAGTAAAGCAGAATAAATTTGGATAAGTTTAAGGAATAGGAATTAATTGCTTTAATTCTTAGGAGTGTGGGGTGCAATGGGAGCATAGTGATGTTATTAAAGTTCAGGGCATCGGAGTTCAGAGTGCAATTCTGACTCCGACCGTACGGAATTTATACGTCTTCCCTGTGAGTGCATGGGTATCCTCCAGTTAGGCATTGTAAATTGTCCTGCGATTAGGCAAAGGCTGAATAGGTGGGTCGCTAGGCGGTGTGGCTCGTTGGGGTAGAAGGCTTTTTCCATGCTGTATCTCTAAATAAATACATAAATAATTCCAGCCAATTAAGCTCTAAGGATAAAATACAGTAGAAGATATTATAATTGTTGAGAAGGAAGAAGGAACTTAGAACTGATGAGAATTTTCTGAACTGGGATAAAAATAGGTCTATTGCTTCATTAATTTGAATCATACAACAGAATTTTTTCTAAAAGATGATTGCAAAATGTGATTGGTATTTCCATGTAATTTGTACCATGCTTTGGGAAATTATAGAACACTTCTTATTCCATGCCCTGCGTTCCTCCTGAGGCCACTGGGCATGTGCATGACATCATTTAGCTTGCAGTATCACTTCTGCAGGTCCTTGTTGCTGAACCCACATCTCTAGTTTCAGTGTCTCTCATTCAAAGTCCCAGCACTCAGCATGTTACCAGTCTCTTCAGATCTTTTCTTTAATTTTTAAAATAAATGAATCAGAAGGACAAACAGCCTTTATGCAACTATGTTCTATGATAATTAATCAAAGTGCAGCGCGGTTTATGAAACCAATGATAAATTTGTTGCTGCATCCCCATCAAGTGTTGGTCTTTTTCATTTATAGCTTGCAAATGTTTCAACTTTTCTTCCTGTTTAAGTATTATTATACAGGAGAAATCCAAATGGCAGTTAAAAAGTGAAAATAAAGCCCTTTATTAACTCAACAAATATTATAAAGATTATAATGTATCTTTAAGCTTGTTGTTCTCTCTGCATTTGTGTGTGTGTGTGTGTGTGTGTGTGTGTGTACACAAGCATGTGCAGGATTTTGTGAATAAAACATACTAGAGTCCTTTTATGTGCTTAATAAAAGCTGCAGCCCTTCACTTCCATTACCAACAAAACCAAAAACAGTCACCTTACATTGACATTTAAGAGACACTGTCTCTTAAAGCGAACACAATAACTCAATGAGAGCATTTGTGAATGATGTAGAATGGTTTCTATTATGAATTATATGTGTCATCTGTCACCCATTACATCACCCTACACAAGACACCCCACCACCCAAAACTGGTGAGTCTGTCTGGAGCTCATACTGTCCGGCTCGGGTCCTATGTGCCTAGCTCGGAGTGACAGCAAGTGCCTCTGGCTCGTCCAAGGTCATGTTGAGATGCAGGGGGTATGGTAATCAAACCATCCAGGTCTTGGTGAGATGTTTTAAGGCGATTAACAGAAATATATTCAGGTTTACCCTTCCTATCTGCAATAAATGTCTTTTCGACCCGTTCCAAAATGCGGAACCAGCCATAAAAAGGGGGCTTAAGGGGTTGTTGATGCATATCATGGCGGACAAAAATGAACTGGGTAGAACATAAGTCAACTGGAACCCAAGAGTTCTGTACACAATGATGGGAGGTAAGAATAGGCATAAAAGAAATGAGTTTACTGAGGGGGCAGAACTCTGTTGAGGACCAACCATGCGGAATAAAATCACCTGGCGCCCATAGAGGCTGCCTGTACACCAACTCAGCTGCGGAGGACTGCAGGTGCTCTTTTGAAGCTGTTTTGGGCCCCAGCAGATCCTACGGGAGATGATCATGCCAACAATTGTCTGTCAGGGAGGCCCCCAGAGCAGCCTTTAAGAAACTGTGAAACCGCTCACACAGATCATTGGACTGCGAGTGATATGCCGTGGTCTGATGCAGTTTAACACTGAGCTTCTGGGCCATTGCAGCCCAGACATCTGACGTGAATTCAGGACCGCTCTCAGAAGAAATATCAAATGGGGTGCTAAGCCGAGTGACCCAGGTGCTGACGAATGCCTGAGCCATGTCCTCAGTTGTCATCGATGCCAGAGGGACAAACTCCAACCAGTACAGTCCACCAGGCAAAGGTAAAACTGTGGTAGGTGGGGAGAGGACCAACTAGGTCCACAGTGATGTGGTCAAGCCATCACTCAGGGACCTCAAAAGTGCCAATGGTGCCCAGATGTAATGGTTAATTGTCACCCACTGACACACAACACAGGTTACACTTCAGTCTCACACGTCCTTCCTTGGACCATACCACATAAACTTTAAAGCAACCAGTTTCTGTGAAGCCCTCCTGCCCGGATGTGAGAGGCCGTGAATGGAGTTAAGAACAGAACGCCTCCAGTTTACAGGTACTGTCGGTGAGGGCGACTGGTTGAGACATCACACAGGACAGAAACTCTTGCTTCCCCGAACTCGATGTCGGTCAGCTGCATTCTCATGACTGCTGTCCTGTAAGCCTGGACCTCGGGGTTGGTAGCCTGGTCAGCTGCCGTGCTGGCGTAGTCAATGACTTTGAAAGCAGTCCGTGAGAAGCAATCAGCTACGTCGTTCTTTTTCCCTTTGATGTGTTGTATGTCAGTCGAGAATTTTGAAATATAGGCCATCATGTGCACAAGGGGTCGATGGTCGACAAACATACTGAAATGCCAATCCTCCAGCAGAAAACAAAAACTGGCAGACGGTCACAGGAGGCCAAGAACTTCACTGTCAAATGTGTTGTACTACCTCTAGGGTGGGGTTGCGGGGGCAGAGCTGCCGGCTGAAGAAGGCAGGAGGCTGCCACGTGTCTCCAGCCAACTGTTTGTGCACAGCACCCGCAGCACAGTCTGAGGAGGGAGTGGGGATGGCTGTAGGTACGTATGTTGGGGAGCCGATAGGGTTGCCTTTGAAAGAATTTGTTTAGTGTTGTCAAATGCGTTGCTCATGTCTGCTGACCGCTCAAGCATGTGATTAGTGGTACTGCCTTTAAGGGCACTATACAAGAGGGGAATAAGTTCAGCAGGTTGTGGTGACAGAAGTTCACTATACCTAAAACCTCGTGCAGTGCAGGGCAGCAGAAAGTCCATAGTAGCGGCGACTTTAAATGAAGAGGAGTCGCACCTTCTGCAGAGATGCGGTAGCCGAGAAAGTAGGCAACCCAAACTAGCACTTGGTGGAGTTAATAATCAGCCCATGTGCTTGACAAGTGTGCGGAGATGAGGTATGTGTTCGGTATTGGATGTGCCAGTGACAAAGTATGTCGTCCAGGTGAATAAAAAGAAAATCTAAGTCTTTTAACACAGAGTCCATTAGTCGCTGGGAAGTCAGTGCTGTATTTTTCAGCCCAAACAGCAGAAACTCAAATAGGACAAATCACAGCAGTTTTGGGAACATCCTCAGCACACAGAAGCACCTGATGGTAGCCTTTGACTAAGTCCACTTTACAAAAAAATTATCTTTCCAGCTAAACATGCTGAAAAGTCTTGACTATATGGGACCGGGTACCGATCGGGGGTGGTGACCGTGAAATGCGGTGGTAAATGCTGCATGGGCAGCAACCACCATCGAGCTTTGGGACCTTGTGGAGCAGTGAAGCCTGGGAGCTATTCGACTGCATACAATGCCAAACATTTCCATGTTAGCAAACTCAGCCTTTATGGGTCTAGCTTATGTGTACGGGTGTAAACCGGCAAGCTCGTTGTGGAAATATGGTGGCTGACCCCATGCTTTGTGATTGTAGTGAAAAATGTGGGCTTAATGAGGTTTGGGAATTTGCCTGACAGGCGAGTGAATTCTCATGCACTACACTAGATAGAGTGTCATAGGGAGCTTGCTTGGGGTACAGGGTAACGGCCCCCAAAATCCAAGCTGCAGTTATTAAGATCTACGAACAGTCCTTTGGTGAACAGGAAGTCTGCACCAAGCAGAGGTGTGGCAGCTTTAGCCAAGACAAAGTCCTGTGTGCAGTATCACCCAGTGAAGCAGAGCATCACGCATCGTGTCCCATAAGTCTGGTTCAGATAGCTTTAAACCTAGTACACTCAGGAACATTGGCATTCACTTCTCATTAGTTATTTAATTTGCTTCGAAATACTGTTCCAATAGCTCTGCAAAAATGAGCCCATTACCCATTGTGTAAACAAACTCGTCAATCTTTCTGATGAATCCAGTCATTTCTGATGTTTTTTAATGATTGTACTCACAGTCTATGAACCCTGAATTCTTCTGTTTATGGCCCTTTTTAGAAAAAGCCAATCGTGTCTTCCCTTCCCAAGACACATACTGTTCTGTTTCGATGTTACTCTTGCCACGTTTTATTTTATTTCAAACGTCTCGTTGCAACAGGTTAGTAGTCATGTTGGGTTTGTTTTGGAAAAAAAACCTTGTCACCAATGTTATGTCTTGTAACTTCAAAACGTTATAAGCTAATTCCAGAAAGACGCAGAGTCCGAAATGCAGGTATGGCTTCATCTTTACTTTAACTGAGACATGCGCATATCCCATGGTAATACGATGACGTTGCAATTCACGTATCTTTACACATAACCCATAATTAATTATATAATCAAACAAGAATGCTTAATCAACCAATATATATACAAGATTACTCAAATATTATTGAAATATTAAATGCACAACACTCCCACAATTCAAAGGTGTACTGGTTAAGATTAGTAAGTTGTGTTTCGATGTTTTGATTTACTATACGTGTGACAAATAGAGCTTTTCCTCTTCTCGCAACACTGACACCTCGTCTGTTCAGCTGACTAGAATTTTGTTTAAAAAGGATTGAGTGCTTTCCCAGCATGTATAACGAATAAACTCTGGAAGCCTGGGAAGAGTTTATTCCTAGAATTTTGTTCTTCCACTTTCCTCCCACGTTAACATGTGAAAGTTGGCTTTATTTTGGTGGCTACCCACCCGAGCGGTGCATTGTTTATACCAAAAGCATGCAAGAATTATCTGTCCCTAGTAAGAGTTGTTTTCATTATTTAACTCAAGCGAACCCAGGGGCAGTGAGAATGCAGCACTCCTGACAGCAGCTGCTGGTACTAATCACCCTCTGCTGCTGTTCCCTCTCACCCTTCAGCAGTCACCTCAGGGCTGATGCAGGGAAGGCAACACTAAAGCTCTCTAGGGTATTTCAGTGAAGCCCGTCATCTAAATCCAAGTCATTCCTAGGCCTCCTGGATGAGACACGTGACGATGCATTTCAACTTTGAAACCAAGACTGCTACACTCTGAGGTGAAAATGCTCACTCCTGCAGGCGTTGGCGGAGGCAGTGAATGCCAGATCTATTTCCAGTAAACACAGCCCAGGAATCTTGCTGCCCTTATTAATGATGTTGCTGGAGGAGGCCAGGAGAGATAAACAAGTCCTTTTTTTTTTGCTAACCGGACATATTTGCTGCAGCCATGTTCAAACAATTTCCAGTCACCTTTTTTTAAACCAGCCTGTTCCCACAGAAGGACTGCCCGTGTCCTATGCCTGTAACTCCTCTCAATTTTGTTTTCCTGTTGTTATATGGGCAATGACAACATGGTGACCTGCTACCGGGTGAAAGACTAACCAGAACTTTGGCTTAGACAAATTAGACTGTCAGCCTCTTTGATAGCTGTTATTGAATTTGATACAGATGGGTTGCGTGTCAGACTCATTGGAAAAAGATGCATGCTGTGGTATAATCGCCAGTGTAAAGCTGTGTTCACCAAACATGTGACTGCTGCTATACAGAGGCACTTGTATTAAAAAGAAAGATGCTTTTCATTACATTCAAATGATGCCTATTTAACATAATTGAAATAATTTTAGTGACTGACCAACTCTATTTGAAAGTGATGACACCAGACAATATGCTCCCTCTGATTTTAGGCATGGAATGTACAGCAGAATTGACTCTGTTCTTTTTTTCCTCCAGTCTTTCTCATTCAAGATGACTTGGCAAACTAATGAATATGCTCAGTTCAGTAATTAGAGGAGATCACCGTTGATTATCTGTAACGAGCGATACATGACTGGATCCGTTATAGTATAAACAGAGGGTCACTGGTGACACCATAGTTCAAAATAGAGTGAGGCTGCACATAATGTTGAATAGGCGCGCATCAGATTTTGAAATTACTGGAGCCAAAACAGGTCTTGGTTTCAAAGCTATGATCTCTTTGTAGGCAGTTCTTGTTGCTTTGTTCCACTCTAACTCTATAATTTCATCTGTCCTACAATTCTCTGATTCCTCTGTCTCCTCTAATTTTGGCCTAATGCCCAACCATTGGTTGCCATGTCTTCAGCTATTTAGGTCCAGTTCTGGAATTCCTTCTTATCTCATACTCCTTATTCATTTACCTCCGTTTTCAAGTCACTTGAAAACCTACCCCTTCGCTAGTACTTGTTAAAAAGTCTCTTTAAACGGTAATAAATTTTGTTCCGTAAGTCTTCTGTTTTGTCTTATTATAGGTGTTAATTAAATTCATAGAGTTACTGTGTTCTGTTCGTAATTAGGGAAGTATTTGAGGTATTTACTGTTTCAGATTAGCTATTAAAAAAGAGCAAATATAGCCACAACAACTTTCATTTACCTAGCACCTTTAACTTAAGCAAAAAAAATCTCAAGGCATCTTTTAGGAATAACTGATGGTCACCGTTATGAGATAGTTCTCATTACTACCAACAGTAAGGAGGTACAGAAGCCCAAAGGCACACACTCAATGATTCAGGAAATGATTCAGGAACAGCTTCTTCCCCTCTGCCATTCAATTTCTGAATACTTATATATATACTTACTGCAATTCCCAGGTTTTCTCTATTATTATGTATTGCATTGTACAGCAGCCGCAAAGACAACAAATTTCTTGACATATGGCCAGCGATGTTAACTTGGATTCTGATTTTTATTTTGATAGTTGGTCAAAAGACAAGTTTTAAGGACTGTCAAACAGGGAAAGAGTTAAAGGTGGAAAGGTAGGTGGAGAGAATTTATGGCTTGAGTAGTTACAGATACATCTGTCAGCAATATTCCAACTAAATGCAAGGCTATTCAAATACATCAATCAAAAACACACAAGTATATAATAGGATTATAGTGCAACAAGAGACTATATGGATAAGGAGATATGAGACCATGGAAAGATTTGAAAACAAAGAATGGAATCTTCAAATTGAGCTTTCACTTTTTGTATTATTTATTCAAGGGATGTGGACTTCACATTTGAGCCATCATTTAATTGTCCGTTCTCTATCTGCACTTCAGAAGGTGGTGGTGAGTTGCTTTCTTGAATCACTGTAGTCCTTGAATGTGGGAAATCAAGAGTCATTACAGATTTGTAACCAAAAGGGAGATAGATGAATTGGATGGAAGGAAGCTGGGATACAGTGATCAGAGTTTGGGATGATCCCAAGCGAATGAAGCTTAGTGTAAGCGGATCCAAGCATGCAATCCATGTGACAAAGGCATGACTTTTAAGTTTGAAATGGTGCAGGGGAAAGGTCAATAATGTAATACTAAGAGAGGGAGAAACATTAACGATATTAGCTTCCATAGGTGTGAGGAAGGGAAGCTGAATGATCAATAGTTTAGTGGGAGCAGATGTTGGGCCACAAGAGCAGGTGAGTTGGCAGAGGACAGGAAATGAAATAGATGAGAAAAAAATGGAGTTCAGGGTTTGAGCTGGAGGAAACATCAGGGTAGATAAGGAGGGAAGCATCGGGGCTGGCTGATGAAGCAGGCTCAATACTAGTATTAAAGTCCACAACAAATAACTAGGGAATGAGGAAGATTTAAGATTATTCATGGTAGAAAAAAGAAACCAGGATTATCTCTGCAATTCAGGATGATTCTAGAGCAGAGAACAATTCTGGCAGATGAGAGGAGAGCTAGTAGTCCTTAACATGATCTGACTTATTTGATAGTTCATAGTTAAACCAGTTGTCCACAAAATCCTTTAAAGTTTGTGACCTTTGAACTATGGAAGCAGAGATGAGGGCCGCACTCCTTGAAGTGACTGGGGTAAGAGAGAGTACTAATTTTAATGGTTTTAATTATTGAAAATAAAGAAATGATCAGAAATGGCCAGTTAGTGCCTGGGTTGATGGGAATAGTGAAGAAATGTGAAGCTGATGACTGTGAATATGGGTTGAGAGGTTTTACATGAACAGAATGTGTAAAGGTGTGATTTGTATAAACGATGACAGCAAATGAACAGCTTCAAGATTTGAATAAATCAGCTCCCCATTTCTCTTTGTGTTTTTTTACACTTGGCATCGTTCAGGTTCTTAGTAAGATATAGAGGCACATGCGTACACATTGCTAATTGGTGGCAAGGACTATGTGTGGCTATAAAGACACAATCTGTGGGGTAAGCTTGGAAGTCTGCAGCCACTTGCTTTAACGTTGACCTCTTGCAAAGAGCAGGATAAGTCCATAGCAAACACTGCACTGTGAGAAATGGTGGTAATTGATGAGAAGCACAGGAAGAATAGTGAAGTTTTTTGTAATAATACCCAAGCAGAAACTGTGACACCTTGAGACTGAGATTAGATCAAGCGGCTGTTTAGCTTCAGGTTGGTTACTATTGAATCTTTGACATATAATGTGTATAATTTGTAAGATTATGCACCTTATCTGGACACAATTCAAAATAAAAATTCTGATATTACGAATCTGAGGTGCTCAGAATAGCCAAATGTTTTGCTTTCTGGCCTCCCATCTTATTTTGTGTTTTACAAAAGTGACTCAGTTCCTGATCTCATTACAGTCTTCATCAAACATAGACAAAAGAGCTAAGTTCCAGAAATAAAATGAGAGTAAATGCCCTTGACATCAAAGCAGGACTTTATTGAGTACGGCATCAAGGAGCCCTACTAAACTAGAGTTAATGCAAACTGGAGGGAGAGCCTCCACTGTCTGGAATCATACCTGGCACAAAGGAAGATGACTGTGAGAGTTGGAGGTCAACCATCTCAACCAGAGGACATCACTGCACGAGTCCCTCAGGGGAGGAATTATCTTTAGCTACAACACGAATGTCCTTCAGTCGTAAAGTCAGAAGTAGGAATATTCAGCACAATTTGCATATGCCCAGAAAACAAAACAGTCCACTCCTGAATACAACAAAACCTGGGCTGATAGATGGTAAGCAACATTCATGCCACACAAGTGCCTGACAATATTAATATTGAACAAGAGAAATTCCAGCTACCAACACCTGACATTCAATGGTGCTACTGTCACTGGTCAGAAACGGAACCACATACATAATGTGGAAACAAGGACAAGGTCAGAGTGAGTATCTCACTTCCTGATTCTGCCTACAATCCATAAGGCTCAAGTCAGGAGTGTGCTGGAAGACTTTCCACTTGTCTTGGTGCACCTTCAACAACACTAATGGTCTTCTCCATCCACAACCACCACTCCAACACTGGCACACAGTAACAGTAGTTTGTACCAGTTACGGGGTGCATTGCCATAACTCCCTAGATAGCACCTTCAAAACCCACACCCTCTACCAACTAGAAATACAAGGGCAACCAAAGTTTGGGAAGACCACCACCTGGAAGTTGCCCTCCAATCTGTTGCACACCAGTCTGACTTGGAAATACATTGCTGGACCCCCCTGTCTAACAGCATTGTAGCTATACCCACACCTCCAGGACTGCAGCAGTTCAAAAAAGCAGCTTACCACCATCACGTCAGCCTGTGAAGTCCACATCCTGGATGAATAAACAAAAGGATTAGGCAAAGTTTTTGAAGAGAAGATAAATAAATTCAAAGTAAATCTATTATCAAAGTAGGTATATGTCACTATATACATCCTTAATATTCATTTTCTTGTGGATGTTTACAGGAAATAAAAATATACATTAAAATTTATGAAATCTATGCATAATGAAGAACCAACGTGCAAAAGAAGACAATTTGTGCAAGTAAGTAAATAATATTGAGAACATGATTTGTAGAGTCCTTGAAATTGAGTCTGTAGGTTATGGAACCAGTTCAGAGTTGAGGTGAGTGAAGTTATCTTTCTATGCTGGTTCAGAAGCCTCATGGTTATACGATAATACCCCATCCTGAACTTGGTGGCATAGCTCCTAAGGCTTGTGTACCTCCTGCACAATGATACTAGTGAGAAGAGAAATTGGCCTGGATGGTGGTGGTCCATCATGATGGTTGCTGCTTTCTTGTGGCAGCGCCCTTTGTAAGTGTGCTCAATGGTGGGGAGGGATTTCCCTGCGATGGACTGGGGTGTAACCATTACTTTCTGTAGACTCCTGGGCGTTGGTGCTTCCAAAACCTGACAGAGATGCAACCAGTCAGGATACTGTCCACTGTGCATCTGCAGAATGTTGTCAAATCTTTAGCTGACATGCTGAATCTATGCAAACCTCTAAGAAAATAAAGGCACTGCCATGCCTTCTTTGTGCTGACACTCATGTGCTGCCATTACCTGACATGATAGTGGTAAGGAATTTAAAGTTACTGACACTCTTCACCGCTGATCTTCTAATGAAGACTGGCTCTTGGACTTCCAGCTTCTTCCTCTTGTAGTTCACAGTCACTTGTACTATCTGTCAGGGTTACAGAGCCAAGCCATTAAAGATATGTTTATAACGCTGCAAATGGCCACTGGAACCTTTTCAGCACGTTGCAAGATGGTGATTGATAATTCACTATCCAAAGATGGATAGATCAAGACTACAACAAGGTGAATCAAGTAATGCAACTGGAGAGGTGCTTTTTTCACAGAAGAATTCATCCTGAGTAATAATTTTAAATTTAATTTTTCCTATTAGAGTGTTCCATGAAACAAAGTAGTAGTAACACCTGCTCATTTCTTCATATCATCCAATGTCAATAATCAAAGAAGCCCTATTGAAACAAACAGGACAAGAGCACTCAGGTTTAATGATAAGTAAACATTTTGCAAGACTTTAGAACAATACCACACATTTCAGAAATGGTTGTATTCTTGCTGACTCACTGCCTCGAGGACTCAGTACATGCTTGAGCTTAATTCAGCCACACTTGCAAGGAGACGGGAAATGAGGCAGGTGACTCAGAACCAAATTATGACTGAAGTTATGGAGCAAAACTATTCAAACAATACAAAAGAGTTTGTGTGTTAACCCAGCAGACCTGATGCAGGGAACTGGGTTGATGGAATGAAAATTGAAGTGTGTGGTACAAAGAGATACCTTGTGGGAAAGATAAAATCAGCAGGCTTCATAAAAATCACTTAATTTTCTCAAGAGATATACGTATAAGTGAATACCTGACAATTTTGTGAACGTGATTATTTTGAAGAAGCTGATCTAATGGAAGCTGCCACAGCAATGATATTAAATTTATGGAATTGATTTGAGAATTGACACTTTTCCCATCAAGAAGTGGATACACCTCCAATGGCACCTTTCCCTGTGGGAACAGAAGCAAATCAGAATACCTGTAGAGAGGTTAAACCTGCAGGCTGTAAATAATATGAATCTGTGAATCATGTCTTGTTGTAAAAGGGAAAATGTTAATGTACTGTATACTTTTACTACATGTGTGCATATGTGATACAGTCACATCTCTGTGTGTGTATTTTAAATGTGCTGCTCCGATTTGTTCAGCTTCCAAAGGTATGAAGCTGTACCTATCCAAGCAACGGGTCCGTCCTAAAAATCTTTGTAGGAGATTAACAGTAGGGTCTGAGGAATGCTTACAACCAGCTTTGCAATCTATCACAGGCGCTTGTCTGAGTGGAGACCCAGAGATTACATTATTATGAAATCCCTTTTTTAAACTTCAAGAAAACCTGTTCCACCTGCTGGAATTTGTAGCCACTCTAAAGATAAGGATGGATTCCACTGCCCGACACTCCAGTCAGTAAACTTGAAAGTCATGAAATTAGCACAACACTGTTGCCAACTTATCTCTGAGACATACTCTCTATAGGTGAGGCTCCCCACCAGGACACTGGAAAGGGTGAATTCATCCCATACAGTTACAAGAACCAAGAAAAAAAACACAATAATCCTCGGATAAAGGTGGAAGTATCTGTAGATGTCCAAGGCACTTTAAATGTTAAACGTGTTAACTAAATGTAGTAATAGCAAGATGTTTTAGAGGAAGGAATGGAAAACATCCGTTCATGGTGTTAATAGGAATGACTTGGCAGTCTACAACAGCTTCTCTGTTAAGCAGGATATTTTCACATTTCTTAAAAATGAAACTCACCAGGAGCTTGTTGCAGTAAATGTTTCACCCCATGAGAATATCCTGTTTCACAATCTGTTTGAACATGAGGAGCGGGTGATTAAAATGCTATTGCAAAATTCCTCAGGGAGGTAGTAAAGCAGGTTAAAGATTCCAGAGCACAAGCTAAAGAAGGACGAGCAGTTCAGCTGTGCTTGCACAATATCTCTGTCAATGCAACGATAAATTAGCCAGTCATTCATTTCCCTCTTGTGTGTAGTCAGGGGGTGTTGCCACTTTCTGGAACTCTGTGTCCAACCCAGCCACCTTTCCCCAGACATAATGGAAGACCTATCTAACGTGAGATTGAAAGGGCCATTGTATTAATGTTTCAGAACTGCTCGAGGTACTGCTGGGCAGAACTGTAGGATCATGCCAAGCTTGGCTGACTTGGCCATGCCCTTGTTCCCGAATCGGAAGGTTTTTGTGTTCCACACCACATTTCAGTGACTTGAGCACTTGTAACTAAATCCAGGCTGATGCTTTAGATACTTTTTTGGGTGTATTGTATGGTCAGAGGGGTTCCTCTTAGATGAGATATTATGGTAACCATATATAACCAAGTAACAACTACAGCATGGAAACAGGCCCTCTCGATCCTTCTAGTCCGTGCTGAACACTTACTCTCACCTAGTTCCACCAACCTGCACTCAGCCCATAACCCTCCATTCCTTTCCTGTCCATATACCTATCCAATTTTACTTTAAATGACAATATCGAACCTGCCTCTACCACTTCTACTGGAAGCTCGTTCCACACATCTACCACTCTCTGAGTAAAGAAATTTCCCCTCATGTTACCCCTAAACTTTTGCCCCCAACTCTCAACTCATGTCCTCTTGTTTGAATCTCCCCTACTCTCAATGGAAAAAGCCTATCAACGTCAACTCTATCTATCTCCCTCATAATTTTAAATACCTCTATCAAGTCCCCCCATCAACCTTCAATGCTCCAAAGAATAAAGACCTAACTTGTTCAACCTTTCTCTGTAACTTAGGTGCTGGTAAGCATCCATTTGTCATTTACAGGAGACATAAAAGACAACACACTTCAAGACAAACTGATGATTATTTGTCCCACTACTCTGATTATTTCCCATCCATGGTCACTTAAACAAGTTGGTCATTACCTCGTTGTTATTTGTGCTACCTTGCAATTGGCAAAGTGGCCATTTTATTTTGAACATTACACAAAGGCAGCAATATGATGAGTATTGCATACAATCTGGTCAGCATGTAACGAAGAAGATGCAGTATATTAGTGTTGGAGAAGATATAGGGATGATTTAAGAAGATAATTGGTCTAGCTTGGTGGGCGCCATGGTTGGGCTGAAGAATTGTTTTCCATGCTACGTTACACTATGACTCTATAAAGCTGGAGACATTCATCTATGTGGAAGGTTGGTTAGGTTAGGTTTTCTATGGCGAAATAGAGGGGAGATTTAATATGAGGTATGCTATAATGTGAAAAGATTGGATAAGTTGATATAAGAGTCAGTTTACTTTAGCAGAACTGTCAAATTTAAGGCAAATGATATTAGCTTTGAAGGAGGTGAAAAAACAGGTTTCCACCCTTAGGCTGGTGGTTTTGGAGTTCAGTGGCAGAAAGATTGGTAGAAACCAAAACTATTCATCACATTTGAAGTACCTGCCTTATTGCAACCTTTGGAAGAAGGACAAGTAGGGATAGAATTTTACTGACTGACACAGAAACAAGTTGCCACCATTCATGCTGAAGATGTCTATGGTTCAGTGAATACACTGAAATAATACATTTAATTGGCTGTAAATAATCTGAGGCATTCTTTTTCACATTAATGTAAATTTTGTGGCAGAAGCAACAGCTATAATGCAGTGACCATTGGAGCAATTCATTAGATTATCTGGTCTATCAGCAAAGATTGGGTTCTGCTCATTATTGTGCGATGAATCCCTCGTGAGAATATGGACCAATCTTTCAAGCTTCAATGATTTGATCAAGTCAATAAAACATTAGGCAGAATCTACAAATCAGAAGTAAAGTCCAACCTCCGTGAATACTATTGTAGTCTCCTCAAATGTCAGCTTGCCTTTTGAGTTGAAATGCCCTTCCTAAAACTCTTCCATTACCAACCTTTCATGCACCCTGGTGATTGGATTTTCAGCAACCAAAGCTCTGATCTCTGAAATTCCTTCTCCACAACTTTACAGTTGAATGATTGAGTGATTTCACCAAGTGCTTCTATGCAAATTGTAGGAGCACGAGAAAAAGAAATGAAGAAATTCTCATTTGGTGTTCTGGAAATACTGAAAGTATCTTAAAAGACATACAGACAGGAATTGAACAGGCAAGGAATGGAGATATAGGAACCAGATGCAGACAGATGGGTTTAGTCTGGATTGGCATCGTGCGTGGGTTTCTGTGCTGTACTGTATGTTCAATATCTCTCACTTTATGATAGCAGAATTTAAATTATATCTTAATTTTAAACAGTAAAGTATCTATCCTAAGAAAAGATGCTGGTGAGAATTGAGTGCATGCTTTTGCCAGGTAGAACATGGAACACGGGGAACAAGTTGGCTTTACATGAGTTTTAGCAGAAATACCGACATAATTTGGCATGTTATAAACATCGTGCCAGACGGATAGGAGAATCTGAATTCACATGATAGAAACAGTCATTGGAAGATTTCAATTGGCCACTCATAGGATGAAAAAAAAACAAGGAGTGGAATGGGAGACAGGTGAAGAAATGATTGATTGAGTCAATGAGTGTTTCTTATCTAGAGAACAATTCCTGCTGTAGTTTCACTATTGAAACCTTCATCGACCTGCTTATTGTTCCTATATGTTACTGCACTCTAATTCTCTGTTTTGTAAACTTGAGACTATTTAAATATGACCTGTGGTCAAAACATCTAGTGTTCAGTTTTTCCATCTCAGCCACACCTTGATAACTTGCATTGGACCCTGGTTAATCCATGCCTCAATTTGCAAAATCTTCACTTTTGCATAAAAATGTCCCGATGACCTCTCTTCCCCCTTACCTTGCAGCCTCTGCAAAAAAGCACGTTTGTGAGATATTTTTTGTTAAGCTGGGAGAGTTTCACTTTGACATCTCATCCAACAGAAAGCAACACATGTCAGTGCTACATTTGAAATGGCAGTGCAGAGTTAAGTTTTCTAATGGTACTGCCAACTCATGGCCGTCCATCTCAAAGGTGAGAAAGATGCCAAGTAAGATACAGCAGGCAACATCAAAGGAAGTATTACATCAACAAGATGTTTAAGTTGATAATGGTGAGATGGTTAACATAACTTTTTTTTATGCTGGCTCAAGCTAGATCTTCCTGGAGAGAGCTGTCCAAGTTGGTGTAAACTTGTGTTCTGTTTACCTTTGAGTCTGAGAATTCCATTAGCAAGTTCAAACCTCTTCCATTGCATCAGTTCACTATCTCCTTTCAGAATGCACTCATTATCACTACCAGTATGGAACTAAGCATTTCTATCTGGGTAGAACCAGTGCAGGCTATGTAAATAGAGCCTCAGCTTCCCATGCTGGTATTTACTATATCAACAAATTAGTCCACAGTGTAAGTATAATCTTGATTTAATATTTTTAAATTTTCGATTTGTGGCTTCATGCCAACTGTGTTCCAGTGGGACCTACTGGGTCAGAGGATTGTAGATTAAATCTCAACTCTAGGGAAAGATGTACAAAATCCTGGTCAACATTCCGAGAAATGTGTTACTTCTACGAAAAACTATATTTAAAGTCAGAGGTTTTCTGGCAGCAGCTTCTAAGTTGAAATGATGTGGATCTATGAAGCACTCCAAGGGGTTTGAGAACATTGTGGTTCCAATGCAGAATTGAAGGGAGGCTGCACAATGTTTCCAAGGAGATCTTTTACTGAGCCCTTCTCTCCTCCGTCAGGTGGTAATGAACGTTTTCAAGACCAGAGGAGCCCGCCCCAGTTTCCGAGACCGGACACAGCCTTCAGCCAACATCTAAATTAGGCAATCAGGTAAATTAGCCTGCTCTGCGTGGGAATGCACCATGTCTAATTTGTCCACTGCAATTCTCAAGTTATAAGAGTGACTGCAGTATGAAAAGTAATATGTAAAAAACACTAGGATATCCTGAATTCATGAAGGGTGCAGTAGTCGCCATAGCACTATTTTCAATGTAACATTATCTGTACACCTGCGACTCTTATCAGCCTGAAATGTATTAACTTAACTCCTTGTCTGTTTAGTAAAATGTGGATGCCAATTCAAAGACCAAATGTGCAGGGATCTTTGAAGGAGATCAGCTCAGGATTTGGTGGGTGCCCTTCAAAGGCAAATATTTAAAAGCAGTCATTAAAAGCCCACTCATTAAAGGTAGAAATCAAGTGGAGAACAGTCTTAGGCATACCTGTAGACCCTTGAATTCCATGCATTCAAGTTTCAAAGCCTGGCCTCATGCGTTGGAGACTTCCTTTAAAACAGCTCCAGTGTTCGTTCCCACGATGCTGCTGTTGCTTTCATGCCTCTCTGACATTCTGCTCAGGTTTAATTTCAATATTCTAGCATGCAGTCGGTGGCCATTCAGCCCATAGTCTTCTTCCTGGGTGAGTGGCCCTCACCCGCCTTTCCTCCATAACTCAGCAAATTTGTTTCTTTGCCAGGCATGTGTGAAATTCCCATTTGCTAAATGGTAATTTAGTTGAAATTAATTTTTTTCAGTGTCAAAGATTTTACTTATAATTAAAACAACTTTTAATATAAACCGTCAACGTGGGATGAGGGTTAATCTCCTTTTGTACAGAAGGAAAACCTTTGACAATGCTCTTGTGAGATTGTAACTGGTAAATTATCAACTATACAGTTCTTACTGAGTAACCTGGATGCATATCATTGCCGAATAACTTGGCATCCTTTGTAATCCCGCTGATCAAGCTTTTGTTGTTAGCTAAAATCACCAAGAATACTAATTAGATCAACACTGTTTTAACAAACCTTTCATTTATTTAGAATGTGCACAGCAACAGAGAAAGTTGTGAGGATCTCAGCAAATATACCAACACCTTTAAAGAAAAAAAGTGAAGATATAAACTGAGACTGAACATCAAAAGTAGATTCCTAAATCTGAACCTTATCTCCTCCATTGATGATTTTTTTTGTTAAATTTTACATTTCCATCTTTTCTGTTTTCTTCTGGCAAATCCCACCTGTGTCTAAAGCAAACTCCCCATTCACTTCTCCAATAGCCAAATATGAACAGGAGTGGAAGCTGGTGACTTTGGGTGATTCATTAAACTTGACCTTGCGTAAAACATTAGACAAAACATTGTGAACACAGGTGGTGTTTACAGGAAGTAAGGAAGCATCTCAAGGTTGAACTTAAATGTCGGAATAATTCAAAGTTTTGATATCTACAAATATTGTGCGGTGCAATTACTGAACCAAAAACCCTTTGTCCATAGCTTGAAAAAGAGGGGCTGTGCTTTCAGAATTAGAGGCATATCAGTTATATATAATTTATTGTCTACTGATCACTGGTTTTTATTTCAATATAGGTTTTAATAATTGCTTAATGTTATTGTAGAAAATTCAGTTCCCAGCAGCAGGACCTTGAAGTTTAGTGTTTGAAATGTCAAGATGAAATGTCATTATCAATTGCATTAGCAAAAGTATTCTTTTAATTGAACAAAATAAATTAACAGGACTACTAATGTAATAGTCAAAGAATTATACAAAAAATGTACACTTAATCAGGGTTACTGTAAAGTCTTAATATTTGTATTTACAGTATTTTTAATAATTTTCCATCAATATTGTTTCACCCTGTTTATTACTGTTAATTACTGTTAACTAGCTTCAAGGCCTGTGCTAGTGCCAGCTCCATCTAATCCCATTTCCCTCTCACTTTTAATGGTTTCTTTAGAACTTTCCTCCAATTCACTCCTATATCCACAGCCTCGTGGTCTTCTATCGCTGTTCCTTGATACTGGTTAAGCTCAGCTCAGATATACAAAAACCTGTCAACCAAGAGGAGATCCAGACAACCCTTTACAAATTTAATAGTCTTCAGCAATTCATCACTGGTCAATGTTGATGATCCACCACAAGCCCATGTAGCAAAGGTGAATGCACAAAACCATTTTTCCCAGGGAAGGGGACTCGAAGATTAGAGAGCATAAACTTCAGGTGAGATGGGAAAGATATAAAAGGGACTCTAGGTGCCACTTGGCCACACAGAGGATAGTTCATAAATGGAATGAGCTGCCAGATACAAGTTGAGGCAGGTACAATAACGACATGAGGAAACACTTGGAGAACAAAAAGGGTCACGGGACAAACAATGATAAATAGGATGAGATTAGATGAGCAACTTGTTTGGCATGGCTAAGTTGGGTCAAAGGGACTGTTTCAATGGTGCATTACCCTATGGCCCCGAGCCCAATCCTAATATAGAAAATGGCAAATAAGGTTGCATCGTGGACTTGATCCCCTTGTATGTGTCTCTGCTTGAAATACTACTCCTCTCCTCCAATGCTTCCAAAACGTTAAAAAAAGTCCTGCCAGAGTTCTACCAGCATGTCAACTTCACAGCCAGAGGAGAGAATATATTAGACCTGGCTTATACTGATGTTCATGGAGCCCCCTATTGTCCTCACCTTGGATACTCAGACTACATATCCACTTTGCTAATCCCTGCATACATACCTCTGGTTAAATGAGTCAAACCAGTCTGTAGGGAGATCAAGGCTGACCAGAAAGTGCCACCTCAGAGTTGCAAGACTGCTTTGGAAACACGGACTGGAACATATTCAGAGAGGAGTCTACCTACAATCATCATATCAACATTCCTGAATATGCAGAGTCGGTGACTGGCTATGACAGAAGTGTATTACCATGATTAACACTACATTGCCAGGGCAAAGCAGAAATCGTTGCAGAAGGAGAGATTCATGCACTACTTGGGGATGAGAATGCTGCCTTCAGTCAGGGGACAGGACAATTCTAAGGTCAGTTAGAGCCACATTCTCCTGTGCCACTTGGAAGGCAGATCATGAGGACTCACAGAAAATCCAAACACCTTTGTGATAGCAGGGACATGCAGCGCATGTGGCAAGGTATACAAATCATGACCGATTACAAGTCCATCCTGCTATCAATGACTGCGACACTTCCCTTCCTGATAGGCTGAATGATTTCTACGCACGATTTGACCAAATGAAAGATGTGACTTGGAGAAAATCCCTCTCTCGTCCTGAAGAACTAGCAGCTGAGGTGAGGAGGACCCTAGGCAGGGTAAACCCATGCATAGCCGCAGGGCCAGATAACATACCTGGCCAGGTGCTGAGGCACTGTGAGGCCCAGCTAACAGAGGCCTTAATAGACATCTCTAATATCTCTCTAAAACAGCCCACTGTCCTTGCAAACTTCAAAGCAGCCGCCATCATTTCAGTGCCCAAGAAAGCAACAGTACCTGGCCTAAATAATTACCTCCTAGAGGCACCGACTTCGACAATCATGAAGTGCTTTGAGCGGCTGGTAATGGATTGTATAAAATCCCACCTTCCAGCTACGTTGGACCCTTTCCTGTTTGCTTGCCACTCAAACAGTTCCACTCCATTCCTGTCCCACATGGAAAACAATGTCTGGTACACTAGGATGTTGGTCATCGATTTCACCTCAGCACTTAACATGATCATCTCTAGAAGGCTGGTGGGTAAACTGTCCTTGCTGGAACTCAACACCCCTTTCTTTAATTGGATCTTGGACTTCTTGACGGGAAGACCCCTGTCAATCCAACTTGGCAGTAATGTCTCAGGCTCCATCACACTGAGCACAGGTGCCCCACAGGGCTGTGTGCTCAGTCCACCGCTGTTCACAATTCTGACTCACAACTTCACTGTCAGATTCTGCTCAAAGCACATCATCAAATTCATTAGTGATACCACTGTGGTCGACCTCATCAGCAACAGTGATGAGGTGGCATACAGAAAGGAGGTAGAGAGGATAATCAAATGGGGCAAAAACAACAACTTCAGTTGCAACATGGCTAAGACAAAAGAGATGACTGTGGACTTCAGGAAGGCAAGGGTCAACCAGTCTGAGAGTGACGAGCACGAAGTTCCTTGGTGTGTACAAACCTGGACCCACAACATCTCCTCAGGAGCAAGAAGACACACGAGCATCTACATTTTCTGAGGAGACTGAGGCCTGTAAGAGGCCCCGTGCCCCATTCTAACAATGTTCTACAGGAGTGCCATCGAGAGTCTGTGTGTGTAGAATCATTGTGTGGTACGGAAGCTGCAAGGCATCAGAGCACAAACCCCTACAGAGGGTAGTAACAGTAAAAACCACCGAGAGGATCATCGTGGTCTCCCCACCCATCCTCCCCCCCCCCCATTTGTGACATTTACAGGGAGCTTTGCCGATGAAGGGCACAAAGAACTGTTGAAGACCCCTACTACCCATCGTGCTATCTCTTTGACCCACCACCATTAGGAATAGGTACAGGAGCTTCAGGACTGCCAGACTGGGTAACAGCTTCTTTTCTCAGGCTGTGAGATTAATGAATACCCTGTCACTATCGAAGTCTCATCACTGGGACAGCAAGCTGTTTACTGTTCACCTGTGCTGCACTTTACTATGTGCATTATTAATTTATTTATAGTATAATACTTTGATTTATGTATTGTATGTGATATGTGTTGTGTGAGTACACAATGGTCCAGAGGAACGTTGTTTCGTTTAGTTCTATATATGTGCAGTCAGATGGCAATAAACTTGAACTTAACATGGAAGCAAGTGAATCTGTGGGCAAACAGGAAATTGTTTCTCATCATTGAGGAGTCAAGATTATAATACAGTATAACCATATAACAATTACAGCACGGAAACAGGCCATCTCAGCCCTTCTAGTCCGTGCCGAACGCTTACTCTCCCCTCGTCCCACCGACCTGCATTCAGTCCATAATCCTCCATTCCTTTCCTGTCCATATACCTATCCAATTTTTTTTCAAATGAGAAAGTTGAACCTGCCTCTACAACTTCTACTGGAAGCTCATTCCACACAGCTACCACTCTCTGAGTAAAGAAGTTCCCCCTCATGTTACCCCTAAACTTTTGCCCCTTAACTCTCAACTCATGTCCTCTTTTTTGAATCTCCCATACTCTCAATGGAAAAAGCCTATCCACGTCAACTCTATCTATCCCCCTCATAATTTTAAATACCTCTATCAAGTTCCCCCTCAACCTTCTATGCTCCAAAGAATAAAGACCTAACTTGTTCAACCTTTCTCTGTAACTTAGGTGCTGAAACCCAGGTAACATTCTAGTAAATCTCCTCTGTATTCTGTCTATCTTTGGTTATTGATTTAGAGGACGATGCTTGTGTGTTGTACACTGAAAGACTATGCTCCAAGCCACTGTTAACATTTTACCTGAAGGTCCTCTATCAATCAGTTCCCTCAACACACCATTAACTTGACAATCAGAGGCAGAGATATGTAAAGGATACTGGCTGATAGAGGAGACCTCAGAAAACAAGAATCACTTTCCATATCTCAGGAGGCACCTTTCAGCAAGAGCAGTTGAGAGTGGTAAAAATCCGCCACTGCTTCCAACAGGCCAACACAGCCTCCACCTGAATGAGAAAGAAGGAAGTTCAATGACCAAGACCCTACACTCATCGCCAAATTCATAGTCAAACAAATAGCAGTGAATCCTGCTCTCCTGAATGCTTTGCAGACATTGGCAAATAACAGCACCAGAGAAGCACCCAATGATATCTTTTCAGAATCAGAATCAGGTTTATTGTCATTGACATAAGTCGTGAAATTGTTTTTTCCTTCCAGTACAGTGCAAGCAAAACGAATTACTGTATGTTAAATAACAGTAAACAAATAAATAGTGTGACTAGTGTGAAAGAGGAATAGGGAGGTATTATTGATGGGTTCATGGATCATTCAGAAGACTGGCAGAAGAGAAAAAACTGTTCCTAAAACATTGAGTCTGAGTCTTCAGTCTCCTCTATCTCCTCCCTGATGGTGGTAATGAGATGTGGCATGTCCTGGATAGCGAGGGTCCTTCTTGAGGCACCACATCTGGAAAATGTCTTTGATGATGGGGAGGCATGTGCCCGTGATGGAGCTGGCTGAGACTACACCCTCTGAAGTCTCTTACGATCCTGTGCCTTGGCAAATCCATACCAGGTGGTGATGCAACCTGAAAGAATGCCTCCACAGCACATCTGTAGAAATTCACTAGAGTCTTTGGTGACATACCAAATCTCCTCAAACTCCGGATCAAGTATAGTCACTGCAGGCCTTCATCACGATTGCATCAATATGGTGGGCCCAAGATAGATCCTCTGAGATGCTGATGCCCAGGAACCACCCTTAATACTGTTGACTTTTCAATGAGGGCTGGTGTGTGTTCTCCTGACTTGCCCATCCTAAAGTGTACAATGGCTTCCTTGGTCTTGCTGATGCTGAGTGCAAGGCCATTGTTGAGATACCACTCCACCAGCCAGTCCATTTCACTCCTGCATGCCTCCTTGTCACCATATGAATTTCTGTCAACAACAGTGCTGTCATCGGTGAACATTGTTTGAGCTGTGCCTTGCCACACAGTCATGACAGCAGAGTCGTGGGCTAATCACTTATCCTAGAGGTGTGTTTCTGTTGATTGTCAGCAAGGAGGACTGCATTGGCACTGCGTCCTGCACCTGGAATGAACTCTTTGACTTTATCCACTTTGCCTCCACCCTGCCCTCAAATTCACCTGGTCCATTTCCGACACCTCCCTTTCCCTTTATGACTTCACTATTTCTATCCCTGGAGCCAGCTTATTAACCAATGTCTATTACAAGCCCACGGACTCTCACAGCTACCCAGACTATACCTCGACCCACTCCATTATTTGTAAAAACGCCATCCCCTTTTCTCAATTCCTCCATGTCCACTGCATCTGCTCTCAGGATGCGACTTTTAATTCTAGAAGAAAGGGGATGTTGTGGCGACCCACTTTCTGCGCTGGCGAACCGGCTCACAAATAGCCAGCGCGTGGGGGGAGACTTCGGTAATGCACCTCCGACGTCATTTCCACCTGGAGAGGGTGGGTGCTAGGGATTTAAATACCAGCACCGCAAAGTTTGAATAAACTAGTCTGGAAACGACTTACCGACTGCGTGTCGTTATTTCAGCGCCGTGTGTAGCACATCGCTACAATGTCCTCCTTTTTCAAAGAAAGGGCTTCCCATCCTCCACCATCAATGCTGTCCTCAACCACAGCTCTTCCATTTCATGCATGTCTGCTCTTACCCCATCCTCCCGCCACTCTACCCGGGATAGGGTTCCTCTTGTTCTCACCTACCACCCCACCAGCCTCCATGTCCAGCACATCATACTCCAAAACTTCCACCACCTCCAACGAGATCCCACCATCATGCACATCCTTCCCTCCAAACCCCCTCCCCAATTTCTGCTTTCCGCAGGGATTGCTCCCTATGTGACTCCCTTGTCCATCCGTCCCTCTCCATTGATATCCCTCCTGGCATTTACCCTTGCAAGCAGAACAAGTACTACACCTGCTCTATACCTCCTCCCTCACTACCACCCAGGGGCCTAAACAGTCCTTCCAGGTGAGGCAACACTTCACCTGTGAGTCTGTTGGGGTCATTTACTGTGTTCAGTGCTCCCGGTGTAGCCTCCTGTATTTCGGTGAGACCCAACGTAGATTGGAACACTGCTCCACCGAGTATCTACGCTCCATCCAGCAGAACAAACAGGATCTCCCAGTGCCCACCCATTTTAATTCCACTTCCCAATATGTCCATCTATGGCCTCCTCCACTGTGGTGATGCGGCCCCACTTTTGTTGGAGGAGCAACACCTTACATTTTGTTTGGTTAGCCTCCAATCTGATGGCATGAACATCGATTTCTCCTACATCTGGTACTGCCACTCAACAACACCCCTCCCCCTTCACTTCCCATCCCCTTTTCCCCCTCTCACCTCATCTCACCAATCAACTTCCTAGCTCTTTACTTCATCCCTCTCCCTCCAGGTTTCACCTACCACCCGGTGGTTCTCTCTCCCCTCCCTCCACCATTTAAATCTCATCAATTTTTCTCCAATCCTGCCGAAGGGTGTCAGCCGAAAACATGGACTGTGCTCCTTTCCATACATGCTGCCTGGCCTGTTGAGTTCCTCCAGCATTTTGTGTGTGTTGTCCACAAGGAGGAGATGTTACCACAAATCCATACTGACTGTGATTTCTCGATGAGGAAGTCAAGAATCCAGTTGCAGAGGGAGGTACAGAAGCCCAAGTTTTGAAGCTTTTTGATTAGTACTGAGGTGATGATGGTGCTGAATGCTGAGCTGAATCAATAAACAGCAGCCTGGCGTACAGAAGGCATTACTGTTGGCCAGGTGGTCCAAAGTCCAGTGGAAAGCTAGCGAAACTACATCAGTTGTAGATCTGTTGTGACAGTCAGCAGATTGCAGTGAGTCCAGGTCCTTGCTTAGACAGTAGTTAATTCTGGTCATGACACACCTCTTCTAAGGAAAGTGGTGGGTGTTTGTTTCTGTTCCATAGTCACAGTCTTTCATTGTTCTTTCTTTCCCCTCCCCGCAGAAAGTACGGTTACTGTGTGTTTCATGGGGAGAGAACTGCTGATGTTGAAAAACAATGGTATGTCTAGATTGATGCTCTGGGTATCACCAGGATGGGACAAGGCTGATAGCAAAGATAGTTTTTCCCACTAGTTATTTTAGTATGCTTACTTGCACAAATGGAATAACTGTTGGGCAGTCATTGAATCGTGCAATACTTAAAGGTGTTCCCCTAAAGAATACTATTACAGAGCCTTGGAGTCATGTAGGATCAATGCAGGCCCTTTGGCCCAAATGGTCAATGCTGAACAAGATTCCCATTAAGCTAGTAACCCATTTGCTCCCATTTGGCATATATTCCACTAACCCTGCCTATCCATGTCCCCATCCAAGTACCTTTAAATGTTGTTAACATACCTATCTCAGACACTTCCTCTAGCAGCTCATTCCATATACCGACAACTCTCTTGATTGTCTTACCGTCTGCAATACTGACCCATTGGTCATGTTCAGTGCCATCAACAGTACACAATGCACAATTGATATTACTTACATTCTATGATATTTGCCGGAATTGTGAGGGGCACAGGTTTTGACACTGAGCCTGGTTTCATTTAAGGCCTATGTAACCGAAGAGGCTTGTTTCAATCTGGACTGCACCAAATTCAAACAGACCTATTCAGTAACGCTTTAGATACTATTGGGGGGGGGGGGGGGTGATCAACTGAGGGATGCTGTGGAAGGGAAGGGAGGAGAAGGGAGAGAGGGAAAGTACAGTAGTTACAGGGAGTTCCATAGTTACAGACCAGAGATTCTGTTGACAAAAAAGAGACATCCAGATGGTAAGTTGCCTTCCAACTCCCAGGGTCAAAGATGTCTCAGATTGGCCCCAAAGCATTCTAAATGGAGAGGATGAACAGCTGGAAGTTGTGGTACATATTCGAACTAATGACATGGTTAAGGAAGGGAGGAGGTCCTGAAGAGAGAATATAAGATGCTAAGTAGAAGGCTGAAAAGCAGGACCTCAGGGGTATTAATCACTGATTTGCTGCCTGTTCCAATGTCAGTGAGAATAAGAATAGAATGATTCACCAGATGAATGCATGGCTGAGGCATTGGTGCAAGGAGCAGGGTTTCAGATTTCCGATCATTGCGATCTCTTCTGGGGACGGTATGACCTGTACAGAAAGGACAAGTTACACGTGAACTCAAGGTGGACTAATATCCCTGTAGGCAGTTTTGCCAGAGCTGTTGGTGAGGGTTTAAACTAAGTTGTCAAGGATATGGGAACTGGAGTGATGGTGCTGAGAATGGGGTGGTTGGTGGCTGAGAATCAGAGTCAGAATCTAGTTTAACATCACGGCATGCGTTGTGAAATTTATTAAATTAGCAGCAACAGTACAATGCAATATATGATAAATATAGAAAAAATGAATTACAAAAATAGTTAAATTAAAAATAGTAATGCAAAAACAGAAATAATAAAAAAGTGAGGGAGTATTCATGGGTTCAATGACCATTTAGAAATCAGATAACAGAAAGGAAGAAGCTGTTCCTGAATCACAGAAGGTGTGCCTTCAGGCTTCCATACCTCCTTCCTGATGGAAACAATGAGAAGGGGACATGTCCTGGGTGAAGGGGATTCTTAATATTAGATGACACCTTCCTGAGGCACAGCTCCGTGAAGATGTCTTGGATACTATGGATGTTAGTATCGATGACGGAACTGACTTCTTATACAACTTTCTGTAGCTTCTTTCAAACCTGTACCAAGCAGTAATGCAGACTTTCAGAATGCTCTCCATGGTATATCTGTAGAAATTTTTGAGTGTTTTACCTGACAAATCAAATCACCTCAAACTCCTAATGAAACATAGTTGCTGTTTTGCATTCTTATAGCTGCAATGTGTAGTGAGACTGTGAAGAAGGACAGGCAGCTTATGGGGCAAAATTACAGTTCTTGCATTGGATTGAAGTGTAACATTGGGGGGGGGGAGTGCAAAAACAGTGATGAATATAGGACTGAAGATGTTATACCTGAATGCACACAGAATGTGGAGTAAGGTAGATGATCTTGTAGCATGGTTACAGATTGGCTGGTATGATATGGGGACCATTGATTCATGGCTAAAAGAAGATCATAGTTATGAGCTTAACATCCAAGAATACACATTGTATTGAAAGGATGGGTAGGTAGGCAGAGGGGGTGGGTGAGTCTGTTGGTAACAAATAAAATAAAATCATTAGAACGAGGTGATGTGGGATCAGAAGACATAGAATCCTTGTGGGTAGAGTTAAGAAACTGAAGGAGTATAAAGACTGAGGAGAGGTACATACCAGCCTCCGAACAGGAGTCAGGATGTGGGGCACAAATTACAATGGGAGATAGAAAAGGCATGTCAGAAAGGGCAATGTAATGATAGTCATTGAGAATTTCAATAAGCAGGTAGATTGGGAAAATCAGGTTGGTACTAGATCCCAAGAGAGGGCATTTGTATAATGTCTACAAGCTAGTTAGTTAGGGCAGCCTCCGCTTGAGCCCACTAGCGAAAAGGCAATTCTGGAACAGGTGTTCCGTAATTAATGAGATTTGATTAATGAGCTTATGGTAAAGGAACCCTTAGGAAGTTGTGATCGGAATATGATAGAATTCACTCTACCAGTTGAGAGGGAGAAACTAAAGTTAGATGTATCAGTATTAGTGTGGAGTAAAGGGAGATACAGAGGCCTGAGAGAGGAGCTGGCCAAAGTTGATTGGAAGAGGATATTAGCAGGTATGATGGCAGAATAGCAGTGGCTAGATTTCTGGGAGCAACAGGACAGATACATCCCTAAAAAGAACTATTCTAAAGGGAGGATGAGGCAATCGTGACTCACAACAATATCAACGGCAACATAAACAAAAGAGAGGGCATATAATGTAGCAAAAGTTAGTGTGAAGTTTGAGGATTGGGAAGGTTTCCACCGAGACCTTTCCACCGAGATATAACACTGAGCGTCATTGGAAGTCATTCCTACCTGTGGCCATCAAACTTTACAGCTCCTCCCTAGGAGTGTCAGACACCCTGAGCCAATAGGCTGGTCCTGGACTTATTTCCACTGGGCATGATTAACTTATTATTATTTAATTATTTATGGTTTTATATTGCTATATTTCTTCACTATTCTTGGTTGGTGCGGCTGTAACGAAACCCAATTTCCCTTGGGATCAATAAAGTATGTCTGTCTGTCTGTTTTAAGGACCAGCAGCAGGCAACTAAAAAGAAATAGGGAGAGGAAAGATGAACTATGAAGGTAAGCTATATAAAGGTAAGCTATCCAATAATATAAAAGAGAATACAAAAAGTTTTTTTCAGATATGTAAGGAGTAAAAGAATGGTGAAGGTGTATATCGGACCACTGGAAAATGACACTGGAGAGTTAGTAATAGAGACAAAGAGATATTGAATGAACTTCGTAAGTATTTTGTATCAGTCTTTATTGTGGAAGACACCAGCAGTATCCCAGAAATTTGAGAGTGTCAGGGGCAGAAGTGAGTGTAGTTGCTATTATTAATGAAATGGTGCTTGGGAAGCTGAAAGGTGTGAAGGTAGTGTTACGTCCGTGGCCCCCTCCTTTTTGAAAATTGCAAGATCACTATTAAGTCAGTTCAGGAGACCCAGGAAATGAGAGAAAGACATGCAGAATCCACAAAGAGTTTGGAATGTGTCCTGGCCTCCGAAAGGCGGAACCATTGATAACGGCTATTGTCTCTTGGAGACAGACTTGTGTATTGAATCCTGTACGATGCATCGAAGCCCCCAGGCAATGAACCGAGGGGGGGTTGGTGGAGGGATTGCATCATCCCAACCTGATTGACATCTGAGACCCTGTGAGTCAGGATAAAAGAGGGTCTGGGGAACAGCCCCTTCAGACGCACCAGAAGAAATGCTAGAACTCCTGTAACAGCGAAAGCCAGTGGAACCAGCCCACGTGCGTCCTTTTCCATTTGCCTCGGAATTGGTGGGTCTTGCCACGGAAGCACGGCTTTAGCTAACCTCGAAGGGGAAATCAGTCCCCCAACGACTCTCAAAGGATTGACATCATAAAAGGAATGGGCAAGTTAAACCTCTGTCTTTCTCTCCAACCAAAAAGGCTGCAGCCTACAGCTTGGCTGAACTAAAGTGACTTTTATATTTCCATCGGACAATACATTATCCCCTAGACAACGATAGAGCTATTTCTTATTGATTATTATTATACCCGCGCTTTTAGATTTAGTATTGATGACGTATATTATCTGTATGTTTGCATTGATATTATTTTTGTGTATTTTATCAATAAATACTGTTAAAAATAGTACCATCAGACTTCAGCGGACCTCTCTATCTTTGCTGGTAAGTGACCCAGTTACGGGGTACGTAACAGTAGATACAACACCTGGACCAGATGGACTGCACCCCAGGATTCTGAAAGAGGTAGCTGACAATATTGTAGAAATATTCATAGTAATCTTTCCAGAATCACCTGATTCTAGAATGGTTCCAGACAACTGAGAAATTTTAAATGTCACTCCATTCTCTAAGAAGAAATGAAATTATAGTCTCGTTAGCTTGACTTCAATGGTTGGGGAGTCCATTACTTGGAGGTACATAATAAAATTGGACAAAGTCAGCATGGTTTCGTTTGGGGAAATCTTACCTGACAAATCCATTGGAATTCTTAGAGGAAATAACAGGCAGGGTATTCAAAGGAGAGTCAGTTTGTTTACTTAGATTTTCGGAAGTCCTTTGACAAGGTGCCACGGTAGTGTGCAGGTTTTTGTGACGCTATTCCAACTTGGAGCATGGGAGTTCAGAATTCAATTCTAGTATCCTCTATAAGAAAGTCTGTATGCTATTCCCATGTGCACTTGGCTTTCCTTCTGGGGCTATGGATTCCTCCTACAGTCCAATAGACAGACTGGCTAGTAGGTTAATAGGTCACTGCAGAAGAACAGAAGCGCCTGTCTTCACTGTGTCTCCAAATAAAATAATTATTATCAAGAACCCATGATATACAACAGGAAAGATACTAGCATGGATAGAAGATTGACAGACTGGCAGGAGACAAAGTGTGGGAATAAGTGCAGGGCCTTTTCTGGTTGGCTGCCAGTGACAAGTGGTGTTCCACAGGGATCAATGTTGGGACAGTTTCTTTTCATGTTAAATGACAATGATTTGGATGACGGAATTGTTGGTTTTGTGGCCAAGTTTGTGGATGCTATGAAGATAGATGAAGGAGCAGGTAGTTCTGAGGTAGCAAGAAGTCTGCAGAAGGACTTAGACAGATTAGGAGAGTGGGCGAAGAAGGGGCAGATGGAAAACAGTGTAGGGAGGTGTATGATGATGCATTTTGGTAGAATGAATAAAGGTGTAGGCGATATTCTAAATGGGGAGAAAATTCAAAAATCAGAGATGCAAAGCGATTTAGGAGTCCTCTTTCAGGATTCTCTAAAGGTTAACTTGCAGTCTAAGTCAGTGGTAAGGAAGGCAAACATAATGTTAGCATTCATTTTGTGAGGAATAGAATATAAAAACAAAGACGTGATGCTGAGGATTTATAAGGTATTGATCAGACCACACTTGGAGTATTGTGAGCACGGTTGGGTGCCTTATCAAAAAAAAAGTTGTTCTGATGTTGGGGAGGGTCCAGAGGAGATTCATGAGAATAATTCTAGGAATGTAAGGGTTAATGTATAAGGAGTGTTTGATAACCCGGGCCTGTACTTGCTGGAGTTTAGAAGAAGGGGAGGGGGGATCTTATTGAAACATATCAAATATTAAAATTCCTAGATACAGCAGAGTGGTTATGGAGTGAATGTTTCCTCTAGTCTAGTCTAGTCTAGGACCAGAGGGCTCTTAGAATAGAAGGATGCCTATTTACAAAAGAAATGAGGAGAAATATCTTTAGCCAGAGGGTAGTGAATCTGTGGAATACATTGTTACAGATAGCTGTGGAGGCCAAGTCATTGTGTATACTTAAATCGGAGGTCAATAGGTTCTTGATAGGTCAGGGCATTAAAAGTTACAGGGAGAGGGCAAGAGAATGTGGTTTAGAAGGGTAATAAATAGCTGTGATGGAATGGTAGAGCAGACGCGATGGGCAAACGGCCTAATTCTGCTCCTATGTGTTACACCCAGGGATTCTAACACATCTTCCCAAATAGGTCATTCTTTTGTAAGGTGAGTTCCTGTTAACATTCTTTTCACATTCTCAGAGATCACTCCAAGATTTCTCAATGCACCATCACATGACTGGAATCCATTCTCTGGAGATATTTTTCATAGATGCTTGTTCAGCCACCCTCTGTCTCACAATCTTTTGTGAGCATCGTGTCAGCCAATTATCCCACCACCTCCTCCCCAAGATCTTCTCTGAAATGTTCCCAGTTGTTCTCTGACACCTTGGAGCTTCTTCCATTCCCTTATCTTCCAAATCCTCCTTCTGATCTCCTCTCTGCTTAATCTCCAGCTACAATCAACCTTCTCCTTAGTTCATAGGATCTTCTCCCCTTGCAACCCCTTTCCCTACTATCTTACCCCCTTCCCCTCCCCAGCCCTACCATCCTCCCAATTCTCTGTCCCCTCTTTTCCACTTTGATCTTTATTCTTTCCCAGTCATGGACCCAAACTTGCTGAGTCTCCTCACAAAATCACTCCAATTTTGTCCCAACTCTCTGCTTATTCTCCCCTCACCACTCTTCCCTTAGTTTATCTTGCTTCAACTCTTCTACACACTGAGTTCTTAACCACAGAATGGTAAAAGACAACTATCCTGCTGTAACCTCTCTGAAATAACTAACTATTTACCATCTCCTTTTTCTACTAGTAATTCAGCTGGAAAGAGTGCATAGGTTTACTGGAGGGTTGACGGGACTCAAGGGCCTGGTCTGTAATAGGCTGGGTTGATCAGACCCAAAGGACCCAAACCAATTTCAGTGACCAGGAAATGTGGTAATAAGTGTACAAGTACAACAAAGCAACTTCAGCCTAATTTATTACCCTAAAATAAACCACACTAAATACTGTGTAGTAAGATACAAAGATTTCCACAAAGGTGTCGTGGCTCATGATTCTTAGTCTCCACTTGTTTGTTGCTGACGTTGGGGACTTGATTGTCACTGCTGTCAGGAGAACTCCAAATTCTGTTTCGCGAAATCACCCTGGGTTCATCCTAGGCACTGAATGATCGCGATTCCTTGATCTAGGTGAAGTCCCAAGAACCAAGCGAAAGGTGCCTTAATAAATAGAGATTCCATCCACAAGCATTGAGAGGCATGCAAAGGCAGATAAATTCTTTAGTCTTTTGTTCTCATGCCACTAGAGCCTGAGGCCAGAAAGACTCCAGTCACTATTAGCAAACATTTAACAAAACTACAATGTAAAAATCCAGGCGCCATTAGCAAACATTTAACAAACCTACAATGTAAAAATCCAGGCGCCATTGGCAAACAGATAACACACCTGTACAGACACCTCACCTGTTGCAAGCTCACGAAGAGTTAAAGCATCACTTGGAGTTGTTCAGATGTTCATCTAATATTTTTACAAAATTTAATGCACACACACATTGTTATAGTGAGAGGTAAGGCTGGGTAGGTGTTTACTCTTTGCAGCATTGGATGCAGAGGGGAGACCATCTGGGGCTGAATAAAATTATGGGAAGCATAGAGGGAGTGAATACACACTGTGTTTTTCCCAGCAAAAAAGTAACGGAATAAGAGGGCATAGGTTTAAGGTGAGAGGGGGAAGTTTTAACAAGGACCTAAGGGTATGACATGAGGGAGATGTGTATATGGAATGAACTGCCGGAGGAAATGGTTGAGGCAGCTACAATAATGATATTTAAAAGGGATTTAGACAGGTAAATGGATTGGAAATAATTAGAGGGATATCTGACAAATGTGAGTAAATGGGACAGGCTTAAATGGACATCTTGATCAACATGGATGAGTTAGGCTGTTTCAGAGATATGTTGTCAATGACTCTAATTGTATTTTCTCTTTTAATTGTTATAAACTTTGTTTCTATTGAAACATTTCATGTCATAATGACCATCTTCATTAAAAGAATTCCCTGACTTTTCCTTTCAGGACCTTATTCAAAGATTTAAAGATTCAAGGTACATGTGTTATCAAAATATGTATGCAGTTTACATCCGTGAGATTAGTCATTACCGCAGACAGCCACGAAAGCAAACCATGGAACACATTCAAAGAAAAACATCAAAACCACACCCCCACCCAACATGCAAAAAAAACCTCCAACAGATCATGCAAATGGGATCCAAAAAATGAGTGCAAAACACAATATAAAACACATATTTGAAGGAGGTCAAGCACATTCAGTTCAGTTCAGTGTTCATTATCTGTAAGACACCCCAATGCAAAATCACTCAAAAAAACAGCAAAGAAGAGGTGACTAGAAAGCAGAAACAAATCATAATGTGAACTACAGACTCCAATCCACAAACCAATTAAACCTTGCCCCAGACCTAAATCCTCTGACAGCATCGAGGGAGAGGAAGAGAGCCACCTGAATGCGGGGACCATCCTCCAAGAGCAGGGGGCGAGAAGGGGAGATCTCCCTTCTCAAAGGGCCTTCCTAATTATCAGCAGGACTGTCTGATGTCCCTTTGAACTTTCTCCATTAGAGTCATACAGCATGGAAACAAGCTATTTGCCCCACCGTGTCCATGTTGACCATTCTGGTGAGAGAGTGTCAGACGCTGTACCATTAGATGCCTAACCAAACATTTTTATATATAATGTTCTTTCACAATGCAATTCTGAGGAGACAGATCACCTCAAGGCCTAAGTCAATGATAGACAAAAGTGAGACTAGTATTTAACAGTTCAATTTCTTCAAGTAAGCCTCCACACAAATCACATGACGAACAGATCCTAATATTCCAGACAGAGTGAGATGGGATTTGGAAACATCTGCAAAAGCAACTCACACGGTACCCATGTACAGAGTTTACATGAATCACCGCATATATGAGAGAGCAGCTGGCCACTAGCAGGGATGACAGCAGAGCAGCAATGACTGGAGTTTCTGGGAGCAATCCAGAAGGCATCGGATAGATACATTCCAAAGAAGAAGTATTCTAAAAGCAAGGTGATATAACGGTGGCTGACAAGTGAAATCAAAGCCAGCATAAAAGCCAAAGAGAGGGCATATAATAAAGCAAAAATTAGTGGGAAGATTGTGGATTATGAAACTTCAAAATACCAACAGAAGACAATTAAAAAAGCCATAAGAAGCATAAAGATGAAATAGGAACATAACATAGCTGATAATATCAAAGAGGATACTGAAAGTTTTGTCAGATACATAAAGAGTAAAAGAGAGGTGGTGAGAGTAGATATTGGACCCGCTGGAAAATGACGGTGGAGAGGTCATAATGGGGGACAAGGAAATGGCAGATGAACTGAATAAGTATTTTACATCAGTCTTCACTGTGGAAGACACAAGCAGTATGTCTGAAGTTCGAGAGTGTGATAGGCAGAATCAAGTGCAGTTGCTATTACTAGGGAACATGGAAAGCCTGAAAGTAGATAAGTCACATGGACCAGATGGTTCCAAAAGAAGGAGCTGAAGAGATTGTGGGGGATTCATAATGCTCTTTCAAGAATCACTAGATTCTGCCATGGAGGACTGGAAAATTGCAAATGTCACTCCACTCTTCAAGAAAGGAGGAAGGTAGAAGAAAGGGAACTATAAGCCAGTTATCCTGACCCTAGTGGTTGGGATGGTATTGGAATCAATTGTTAAGGATGAGGTTACGGGGTGCTTGGAGGCATATGAGGCCGACGTCAACATGGAAAAATTTTGCCTGACAAATCTGTTGGAATTCTTTGAGGAGATAACAGGAAGGATGGAGAAAGGAGAATCTGTGGATGTTTTGTACTTGGATTTTCAAGGTAGCAGGATACTACAGAAAAGATACTAACATGGATAGAACATTAGCTGATGGACAGAAGGCAAAAAGTGGGAATAAAGCGAGTCTTTTCTGAGTGGCTGCTGGCAATTAGTTGTGTTCCACGGGGATCGGTGCTGGCACCGATTCTTGCTTTGATTTATGTCAATGATTTGGATGATGGAATTGATGGCTTTGGGGACAAGTTTGAAGACAATATGAAGATAGGCAGAGGGACAGGTAGTGTTGAGGAAGCCAGGATGCTGCAGATGGACTTAGACAAATTAGGAGAATGGGCAGATGGAATGCAGTGTCGGGAAGTATATAGTCATGCACTTTGGTAGAAGGAATAAAAGCATAAACTATTTTCTAAACCGGAGAAAATTTAAAAATCTGAGGTACTTGCTGGAATTTAAAAAATGATGGGGGATCTCATTGAAACCTATTGAATTTTGAAAGACCTAGATAGAGTGGATGTGAAGAGGGTATTTCCGATAGTGGCAGAGTCTAGGACCAGAAAGCACAACCTCAGAATAGAGGAACTTCCATTTAGAGCTGAAATTAGAAGGAATTTCTTTAGCCAGGAGGTGATGAATCTGTTGAATTTTTACCACAGGTGGCTGTGGAGGCCAGATCATTGAGTGTATTTAACATGGAGGTTGATAGATTCTTGATAAGTCAGGGGTAAAAGGTTATAGGGAGAATGGAGTTGAGAGAGCAATGGAAGTGCCGTGATCAAATGGCAGAGGAGACTTGATGGACCGATTGACCTAATCCTGCTCCAGAGTGCTATGGTTTTATGGCTTACATCCCAAGAATTTAACACCAGGTATGTCAGCTGGCTGCAATGCTGGGGCGATTTAATTTAACAAATCATTTTAAAGCACCAGATATGATATCAGAAATTCTCAAAAATTCCCAGAGTATGCCTAATTGAAAATGTTGGTGTTTGGAGTTAGAATGCAGAACATTCTTTGAATGCTATTTCATGCTTTTGGCATTTCTGCATATTAGTGCAAGTTAAAAGAAGTGAGTGTCATGGGCAGGGAGTCATTGAATCACAGAGGATGGAAATTGACCCTTTGGCCCACTAAATTCATGTCAAACATCAACCACCTATTCATAATAACCCTTCATTACTCTAAACTTTTTATTATTTCCAAATTCCTATCAACTACTCCCAGATTCTACCACTCTGATACACTCTGGGGGCAATTTATCTACCTACCTTTGGGATGTGGCAGGAAACCGGATCACTTAGATGATACTCACGCTGTCACAGTGAGAATACGCAAACTCCATGCAGATTGCCCTGAGGTCGGGACTGAACGTGGCTAAGTGGCCCTGCAAGGCCGTGGGTCTATTAGCTGCATCACTATGTGGTGTGTGAAGTCACTGGACAGCTGTGCTGTCAACGGTGTGAAATTTTATACACATTATTTAAATTTTTACAACATACTGAATGAAAAACAATCATTATTTTCAGTTCGTGTGTTATGAGGAAGAAAATAATGTCTGGAGTCATTTAGTACTATAGTCAAGGGTGTTTATTAAATGCATCAAAAATCAAACTTACAGTTAGCAGAAAAAGTGAAAAGAAATCTGCAAATAGTTACAAAAAGATATCTACCAGAAAACACAATAAATAGCTCCATACTATTTGTCCAGTGAGAACTCCTGGCAGCTCAATCTCTCTCTGTTGCAGAGAGTGATGAGCCCTGTTTATTAGGCACTAGGACATACCACAAAGTTAAGCCAAGTCTAAACCCGATATTAGAATACAATGCACCCCACAATGTGGTTACAATCATAATACAAAAATACCTACCTTAAGTACAGCATACAAACAATATATACATTTATATATATATCCCCATTACTAAATAAATGGAATATTCTTAATTGTATGGCAGGAAAGGCACCATAAAGCCAACTCTTTAGGCCCCATTAGTAGAATATATTGGGAGGGGCAGAGGGAAAACATTGAAGTGCATACACTTAGCACACTGACAGCAGAATGGCAAGGGTGTGTGTGTGTGTGTGTGTGTGTGTGTGTGTGTGTGTGTGTGTGTGTGTGTGTGTGTGTGTGTGTGTGTGTGTGTGTGTGTGTGTGTGTGTGTGTGTGTGTGTGTGTGTGTGTGTGTGTGTGTGTGTAAAGACTGTGTTTACTGAGCACCCGCCATCACATAGTGCAACATGAATAACAGATGTGTACTACCGTATGCAGGTATTAATAAACCCATTGGACTCCTGTAGACTAGGTGATGTTTATACCGGGTTATGGTCTTCATTGTGTGTCACTGTGAATGCTGGAGAATCACCAGCAGTGCAACTGTGTCATGGATCCTTACCTGCCCAATGCGTACTCGGTTTGCGAAGAGGATTTTGTTCGCAGAATGTCATGGTATAGTCTGCCATTGGTGAGAGGCTAGGTTAAATTAGAAGTGATAAATTAAATGGATACCAGATTGGAATTTAGAAAGTGAAATGAGCTATTCATCTTTGCAAACATAGTTCATCAATCAACCTGATTACTGCTATCTGAACACCATTAACCAACTTTCTCTCTCTCTCGCTCTCTGTTCCCTAAAATTGTCACCTAACACATATCTGTTCATCTTACTTTTAAAATTATCAAATCTCCAGCACATTTTTAATGAGAAGAACTTGAAATTGTCACTATCCAATTTGAGGTAAGGTTTATTCCCCTTTGTAATGAAATTCTCTTCCCCACCAGAGTATATGTCTTGGCTCTTGCAGGGTAATGGAACTGATGGTTATGTAGATAATTCACAACCACTGATATTGAGTTGAGGTTCACTTTAAGAGGTGGGTCTGATGTGATGACATAATTAGGTAAAGGGTTTTACTGTGCTGATGCTCAGGCTTTGGAGTTCAATAAAATGTGTTATGTTTTTTTTCTGAAACTTAAAACGCTTCACATCGTTTTATTTGCAAAATCCTACATTGGTGACCCTGATGCTCCAGGATGATTCCAGAGTTAGTGAACATGTTGGCCAACACAGTTGCGTTGGAACAGCTGGAGTTTTGGGAGCAAAATGCTGTTGCCTGGTTTGTACAACTGGGGCCCAATTTGCACTGTAAGAAATCGTCACCGATGACTCCAAATTTTTTTATGTGGTAGTATCGCTTAGTAATTCCATGGCTGCAAAAGTGGAGAGTCCATTAGAACACCCGCCAGAACATGATAAATACTGATCACGGAAAGATCACCGTTTAGAGACTTTCGGGCTAACAGAGTCTAAGGGCGCTAAGCAGTTGCTCTCCTTGCCCACCCTCAGCGATGCCAAGCCTTCAGAGCTAATGGACCACATGCTCTCTCTTCTGAGAAACCACCATCCTTGTTTTATTTTTAAAGAACTCTACTCGCAGCAAATTAATAATCCAGTTCACATAGCCCTCACAAACGCATCTGTGAAGGACTACAGGGAGCATGCTAAAATGGCTGATAGTCTTTGCTCACTCAGGCGGCAGTACACCATTCCTACTCCATTCTCTAACTCAATAAGCCCGGTCAACAAGGACCCAATATTAGGACACCTGCGGCTGCAAAACAGACAATGCCAGGCCTGAATTTTCACTACGCTTACTTTGGTACGAACGCTAGGAAGTGCCAACCACTTTGCAGCTTCAACGGTGCCAGCACATGGAAACATCAGAGGTCTGTGAACACCATGGGTTCCAGCTGCCAGGGTCATCTACTGTTCAGTACGGACACCTTTTGAGGGCAGTGCTTCCTGTGTGACACTGGTGCTCAAGTGAGAGTGCTGCCAGCATCAGTTATTGATGAGAAGGCAAAGAGCAATGGAACCTCCAGCAGGATCCAGACCTATGGGTCAGGATGGGTGACACTCTTCTTCAGTGGGTGACGATATGCATGGGATTTTGTCCTGGCTAAAGTGGCTAGACCTCTGTTCAGTGCAGATCTACTGTGTGCCCAAGGACTATTTGTTGATCTTAAGAACTGCTGACTTGTGGATGTCGAGGACTTTGGCTCATTACCCTGCTCCCCCAGTAAAATCCCCACAATGACTCTGTCAAGCGTATGTAACACCGCATGTGAGATTCCTCACCTGCTGGGTGAATTCCCAGACCTCACCAAGCCCACAACAGTCACAAAACATAGGTGTAGCTCCACATTTCCACAGCTGACCTGCCAGTCCATGTCCGTGTGCTTAGACTGGACCTAGAAATACTGGCAACTGCAAAGGCTGAGATTGCAAACATGGAAAGACTTGGCATTCTACGCTGGTTGAATAGCCCCTGCTCTTCACCCCTCCATTGGCGTTTGCCATCCATGTGGAGATCACTGATGCCTTAACGAGGACACCAGCCACAGTCGTTATCCGTTCCCACACATCCAGGACTTTTTGGCATGTTTAGCTCAAAAGTTGATTTTTTTCCAAAGTCAATCTAGTTAGTAAGCTAACATCAGGTGCCTGTGTGCTTGGAGAACATTCCTAAAATGGCTGTGGTAACCCTGTTTGGCCTGAACCTGAACGTGTTTCGGTAGATCACCTTAAACCGGCTCACCAAGTTTTGGAGGATTCCGCCACCATGCACCTGTCATTACGACATGGTCATGAGCGTGTCAACACACCTTTGGACAAGCCAGAGGCAGCTGCTGTTCCTCCACCCATGGAACATAGGACCCGAGCCAGGTGGCTTGTCTGAGCTCCAGACAGGCTCACAATGCCAGTTTTAGTGAATTCTGGGGGAGCCTGTGTAGGGTAACGTAATTGGTGGAAAGGCACATAATTCACAACCACAGACATTGAGTTGGTGTTTCACTTTAAGAGGCTGGTCTGATGTGATGATGTAATTATGTAAAGGGTTTTTAGCGGCTTAGTGTTCAGGTTTTGGAGTTCAATAAAATGTGTGGCATTTTTTCCTGTAACATTAATGACTCACATCGTTTTATTTGAAAAAACCTACACGCTAATCATAACATCAATTTACCAAACTAGAAATCACAAGGATGGAAAATAGAGCAAATTATGTTTTGAATTCCCTTTACTGCATATATTTTCACAACACACCGAGGATGCTAACTTGTACAGAATGTTGACACTAACCATTCATTAGATTGCTGCCTGCAACAAGCAAAATCTCTATCTAAGCAAAGGCATAATAAAAGTTTTTGTGCTGTACTTTTCTATGACTCTAAGGGTCGATAGGAGCAGTCAGTTTAAATGGCTCAACAGGGACTGGATGGGGTGAACGGCCTGTTTCTGTACCATATTTCTCTATGACTCTTCGACTCTAAAAACGTTCCTCACCAAATTATCTTCTTGGAGGCATTAAAATATGAAGCAGATCTTTATCATCTTTGAGTAATATTTATTTTCTTCCAACACAAACTGAATGATCTTTCAGACTGAAGTTTCTATTTATGCAGATAATTTAAAAAATATAAATAAAAGTACTTAATTATCCCTTAAGCAACACACACAAAGTGCTGGTGGAATGCAGCAGGCTAGGCAGCATCTATAGGAGGAAGTACAATTGACGTTTCAGGCCGAGACACTTCATCCTGATGAAGGCTGAAACGTCGACGGTACTTCCTCCTATAGATGCTGCCTGGCCTGCTGCGTTCCACCAGCATTTTGTGTGTGTTGTTTGAACTTCCAGCATCTGCAGATTTTCTCGTGTTTGCATAATTATCCTTTAAAAGTTTTTATGTGTCCTGGAAAATTACAAGACGCTACATACTATATGTACAAATTTATAGTGTTGCCTCCTTCTTTTCGTCTGCTTCTCTAGTTTCTTTCCCTTTTGTTGCTTTTCCAAGGTCTAAGCAAGATGTGATTGAGCCAGAGAGGGTGCAGACAAGATTCACAAGTTTGCTGCCAGGACTAGGGGGATTAAGCTATAAAAAGAGATTGAATAAGCTTGGACTGCTTTCTCTGGAATGAAAGTGACTGAGGAGTGGCCTTATAGAAATTTAGAAAATCATAAAGGGTATCTAGAAAGTGGCTATTCACATTCTTTTTCCCAGGGTAGAGGTCTAAAATTAGAGGGCATAGGTGGGTGGGGGTAAGGTTTAAAGGGGCTATGAGGGAAAAGTTTCTCATACAAATGGCGAGGGTATCTAAATCAAGCTGCCAGGGGAAGTGGTAAATGGGGAGGAATAAAACTACAATGTTTAAAAGAGTTTTGGACGGGTACAGATAGGAAGGGTTTAGAGGAATATGGGCCAAGTAGGCAGACAGGACTAGATCAGCATAGATGAGATGGGCTGAAGGGCCTGCTTCCATGTGATATAACTCTATGATTTTATCATCATATCAACTACCAGCTATCACTTCCTGCTAAATCTTTCCTCTTATTCCTTCATTTGAATCAGACCAAAATCCCAAAATAAAAAAAATGTTTCTTATTTTTAGAACCAAACTTCTGTTTGGATTATATTTCAAAATCTTTTCACAGCAACATACCAAAGGTTCTGCCATTTGAAAACTAAAGACAGTTGTTTATAGCTTTCATGAAGATAATGCTTCGAAGTTCTGATGAGAGGTAAACTTCTACTTACAGTTTTAATTATCTTTATTGAGTAACAAGATGTAAATCAAAAGTATTGCTGACATGTGGAGAGTAAAAGCAGTGGGTTCAGCTGCATAATATTAAACTGCAGTGACAGTCCAACTCACCTGCTCTCATTTGGCGAGTTGTACCAGCTCTCAGCTGGTTCCCCAGATACAGATCTGTGCCAGAGAAGCAAACATTGGCAGGGTGCCCACCTCTCTCTGGCCAATCCCTGAAAAGCATTGGCAGCAAGCCTGAAGAAGTCTAACCTCCAGAGCAGACATAATTTATCCCACATCACCACCAGCAGAAAGGTGTATACTGCATGGAAATGGTGACTGCAGATATAAACTGGTGACGTGCATTTTAACAGGGAAACGTTTATTACAGTATGTGTACTTTCTTGGCTACAGTCAAAAGCTACAAGTGGGAATATATTTAATTTTTTTTCATGCCATTGTTATGAGGTGAATTATATTAGGTGAGTGGTTTATACTTCACCAGAAGATAGAGTGGATGTGGAGAGGATGTTTCCTACAGAAGGGGAATCTAAGACCAGATACCACAGCCTCATAATAGAGGGGCATCCTTTTAGAATGGAGGTGAGGAGTAGAGTGGTGAATTAGTGGAATGCACCCCCCAGGCAGCTGTGGAGGCCAAGTTATTGGGTATATTTAAAGCAGAGGTTGATAAGTTCTTGATTAGTCAGAGCATGAAGGGATACAGGGAGGAGGCAGGAGACTGGAGCTCAGAGGGAAAATGGATTGGCCATGATGAAATAGAAGAGCAGACTCGATGGGCAAAATGATCTATTTCTGCTTCTATATCTTATGTTCTTATGCTTTTAAGATTGCAGCTGTCTTCACCAAGACCCTTCCTCTACATTCTTGCACTTTGGGGGGAAAAAAGACCTCAAAGCATTCACTGACTCATTTTGAAGCAATGAGCACAACTTCATTTGTCAGTGTTTCATCATCTGTTAGTTTAGGTACTACATCCCAAAAAGATTTATTTTAGAAGGGCTGCGCGGAAGTAATTTCTTACAACCAAGAGCTAAATTGAAGATGCAAACATTAATTTAATTAAGATGTTCCAAAAGCCACCTATTCATCAAGTAGCAAAATTGGCAAAGAAACATGCACTGAGTATTGGAGGGAGTAATTTACTAAGCATACCCTGCAGTCACATAATTACATGTAATTTCACCAGCATAATTAACTAATTTAATTACCACTTCTCAAGAGCATCAATTATTGACATTATAGGGTATTTAGATTTTACACCCAACGTGTACAGCATTTTGAGAAATCCCAGCCTCTGTTTGTTATGCAAGCTTTCAAATGCCTCATTTCTGATTTAAAGCATGCTTATAATGTTAATATTAGTGGCACCGTTTCAATCAGATGTTCCATACAATTAAACCAATGAAAGTACTTTGCAGTTCCTTTTAAAACCAAAACCACATTTTAAAGCATTGTAAATATCTGAACATTCGCTGCAGCCTGATTGTTAAATTTTTAACCAATTAAAATTAGATTTCTCTTTTTTTGTTAACACAGGAGTTTTTTTAAAATTTAATACAAGAGTCTCATTAACAAACTGGTACCAAGTGATGCTCTTCAGTTCAACATTCCTCCTTGATTTGGTTTCCTTCTCAGAGTTTTCCAGAAGCTTTGTTGGAACGGTGAGAGCTGACAGTGATATAATGGGGAGTACAGTATTGCCATGGAGGAGTCCCTGAGTCCAATTGAGTGAGGGAGCCAAATTAACATACAAGGCTGAAGTGACAAGGTTGTTGAAGCATTTGGAATTAATGACTCAATCGCCCTGCTGGTGATAATTCAGCTCCGTCCAACTGTTGAGCTCAGTAGCTTCCAGCCAGTTTCCACTGGTGATGTTACAGGCTTTCACTCCTTAAACAAAATAATCTTCGACAGTGAAAGGAGAAATGATGTTCAGCGTAATTAAATGTCTTTGGAATGTTTTCGCACTAGGGATGTACATCACTCCTTTGTGCTTCAAAGTCCTTTAAGGAGTGATCTTATGAGTAAATCCAACAGCCAGCCTTTCTCAGTAAGCTCAGCCTCCTGATGGCCACAAAATGGGAAACCGATACATGCAATGGACCAGATACGCATTCCTAAAAGACAGAAGATTCAAGGTGGTTTGAGAGGAGAAAGGGTTTGATGAAGGTGTGGTGGGCAGTGGTAGCTGATCAATCGCAGAGACTGGACAATGGCAAATTAGCAATATTTTAGACACTGCCTCGATAAAGAAGGAACAATTGCACTTGCTCATTTTCCAACACTGCCATCCGACCAGGAAAGAGTGTTTGAAAAACATCTCCTGCCAAAGTTACTTGTGAGATGGAGCCTCTCTATGTCGTATAAAGATTTCACTCTGTAATGCTAACAGCAACAAACAATTTCATTTATGCTGCATCTTTAAATATCCCAAGATGCCACACAAACAGGTTAGCAGGCAACTACTGGCACTGAGCCAAAGAATAGAAGACTAGTACTGGGCCAAAGAAATAGGCTTTAATGAGGACCTTACTCCCTGTTGCAGTGCAATTCATGCTACTTTGCAGCTTAGCCTCCAGCAGTTGCTGGAACTTAAAAAGAGAACTCCGGGTGCTTTGAAGGTGATGAGATGATTTACACAGCCCCTCCACAGGCAGTGTGGCAAATATTAACACAGCCATAGACAAACTGTCTTGCGTGACTATTTGTCAGTCTGTTGAGAGGCTGGGCAATCAGGATTTGCAAGACTGAATTTTAAAAATCAGATGTACAGTTCATAATTGTGCCCTCTCTCGATTGTTTGAATTCTACGCCATTTCCATTTCACTTATTACCCTTGTACATCCAGACCAACTCCGGTTTTCAGTTCCTTCAACATGGCAATTTTAAAATTCTGAACATTGCCTTCAAATACTGTACACATGTTGTCTCACCACGCCATCATTTCTCTGAAAGTAAAAACAGAAAATGCTGGAAATACTCAGCAGGGCAGACAACGTTTGTGGAATTTTTTTTTACTTCTTGTCAGACCTGCTCTTTGACTTGGAACATTATCTCATTTTCTCTTTCCACTGATGCTGCCTGACCTGTTGAGTATTTCCACTAATTTCAATTTTTATTTTAGACTTTCAGTAACTGAAATTTGTTGCCTTTCAGCTCTCTAGATCACAGTGCTCCTCCAATCCTGGTCTCTTGTGCTTCCTCTCTTCTCAAGTACCTTTGCTGTCAAATCCCTCCATTGCTTTCCTCCTTCCTGACTTGTATCTATTCCAGCTCAGAGAACAATTATGTATAAAACATAATTAGATAGATAGATATTTTATTGATCCCAAAGGAAATTACAGTGTCACAGTAGCATTACAAATACATATCTAAAACATTCTTTACGTGCCAGCATACATCATTGTGCAAAACAATAAATATCCAGTCAAAAACTATGTTCACTCATATTTGCTGCAGGATTGGATTAAGAGCTTTGATTCTGCATGGGCTAAAAGTCACCATTTCATTGTATCACACTGAGCAAAGTGATTGCAGGGCCAGCCAAATACCCCTACATTTCCTGCAATTACTGAACATTTAAACTGAATAGAAGTCCAGACGAACCTTTATCATTGCCGATGGTAACTGAAAAAAAATGCTTCATTAATCCCATTGTCCATACAAGTCTTAACTATTCTAGAAACAAAAAAGAAGTTTTGCTTTTGCATCCTATTGCACTTATTTCCTTAGAAACATCTCTGCATGCTTTGTATGCCATGAATTATTATAAAACACATTGGCAAAATGTAATCAAAAGAAGGAGATGATTCATCAGTTAATCTGTTCTTGGTTACGTAGGTTTAAGGAGGAATGTTGGCCAGGACATTCTAAAAACACCCTGTTTTCCTTCAAGTGGTGTCATGGAATTTTTTCATATGTTGATTCTGCTAAGAGAGCTATTTATTTCCGATTTCAAAGAAAAAGCGTGCATAATAGGTGGGGGCTTCAAACAAGGGGAGGGTGACAGAGGGAGAATGAGTAGGAGGTAGTGGTGGGATTAAAAACCAAAAATGCAGACTGTTTTGTTTATTTAATTAAAACTGCTCTTTGTGGGCTTTGGTTTGTGTCTAAACCTTTAATTCTCCTTTTATCAACTGGTAGATTTCACAGACTGGTCCTTCCTTATATCGGTCAACTCCTCCAAATTTCATGTCTCCAGAAAGAGGAAATAATTAAAACTACCATAGCCTAATTAGGGAGAGCCAGCATGGCTTTGTGCAGGGCAAGTCGTGCCTTACTAACCTGATGGAATATTTTGATGAGGTTACGAGGGTCCATGAGGACTTTGGGCTTACCATCAGTCTAAAGAAAACAAATGTCCTTGCCCAAAATGTAGTGGAGACACCAGTCATTTACGATCTAGAAGTGGTCCACGAGTTCACATACTTCGGGTTGACCATTAGCAACACTCTCTCCGTCGATGCTGAAATCAATCAGTGTTTCGGCAAAGCAGCATCGATCCTTGCTCGACTCTCCTCGTGGGTCTGGGTGAATCTGAAACTCGCTACAAAAACCAAGACCGCTGTGTTAACAATGCATGTGTTAGCAGCACCCTCCTGTAGGGTAGCAAGACCTGGCCCATCTACTCCAAGCAGGAGAGGAAACTCAATAGTTTTCACCTACGCAGGCTTCCCCACATCCTCGGCACCTCCTGGAGAGACAAATTCCCAAACTCTGAGGTCCTCTCCCGCGCTGGGCTTCCCACAATGTTCACACTTTTAAGACAACACAGACTGCGCTGGCTGGGCCATGTCTGTTGACTGAAGGATGGTAGACATCCTCTACAGAGAACCAGCAACAGGCAAGAGGTAGACCCCAGCTTCGCTTCAAGGACCTCTGCAAGCACGACATGAAAACCTTAAAAATCAAAACAGAATTCTGGGAGGATACAGCAACAAATGGCGAGGTACTCTTCAGCAACACCTAGAGCAAGGCGAAAGAGTGATCCTGAGTCAGTTTGAGGAGCTGAGAGCTAAACAGAGAGCACAGCGGACAGCGGACAACAATTCCACAACACCCTACACATGTAGCAACTGTGGCAGAGCCTGCCGTTCCAGGATCGGCCTCCACAGCCACAGTCGACGCTGCTCGGCAAACCAATGACTACCAGAGGCGCAGTACCCATGGTCGACCATGACTGTCGGAGGCCACACACATGAGGGTGAAGGTCAAGCTGTGGGTGTTGTCTACGTGGATTTTAGTATGGTGTTTGACAAGGTTCTTCATGAGAGGCTCATCCATAAGATTTAAATGCATGGATCCTTGGTGAATTGGGCATTTGCATATCGAACTGGCTGGTCTATAGAAGACAGAGGGGAGTGGTTGAAAGGACTTGTTCCAGCTGAAGATTTTTTTCATTATTAGGGTTCTGCAGGATATGTACTGGGACATCAGCAGTTTTTGATGTATATGAATGACCTGGATGAAAACGTATTATAGAAGGGTGGGTAAGTAAGTTTGCAGATGATATGAAGATTGGTGGTGTTGTGGATGGCATACAAGACTGGCAAAGAATACAACAGGATATAGATCAGTAACAGATATGGGTGAAAAAATGGCAGGTGGAGCTTAACCCGGTCAAATATGAGGTGTTGCATCTTGGTAGCCCAAATGTGAAGAGACAGCACACTATTAAGGAAAAGACTCTTAACAGTGTCTTAGACCCTTAACAGCAGAACACTGCAACTTACCCTGTTCCTGCTCCATAGCTGTCTGTTAAGTCCACCAGCTAGCATCATTAACCAGTCTATCCAAAGAATCTGCTCACTTTTCTCTCAAGCTTCGTCCCTGCCTTATTGATTCTGCAGCAACAATATCCCAAACTGATTGCCAATACCACACCCATTGTCCCTTTGTTATATTGCTCCTTCAGAAAGTGAATTAACAGGGTCGAGCTTCTGGATGAACATCCTTCAGCTCCTTGTTGTCTCCCCTGTTACCTTCCAGCTTCTGTCATGGTCTCCACTCTCCCTTCCTCCTTCTGCCTATCGGCCTCCTCATCTGGATCCACTTATTGTTTGCTCCTTCCCATCCCTCCTCCTTTTTTTTACTGGCTATACTCTCTCTGTCTTTCAGTTCAGATGAAGAGTCTTGACCCACATCAAAACTGTCCATTTCACTCTGCAGATGCTGCCTAAGTCCCTCCAGCATCTTGCTTGTTACTCAGGACTCTAGCATCTTCAGTTTAATGTGTCCAACGTCTTTTATTGATGGTTAGCTGTGCCCAGTAAAGCTGTCCTCGATATATCCAATGTCAGATCATATGATACATATAGTTCTTACATGCACTCACACAATGGAAATTACAGCCTTCATTATCCAATCCATCAAACTGAGATACACTGGCCCCATGGAAAAGTGATATCTGAACCAATACCCCACACCATGCCAAGTGCAAGCATTTATAGCTTTGTGAAAAGAAGAGATTTTTACTTACAGTATTGCACTGATAAAACACACAGTTCTGACAGCTGTGACTGTTAAAGTGCTGACGTCAAATCAGTATGCATGGTCACAATCCCTGTTTTAATTGGTACATGACTACATACAAAATCTGTTAATTACTTACAGTGAAGCGGGTGTGGAATAAGAACAGAATATTCAGATCACCGAATCCTCTTTTTCCTCAGACGCTGCATCATTTAACCTATCGTGTCTTTCCCTCTTTAGCTTAATCTCATGAGATAAGTTGTTCCGAAAGTATTTTTTTCCTCGTTATAGTTAATCCAAGTTTCATAACTTTCATCTATCTTGCAATTAAACCCTTACTTGCTTTTCTTTATGGATACATTGGTAGACAGCAGCCTCAGCTGGAGCCATTACGCCCATGGAGAGGTGATAAATGGTGTTTGGGGTTGAGGTTCCTCCTCTCTAACAGAACTAACGATGAGACTAAGCCATGCCACTTGGCTCAGGACCAGCAGATTGTGGGATACAAATGCAGCTGCAATATGGCAGATAAAATTTCCAATAAAGTAGTACTGACTTTTATTAATTGCAGTAATTTGCAGGTCAGTAGACATGCCTTTCTGAGGATAAAAGCATTTTATCCCATATAACCACTTGTATTTGTTACATATATATTTAAAACTATGCCATTAAATCTTCCCCAAGGAGTCTTTTACCACAGTAATTGTTATTTTTATTTTTAAACACCCATCCCTTGGATCTCTGCGGTTCATTGCTTTGCTCCAGAAAGGGGATTAGTTTGGATCTGAGAGATCTGCAACAGAAGCAGGTATGTCTGCAGCTTGCAATTGGGAGAGGGGCTGAAGAACAGATCGCAGACCGAGGAGTGACTGAAATGGAGGCAGAAAGTCTGGGCTGGGTTGGATGATCCAGCCCATTGCAGTAGAGGCCAGGCACTTAAGAATATGCAATTTCAGTAATATCGCAGATCAGTTGAAATCCTACTGATGGTAGAATTAGTAACTGACACCTAGATCATTCAGGTTGCATTATATCAAGGGATCGTTAATGAGCAAAGATCTGCTTGAGATCTACAGGGCTAGATTCTTACATCCCACCTCAACTTTAGATCACAGGAAATTACTTAGATCCCAGATTCTGCTATAGATAATATTGGAAATTAACTGGAATAATCAATGGGACATTAATGAATAGACTAGGAAATAATTAACTCCGCAAGGATTGTCAAGATCGCTCACCTTTGTTCATGTGTCATCTGAAGGTTTGGTGAGAAGGAATTTCACCTTAATATGGAGGAGAGTACTTAACATATGGCAGGTGGGAAAAGTGGGATGCGCAAGAATAGATAGAAATCCTCTTGCTGGTCATGCAAGAACCGGAAAGCTGACACTTTGTTTTGGTACATTAAAAGGTTTTCTGATGTCTCTTGGATGTCTCTCAAAACACACAAACTCTGATTACCTACTTAGACCTACAAAACTACGTTCATTAGGACAGAGCAGAGCAAGCATTAAAATACTTATTAGGTGTGCATGGGCCCCTCTCACTGTAGCACACCTCCCACTGGATACGTGGCACTGTTCCTGACTAGCCCATCGGTGAGTCCTCAAACAAGCCCGGACTTCTCTACTTTTATACTCTCTCTACTGATACGAAATGCTGCAATAAGTGACCCAATATATAGCACCATCTCAAACCACTGAATCAGAACCAGTCATCACTTGCCACCATTCTTCACGAGTCCCACCCTAGTGTTCAACGAAGTTTCACATTCCCATGGCTGGTCTCATTGCATTCTCATGGTTGTATTTCCATAGTAGATATCAAAGTTCTGCTATGTTCAAGGCCACAGTGGTGGTGAGACATATAACAATCACAAAGATTAACCCTTTATAATGCATATCTGTGAGACCCAAACATGATCATCTTCCATCTGAAAAACAATCATCATTATTGTATTATTGGGCATTAAGAGAATAAAGGTGGATTTTGGTAATGCACTTAAGCCGGAATCACAAGGAATTGGTTAAGTGATCTTAAAGAAAGTTCCATACAGACATTCTGGCTAGATTAATAGCATTAAGTTTGCTCTCCTCTGTGGAGTTAAACTACACTGCTTTAACTAATTAACATTATAATACTTCTCTTGCAGAAACTTTGAAGCTCCTCAGGATTGGCTGTCAACTTGCACCCAAACTCTCTGACTCCGAGTACATAGGAGGTATGACTAGAAGCAAAAAGATAAATGCAAAAGGATACAAAAATCCAAATGTTCATTCAAGTCAGTTCCATTCTGTGTTTGTATGTACAGTGTCATTACTCATTTCCACGATCCCACCAAGGCTTCCGATCCCTTGAGAGAAGCAAATGAGAAAGGAAGAAATCTTGGATAATCTATCTCTGTGGGGAAATCTCGTGGGACATACCCACCAACCCACAAACATATGTGAATAGATCCCAGGAGAGTCTGGCAAACAGTCCTAGGAGATATACCATTAATCACCGTTAATCCTTCTACTTCTACTAATTTCAGACATTTGCCCATTTCCCTGAAATAAATTGGAGCATGACATCAGTATTTAAAGCAAATGGCAAACTACAGTGAGTTCCGTGGGGTAGTATTTCCTGACAACTTGTATATGATCTGTTGTCCTTCATTGCCCAATTGTCCAAGATTATCTTTCAGCGAGATTGAAATGTAATTTAATCTAAATATTTCAAAATTCTGCAAATTCTCATCCAGATAGTCCTATTGATATAACTAGCTTACAATTATGAATGAGATCCCATTAAACTATGTCTATATCCAACTCTCTTGTACGGTCAATGTTTATTTCTCAAGGAAGCAATCGACACAGACCAGTCTCAGTGGTTTTTCTATTTACAATGCTTATATTTTACTTTCATAATGATGTATGTGGCATTCAAAGGCCTGCATAAATCACTGTTATTCACAATTAGTCTATTTGATGTACTGGTCATTGATGTTATAGGGTTTGGACAGGTTAGAAGATAGGGCAAGGAAGTGGCAGATGGAATACAGTATAGGGAAATGCATGGCCGTGCACTTCGGGAAAGGAATAAAGATGTAGACTATTTTCTAAACATTCAGAATTCAGAATTAGAGGTGCAAAGGGATTTAGAGGTGCTAGTTCAGCATTCCCTAAAGGTTAACTTGCAGGTACAGTCAATAGAAAGGAAGATGAATGTAATGTTAGCATTCATTTCAAGGGGACTGGAATATAAGTGCAAGGATATGTTGCTGAGGCTTTCTAAGGCATTGGTCAGACTGCATTTGAAGTATTGTGAGCAATTTTTGGCACATTATGTTATGAAACGCACCCAACCATGCGAGCTTCTAGGCTTTAGATGCTCTAACTCTCCAGAGTGTAGATAGCTGGCCCAGCCCCTTTATGGGTTCAGAACCATCCTGCTAATTGGCAATCAAGTTTTGGTTGTCAAGAATTGAGTATTGAAAGAATGGGACCTCAGTGCTCAAATGTAAGCCCAACCAGAGGTAACGTCTAGCATTTTGTTGTGCACAGTTCTCAATCCAGTTTTACTCTGTGTCTCGATCCTGGCCTCGAATACTTCAACATTTGGATCCAAACCATCCTCATCAAGGACTCTCTTCACAGTACGATTGAGCTGGTATGGGCCCAGCTAGGTATCAGAGTCTTTCGCCCACTTTGACCAGCCACAGCAAGAAGATTTCCTGACAGAACCTGGAGATACACAACCTCCAGGTAACCATTTGTCAATTTTCGTAAGGAGGAAGCCAAAGTTGCTTGGGAGAGCCAGTCAGTCACTCTGAGGAGCCAGTACACTTCTGATCCCGGAGAGGTTTGACAGAGACCCGGGCTCTTGCCACATCTTCCTCATTCAATGCTCATTAGTGTTTGAACTCCAGCTGTCCTGGTTCCATTCAGAGTGGGGAAAGGTGGCCTTCATTATCTCTCTTCTGTCTGGAAGAGGCCTTTCTGACTGAAAGTGACCACCGCACATTGGGAATGAAAGTTGGAGGTTTGTTTGGATTCATGGCCGCCGTGAAGAAGGTGTTCCATCACCCTACTAGAGCCAGCCCAGCCTCGGACCGTCTGATGAAGATTCAACAGGGCGAACAGTCAGCAGCTGACTATGCTATTGAGTTTTGGACCTTGGTCTAAGAGACGGGAGGCCTTGGCCGATCCATACTGCCACGTACTCTGAGATGAACTGAAGGATTCTCTCACCTTGGGAGAGCCAGCGGAGGACTTAGAGCTTCTGATTGACCAATCCTTTGGTCTCGATAATTGTTTGGCAGAGTGTAAGTGGGAGTATGTCAAGAGTTTGAAGATAGAGGGAATCTCTAGTTCAGGAGAAGACCATGGAGGTGCCCGAAGAGCCTGGAACACTTGCGGCTAAGCCTAAGGAATCCTGCTGCTAGATCTCAAAGAATGGAAAGATTCCTATACACAGATCCTTGAATCCTATTCTGGGTGTGTGCAAGGATCATTTGTAATGCCTCGCTGCCATCGCCTGAGAATACAGACGAAGATATGAACTCTGATTTGGCCACCGTTTCTATGATTGAGTTTTGTAAACCTGGGGAGGGAACCCTGAGATCTATCAAGTCAACTCTGCCACTAAGCCTCAGGAATCATCCTCGATGGAAAGTCCGAAGGAGACTGCAAATGGTCAAAATCCTCTCGATCTACAAAGACTTGGAGGAGGTCTTCAGCAAGGGAAAGGCATCGACTCTTCCACCGCACCCACCCTGCAGCTGAGCAATAGACCTGCTGCCTGGTACTTGTCTCCCGTGGGACCAATTGTACGTATTCTCAGGCCCAGAAAGAACTGCAATTGAGGAGTGTATAAAGGAGGGTCTTGCCATGGGCTTCATTCAACATTGCACCTCACTGGCTGGTGCCAGCTTCTTCATACAAAAGAAAAATGGAAGCCTGTGGCCATACATTGATTATAGGGTGTTAATGGCCAAGTATTGTTATACCCTTCTACTCATAAATGTATCTTTGAGATGCTCCAAGGGGCAAGAGTGTTCACAAAACTAGACCTGCAGAGTACATACAATCTGACCCGTATAAAGGAAAGCGATGAGTGGAAGACCACATTCAATACACCGACGGGGCACTATGAGTACCTGGTTATGCCCTTTGGTCTTTTGAATGCACCAGCAGTCTTTCATGCTTTTATAAATGATGTACTCTGGAATGCTCTCCATTAGTACCTGTTCATCTGCTTGGATGATATCCTAATCTTCTTGAAGTCTATTGAGGAGCATGTCACTGACATTTTAAAGAGGCTTCTGGACCATGGACTTTACGTTAAGCTGGAGAAGTCCGAATTTCATATGACAACCATTTCATTTTTGAGTTTCATCATCTCCAATGGCAACCTCAAGATGGACCCAAAGAAGACTCAGGCATTCAGAGACTGGCCATAACCATCCAGTGTCAAACATCCAGTGATTCCTGGGGTTTTCAAATTTTCGCTGGAAGTTCATTAGGAACTTCAGCTTGGTGACAGCTCTGCTGACAGTGCTAACTAAGAAATTTACAGGCCTTTTTGTCTGGACTACCAAAGTGTTGCACCTCAGTTTCCAATTCAATTTCTTCTAACTCTGGCCTTCCCTTCTTCATGTAGATGGGCACCTCAGACATTGGAGTGGGTGCATTGTTATCTCAATATTCACCTTTGGGTGGTAAACTGCACCCACATGCATTCGTCAGGTGGTTACCCCCAGCAGAGAGAAACTGACATGGGGAAATCAGGAGCTTCTTGTGGTTAAGTTAGCTTTGGAGGAATGACGGCTCTGGCTAGAGGGGGCTAAAAACCCTTTTATCATTTGGGCAGGCCACAAAAACCTGGCTTATATTCAGGAGGACAAGAGACTGAACTCATGGTAGGCGAGGTGGTCTTTGTTTTTCAGCTGCTTTGATTTCATCCTAAACTATCGACCAGAGTCAAAAACCAGAAACCAGATGCCTTGATAAATCTGAATGAGAGAAGCAGCCTGGCACCATTTTGCTCTGAGCCAAGGTGGGGAATTCATTGGGGAATCGATGCTCTAGATTGCAAGGCCCAAGTGGACCCAAGTGGAAGGGGAGATTCCTAAGAAAGGTCCTCCGTGTCAGCTTTTCATCCCTAGTCCCGTCCAGTCCCAGGTACTCCAATGGGGATATTCGTTGATTGCCAGGACCTTCAAGTTTATCAAGAAAAGATATTGGTAGCCTGGAATGATGAAAGAGGTTTGGCAGTACGTGCAGGCATGCAAGATGTCCATCCAGAACAAGAAGCCTTGTACCTGACCTCAAGAGCTCCTCCACCCACTACCCATTCTGAAAAGACCTTGGGCACACATCTCCATGGACTTTGTCACATTTCTTCCATCATCCAAGGAGAAGACTGTCATCATGGTCATTGTTGATTGGTTTACAAAAGCCTGCAAGTTTATTGCTTTTGATAAGCTACCATCTCTGGCAGAGACAGCTGAAATTGTCCTGGACCAGATCTTCAAGATCTATGGATTTCTGATGGACATATGTATGTCAGAATTCTCATCACTTTTCTAGATGGTTTTCTGTAATTTGATTGGGGCAACAGCAAGTCTTTCCCCAGGGTTTCTCCCACAGCCCAACAGCCGGGCGGAGCAGACCAACCAAGATTTGGAATGCACCCTAAGATGCCTGGCCTCAGAAAGACCTGAGGAGTGGTGTGACCACTTGATGCGGACAGAGGTCACCCACAACACCTTACAGCGATCGGTGCAAGGGATGTCACCATTCAAGTTTGGATATCCACTGTCACTCTTTCCTGAAAAGGAGATCAAGGTTGGAGTTCCTGCGGCCGAAGATCTCACCCAATGCTGCAAGCAGAAATGGACTAGGGCAAAGGAGATTTTGCTGGACTCTCCCAGACAGCAGAGACCAAAGGAATTGAAGGAGGAGGCAAGGACCTGCTTCGCAGCCTGGGCAACAGGAATGGTTGTCCACTCATGATTTGTCTCTCCAGGTGAAGTCTATAAAGTTCACTGGACCTTTCAGAGTCCTGGGGGAAGTAAATCTGGTAGCTCACACCTTGCAGCCCCCAAGACCTTAAAAATCAATCTCACCCACCTGTGTAAAGTAAAACCAGTCCGCATCTGCCTCCTAGCCCCACCACCATCCAGGTTTAATCGATGGGGAACAGGTCTTCATGGTGAGAAGACTTTCGGACTCACGAACCGTTCAGGGTATTCAGCAATATCTCACGGACTGGGAGGGATTTGGACAAAGGAAAGATGCAGGGTGCCTGAAAGAGACATTTTGGATCCAGTTCTCATCCACGACTAACATCACCATCTCTCTGAACAGCCAGGGCTCTCAGGAGTTGGCCATAGGGGAGGGGGTCCTGTTACGAGATGTACCCAACCACACCTGCATCTGGGGTTTAAGCATTCTAACTCTCCAGAGAATGGATAGCTGGTGTGGCCCTTTTAAGGGTTCGGGACCATTCAGCTAATAAGCCATCATGTTTTGGGTGTCAAGAATTGAGTATTTAAAGAGCACCTGAACAGAGCTTCAGGGCTCAATCGTAAACCCAACCAGAGATATTGTCTAGCGTTTTGTTTTGTGCTTAGTTCTCCATCCAGGTTTATTCCTTTTCTCGATCCTAGCCTCAGATACTCCAGCATCTGGGTCCAAAGCATCATCGTCAAGGACTCTCATCACACATTATCTAAGAAAGGAAGTGTTGGCAGTGGAAAGAGTTCAGAGGAAGTTCACAAGAACAATCCCAGGAATAAAAGGGATAATGTATGAACAGAGTTTGATGGTTCTGGGCCTACAATTACTGAGCTTTAGAAGAATGAGGGTTAATCTCATTGAAACCTATCAAACATTGAATAGCCTAGATAGAGTGGGCATTGAGAGGATGTTTCCAGTTGTGGGAGGGTCCCATTCCAGAGGGCACAGCCACATAAGACAGGGGTGTTCCCTTTAGAACAGGGATGAAGAGGAACTTCCTTAGCCAGACAGTGGTGAATATGTGGATTTAATTGCCCTTAGTTTGCTATGGAGGCTAAGTCAATGGGTATATTTAAGCTGGAGACTGATAGGTTCATGATTGGTAAGGGTGTCAAAGGCAATGGGGAGGGGGCAGAATGAGGTTGAGAGGAATAATAAATATGTCATGACCAAATGGCCTAATCCTATTCCTGTGTCTCATGGTCTTATGGTTAAGTCCTGGATAAAGTAGATGAGTAAGAGCTTGTGTGGAAATGGAGCAACAATAACCACCAGTGCAATCACGTTTGCCAGCCCAAGGCCTAGCATAAATGTTATGAATGGTCTTCAGCATTCAATCAAACTGCCAACAACCTCTGTAAGAAAAATCCATGTGACAAAGTCACTGACAGAACCACTTCTGAGGCTAAACCCATTTCCTGACAGATTGTAAGGTAGACTTACTTCATCTCCCTGGAATGTTTACATAGCACACCAGCACACATGATGGAAACAACATGACCAGTCTTTAACACCATGTCTGTCAAGTAGTCACTGAGACATATGCTTTTTCCTCTAACATCAGGGTGAGCTCTAAAAAAAAACACATAGTAACTTCACCATTGCCATGTAGTTATTTCAATCTTGATGTGATCATTGTGCTTGTGGAAATTTATGATCCCTCCCTGCTTCAGTCTGTTATTCTCCCCTGCTTTAAGAAAACCACTATCATTACAATACCCAAGATAAACAAGAAAACATGCCTTAATGACTACCACCCAGTGGCTCTAACATCCAACATCCTGAAGTGTTTAGAGAGGCTGGTCAGGATCAGATCAACTCCATTTGTCCAGACAACACTGACCCACTTCAATTTTCCTACCACCAAAACCAGTCTACAGTGGACACTTGAAGATAAATCCAACGGGCCCAGATGGCGTCCCGGGACGGGTTCTCTGGGACTGTGCAAGCGAGCTAGCTGGTGTGTTTGCTGACATCTTCAACTGCTCCCTGCTTCAATCTAAGATCCCCTCATGTTTTAAGAAGGCAACGATAATCCCGGTGCCAAAGAAAAGCAAGGTGACATGCCTGAATGACTACCAACCTGTGGCTCTGACATCAATTGTTATGAAGTGCTTCGAGCATTTGGCTATGGCACACATCAACCATAACCTACGGAAGAAATTTGGCCTGTCCCCTAAAACACTCACTAATTTTTATAGATGCACCGTACAAAGCATTCTTCTAGGGTGCTTCACAACCTGGTATGGAAGTTGTCCTGTCCAAGACCGGAAGAAGCTGCAGAAGATCGTGAACATAGCCCAGCACATCACACAAACCAATCTTCCATCCTTGGACTCACTTTACGCTGCATGCTGTTGGAGCAGTGCTGCCAAGATAATCAAGGATAAGTCCCACCCAGCCAACACACTTTTTTGTCCCTCTTCTCTCCAGGAGAAGGTTCAGGAGCATGAAGATTCGTACGGCCAGATTTGGAAACAGCTTCTTTCCAACTGTGATAAGACTGCTGAATGGATCCTGACCCGGATCTGGGCCGTACCTTCCAAATATCCAGACCTGACTTGCACTACCTTACTTTCCCTTTTCTATTTTCTAATTATGATTTATAATTTAAATTTTTATTATATTTACTTCGATTTGTACTTCAGGGAGTGCGAAGCGCAGAATCAAATATCGCTGTGATGATTGTACGCTGTAGTACCAATTGTTTGGTGACAATAAAGTATTTGTATTTGTATTTGTACACCTTCTCCCTGGCCCTACACTCATCTCTAGAGCATCTACCATAGAGCCTTTACTATAGTAAAGGCACCTACTTTAGAATATTGTGTATCAACTACAATTCTGCCTTCAATACTATTATTCCACGCAAACACATCATCAGACCCTGGGAGTTAAAGTCTGCCTCTGTAACTGGATCTTTGACTTTCTGCCCAATAGACCGCAATTAATAAGAACAGGCAGCAACACCTCCACCACAATTATTCTAAGTATTGGTGCATCTTCAGCCTCCCTAGTCCACACCCTGTCCATTCATAACTGTGTGGCCAGATTCTGCTTTCATTCCATCTACATATCTGCAGATGACACCTTTGTAATGGGTCGCATCACAAATAATGATGAGTTGAAGTACAGGAATGAAATAAGAGAACTTAGTCACATGGTGTCATGACAACATTTCTGTCAATGTCAAGATAACCAAAAGCTGGTCATTGACTTCAGAAAGGAGGCCTATGCATATGGCCTGTCCACGTCAGTAGTGCTGAGGATGAGAGGGTTGTGAATTTCAAATTCCTAGCTGTGAGCATTACCAAAAGCCTGTCCAGGTTCAACCATGTTGAGGTCACAGTCAAGAAAGCTCACCAATGCCTCTAATTTCTCAGAAGGCTGAAGAAATGGGCACGTCCCCATCAACATAGAAAGCATTCCATCTGGTATATCAGCTGCTCTGCACATGACCGCACACAAAAAACTACAGATAGTTGTGGAAACAGTTCAGCACGTCTGACAGGACACTGGAGCAGGGATCCAATCGCAGACCCAATACGCTGCACATAATGATATTAATTGAGTAACAAATCCCAAGGTGCAAACAAAGTCAGTGTCAAAGTTCAGGCAGAGATGAAAACATCCAGAGAAATCCAAATACCAGAATCAGGAAACAGGCAAAGTCGATATTCAGACAGACAGAGTACAGATACGAATGCTGGAAAGGATCAGGAAAATTCACTGGCACAATCTGGCAACAGACAGGTGAAAACACAGGACTGAGCAATAAACAGAGAGGCGGATGATAGGTGGAGCACAATGAGACAGAAGTGGCAGCAACACAGGTAATAATGAGAAACAGGTGAGAGACGGAGTACTCAGTGATACAGGGGCCAGAGTAGAGCAGGAGCAGGGACAGGAGCACATGGCAATACAAAACCACAGACTGACAGCTAAGGGGAAACACACAAAAAGACAAAGTTCAACTGGAGGCATTGACAGTATCCCTCCCCCACGACACCTCCTGGCAATACGGCAGGTAGAGCTGGATGCTGGTGATGGAAGTCCCTGATGAGAAAGGGGTCCCAGCACCTCTCCTCAGGAACATAGCCCTCCCAGTCCACAAGGTACTGGAAGCCACAGCGATGAACATCCAGCAGTCGACACACCGTGAAGGCCTCTGACCCATCGATGAGCCGTGGGGGGGATGGGACACAGGTGGTGGCTAATAAAAGGCTTGACGCCGGACAGATGGAAGGTGGGATGAATACGGCGGAGAGTGGAGGGGAGCTTGAGACAGACGGCAGCAGGGCTAATGACTTTAGCAATGGGAAAAGGGCCGATGAAGCGAGGGGCGAGCTTGCAGGAATTCACCTTGGTCTTGGGTTGAAAGCCACACACACTGTCCCTGGCGGTAACGTGGGGCCTTGGAGTGATGGCGGTCAGCTTGATGCTTGATCCTAGCAGAGGCACGGAGAAGGGCAGAGCGAGAGTACCTCCACATCCACTGACAACGGCAGATGAATGCCTCAGCAGATGGAATGCCAACCTCCTCCTCCTGGGCAGGAAACAGTGGAGGCTGGTAGCCAAGGCAGCACTCGAAGGGGCACAGACCAGTGGATGAAGACGGATGAGAGTTTATGGTGTACTCGGCCCGGGGTAGCCGCTGACTCCACACGGAGGGGTTCTGGGAGACCAGACACCCCAATACAGTCTCCGGCTGTTGGTTGGCCCGCTTGGTCTGGCCATTGGTCTCTGGGTGGAATCCTGAAGACAGACTCACGGAGGCACCCAGAAGATTACAGAATGCCCTCCAGAAGTTGGATGTGAGTTGAGAGCCCCTGTCTAACACAACATCTACAGGTAAACCATGTAATTTTAAAAAGATGCAGTACTAGTAATTTGACTCTTTGTTTGGCAGAGGGGAGTCTAGGTAAAGGAATGAAGTGTACAGACTTGGAGAAATGATCAACTACTATGAGAATGGTGGTACTACCATCTGATGGGGGAAGACCAGTGACAAAATCCAGGGCAATGTGGGACCAGGGTTTCTTGGGGATAGACGGGGGTTGCAACAGACCGGCAGGTGACCGGTTAGAGTTCTTGCCTTGAGCACAGACTGAGCAGGGTGAGACGAAGTTGCGATGTCATCTCCCATGGAGGGCCACCAGAACCACTGACTGATGAAGTCCCGAGTACGCTTGGTTCCATGGTGACAGGATAACCGGGAAGAATGACCCCACTGCAGTACCTGTGAGTGGACAGAGCTGGGAACATAAACACGGTTAGTGGGGCATTGACTAGGGGCTGCCCTGCTCTGTTGAGCAGCTTGCACCATGGATTCAATGTCACACTGTGCTGCACCCATGAGACAGTGAGTAGGGAGAATGACATCGGGGACCTCAGGGGTCTCAGAGGAAGGAAATCTTCGGGAGAGGGCGTCAGGTTTTCCATTCTTGGAACTGGGGTGGGAGGGCAGAGTAAAATTGAAGCTTGAGGAAAACAGGGACCAACGAGCTTGACAGGAGTTGAGACACTTGGCCATACGGATATATTCCAGACCCTTGTGATCAGTCCAGACTAACAGTGGCAGCTTTGCTCCCTCTGCCAATGCCTCCACTCCTCCAGAGCTAGCTTCACAGCCATCAGCTCCTGGTTTCCAATATTGTAATTCCGCTCCGTGGGAGTGAGGCGGTGAGAGAAGGTGGCACAGGGGTGTACCTACTTACCCCTGGCCGAGCGCTGAGAGAGAACAGCTCCTAAACCAACGTCAAACGCATCCACCTCCACAATGAACTGCCGGTCGGTGTGGGTTGAATCAGGATGGGGGCAGTGGTGAAACATTCCTTCAGGTCAGAGAATGCTTTTTCAGCAGCCGGGGACCCGGAGAATCTGACAGCCGATGAGGTAAGAGCAGTGAGTGGTGCAGCCAGTGTACTGTAATTTCCGATGAAGCGGCGATAGAAGTTAGCGAAGCCCAAGAAGCGTTGCAACTCCCGACGAGTCAAAGGTTGGGGCCATTCGACCACTACATTGACCTTCTGTTGGTCCATCTGAATGGAACCGCCTGAAATTACAAACCCCAGGAAGGAGACTGTATTGCAATGAAACTCACATTTCTCAGCCTTCACAAAGAGCTGGTTCTCCAAAAGGCACTGGAGAAATCTGCAGACACGACCTGGGTGTTCGGCAAGGGACTTAGAAAAAATTCAAAATGTCGTCGAGATACACAAAAAAAATAGTTCAGTATGTCTCTGAGAACGTCATTTCCCAGGGCTTGGAAGACGGTGGGGGCATTGGTGAGACCGAATGGCATGACCCTTCTTCGCGGATGTGGACAAGGTGGTAGGCGTTACGGAGATAAAGCTTGGTGAAAACTGAGGCTCCTTGTAGTAGTTCATATGCCAAGGTCATGAGTGGAAGAGAGTAACGGTTCTTAACAGTGACTTCATTCAGTCCCCGGTAATCAATGCATGGATGCAAGGAGCCGTCCTTCTTTTCAACAAAGAAAAACCCGGCACCAGCAGGGGAGGAAGACGGCCGGACGATGCCTGCAGCCAGAGACTCCTGAATGTACTTACTCATGGCTTCCATTTCAGGTACAGACAGGGAATACAGGCAGTGGGAGTGACAGAATGGGCTCCAGCCTACAATCTTGCGACTGAGCCAGTCAATGTGGGGGTTGTGTCTAACTAACCAGAGATGGCCCAGGAGAATGGGTCATAAAGGGTTAACTGTTCATGGTAGTTGCCAGATAGACTGAGACTCACCGGGGCCGTGACATGGGTGATATTAGCCAGTCTCTGACTGTTCAAGGCATTGGCCACCAATGGAGAGGAGAGCAGACGTGGGTAATGCCCGCTGGGCAGCCAAGCCAGAACTGATAAAACACCCCTCTGCACCAGAATCAGCCAAGATGGAAACTGCTCGCCGTTGGACGCCCCACTCTAGAGAAGCAGGTATGAAAGTGAGTGGCATCAAGGAGGGCCAGACAGGGGTCACACTCACCAATACTCCTCGTCCTACTGGTGAGTGATGGCTTTTACTGGGCAGGTGGAGATAAAGTGGTCTGGTTGGCCACAGTACAGACAGAAGCGGGTGCTGATTCTCCTTTGTCTTTCAGTTGGCATCGGGCGGGTACAGTCAACCTTCATAGCTTCAGGCTCTGGAATGGGAATTGTAGATGGGGGCAAACAGCAGGGCAATGAAGACTGACGAGGAGCTTGGAACTCACCCACTGCCCCCAGAGGCCCTCAGGAACCCCTCTTCTGCGGCACTGCTGAAGGTGAACATCAATGCGGATGGCCAAATCCACCGGGGCTTCAAAGGTGGCAGGAAGGTCTGGGTGACCAGCTCATCTTTGATGTCTTCAGAGAGGCCGTTCAGGAAGGTGTTGTAGTGTGCCTCCGAGTTCCAGCTGCTGGAGGTGACTAGGGTCCGGAACTCTCTGGTGTAATCTGACACAGATCTGCGCCCCTGGTGCATCTGCAGCATTTTACGGGCAGCCCCTCTCTCGTTTTTGGAGTGATCAAGAACTTTTCTCATCTCCTCAGAAAATAACTGAAAACTACAGTAGAAAGCGGAGCCTACCTCCAGATGGCTGTTCCCCATTCTCTCCCCCGACCGGACAGTTGGGTAATGACGTAGGCCACCTTGGCTCGATCAGACGGAAATGTTGTTGGTTGCAATTCAAAAACGAGGGTGCATTGGGAAAGAAAATAGAGGCAGGTACTCAGGCTCACCTGAGTACTTTTCTGGAGGAGGCAGACGGGGCTCTTGGACGGGAGGAGTGAGCGAGAATGTGGAGGGTGGGGTGGAAGATGCAGTCACAGAATTTTGATAGGCACTCTGGGACAGCTAGAGTGACTGCGTCTGGGCCACGAGATAGGCTACATTGGAAGAAAGCAATTCCACTGCCCCAAACACAGAGTCCAGCTGGTTCTGGTGTCTCCCCAGCATCACTCTCTATTGTTCCAGGGCAGTTCTCAGATAACAAGGGTCTGCTGGATCCATTCTGGACAGATTGTACTGTCAGGGTGCTGGAGCAGGGATCCAATCGCAGACCCAGTACTGTGCACACATCTGAGTAATAAATCCTGAGGTGCAAACTGTTATGACCCCAGCCCCCTCCTTTGTGAGATTCGCAAGAGCCCTAGTCAAGGGGGGGTCAAATGACCCAAGAGAGAGAGGGAGACGTGCTGAAGACCACGTTCCCCCGGGAAGCAGAATAAAGCGACTCTTTGACTATTGTCTCATGAAGACCACGTGTAAAGCCCTCGGGCAAAGTGGGCTGGTCGCTCAACAAGACAAAAGCCTCGGACATAGCCATTGTCTTGGGAGACACCTTTGTGAGATAAGGAACTGGCCTACGTGCAAAATCTCAGGGCAATGTGAGATGGGTGATGGGGGAAGGATTGCCTCGCCCCCCCCCCCCCACCCTGATGGACATCTACAACCCTGCCAGTCCAGATAAAAGGTGGGCTGCCGAGGCGGGGCGCCAGACGCACCAGAAGATACGCGAGAATTCCTGCGACAGCGTTTTGAGAGCGACAGCCGGTGGGGGTTCGTGTGCGTCCTTTCCTTGCCTGGGATTGGCGACCTCACCACGGAAGAACGGCCTAGCTACAGGGGAAGCCACAGATGAGAGTCCATTCCCCAACGAGACTTCCGACTACCTCCTACAGGTTGGAAAACCTGTCGGGTAAATGTTTCATTCTCTCTCTCTCTTTCTAACAAAAGTGCACCAACGCGACACCACGACAACGGCAGCGGGTGGAACTGCAGTGACCGCAAAAAGATTTTTAAATATCCAGTAAACAATATATATCTACATTACCCCTAGACAACTGTAGAGCTTATTTCTGATTGATTATTACTATACCTGTGCTTTAGATTGAGTTGTGACGACGTATATGATCTGAATGTTTTGTATTAACCATACGTTTGTGCCCCTTTATAAATAAAAACGTTTGAAAATAGTAGCATCAGGCTTCGGTGGACCCATCTATCTTTGCTGGAAAATTACCCGGTTACTGGGGAACGTAACACCTCCCTCATCAAGTTACCTAGCTTAGTAATAACCTAGTTTGCTGCCGCAGACCACACTTTCAAAGAGATCAAGAGATGCTTCACCATTGCTCCCATTCCACGCCATCTAAACCCTCCAGACCTTTGGTGGTAGAGGTAGACACATCTGACTGGGGCCATCCTCACCCGGCAGGGAGCAGATGGAAAGACACACCCTTCCTCTTCCGCAAGTTCAACTCTGCAGAGCATTGTTAAGGATTGGAAGACAGGGAGTTACTCGGAATTAAATGGGCCTTGTGGAAATGGAGGCATTGGCTGAAGGGAAACACCAAGCCCTTCCTGATTTGAACAGACCACCAGTCCCTCAAATCTATACAAGATACCTGCCATCTCAACCCACTCCTGGTTCGCTGGGCCCTCTTGTTCAAGCAATTCATTTTCACCATCTCCTACCAACCCGGCTCCAAGAACACTAAGAAAGACACCCTGTCACAACAGTTCAACCCAGTTGAAATGAAGAACAACCCTCAGCCTATCATTCCATCCTCTCAGCTCCTCACCCCAATCATCTGAGACCTTCAGAACCAGATCCGCCAGGCCCGACAACACGAGCCTGCTCCGGCTGACATACCTGACAACCTCGTGTACATGCCAGCAGCTGGGCACTTTGATGCACTCCAGTGAGTCCACTCCGGCCATTCAGGCACACGGCAGTCTCTGTATTTTCTGCGACTCCGGTGCTGGTGACCTACCATGATTGCAGATCTACGTCAGTTCCTTGCAGCCTGCCTTCAATGTGGCCCATCCAATTGCTCCAACTAGAAGACTCCTGGGCTCCTGTGGCCCCTATCAGTCCCTTGACATCCGTGGTCCTACATCACAGGTTTTCCTCCTTCATGGTGATCATGACGGTAGTGGATCAGTTCTCCAAGGCGGCCCACTTCATTGGCTTCCCCAAGCTTCCGTCAGCCACTAAGGCAACACACCTGCTTCTCCAGCAAGTAGTTTACATCCATGGCTTCCCTCAGGACACTGTGTCACAATTCATCTCCTGCTTCTGTTGAGGCTTCTGCTCCCTCATTATTGAATTTGTCCTGTGGCTATCATCTGAAGGACAAGCTCAATGAGATGGGGATGAGGGAGCAGAAGAAAGAACGTCAGTAAGAAGGAGCCAATCAGCAAGTGGAGACCTTTCTGCTTCGCTGCCTCTTACCATTCCACTTGGGTATATTTCCCTTTGAAGTGCTTCATGGCTACCAAGCCCCATTGTTCCCCAGGGAGGAGCCCACCGTGGAGGTCCTGTCTGCAAGGGCCCTGGTTTGCCACTGCCAGAATGCTTGGGGGAGGGCACAGAAGGCATCAAAGCTGCCAATTGCACTTACTGCCACCAGGTCAAGCAGTGTCGGCACCCATTCAGATTTACTCCAGTCTGGAGAGTGCGTCTGGCTGTCCACCAGAGATCTCCCCCAGCGCACTGATTCCTACAAGCTCTCAGCCCAGTTTATGGTCTTTTCAAGATCACCCATTGCATCATTCCAGCTGCCACCATCCCTCAGGATCACACCAACCTTCCATGCTTCATGCCTCAAGCCCTTTCTCTATGGAACACTCAAACCCACCTGAAAGTGCACCTCCAGGACGAAGGATAAAGGTGGTTTGCTGGTTGATGAATTCACATCACTGGGGATGGGGTGTTCTTTTCTTGGTTGAGCGGGAAAGGTACAGCCTGGGGGAGAGGTCTTGGGTGCCGTCCAGTTACATCTTGGATCCAATGCTCTTTGATGAGTTTCAGCGGACCCATCCAGATCATCCTGGGCTTTCAGGGACTATCTGTAGGGTAGAGGAGGAGGTGGAGTGATCCTGTTAGACCTGCTCATGCTGACACCTCCCAGTCTGCACATGCAGTCTTTTCCAGTCTCCACTCAGCTAAGAAGATTCATCTGCCGCTCATACCAGACTCATCACCTGCAGCCTATTTAAACCCTGTTCTCATCCACAGTCCTTGTTCACTCATTGAACCAGCCAGCCTCAACAAGTTGCTCCTAGTGTTCACTGTCCCCCTCTGAACTTTATCTTGTTGCCTATTGTGTTTAGTTTATGTTCTTTCTAGTTTTGTGGCCCCCTGTAGATTGTTACTTTGCATTCTTTTTTTATGGTAATTGTTCACTGCGTAGTCTCTGCTTTTGGGTCAAGCCCCCTCCACATTTTCTGATATTTTCTCCTCTCCCCTCTCCCACCAATACAAAAGCCTGAAAACACTTACCACCAGGCTCAAGGACAGATTCTATCACATAATTAGATAGAATCTTGCATGGACCTATTTTTCAATAAGACGGATGCTTGGTTTTACAACCTACTCCATTATGATTTTACACTTTAAAACCTGAAACTGCACTTTTTTGACAGATTTTGCACTTTATTTTGCATTGTTATTGTTTTACCTTATTCTAGCTCAATGCACTATGTAATGATTGGATGTGTATAAACCATAATGCAAGACAAGTTTTTCCATGTATTTTGGTGCATGTGACAATAATAAACCAATACCAATGTCAGTACCACTGCGGATTGACATATTATCCAATGTTATTTAATAATCAAAACCAACACCTACATAAAACCTCAAACTGTGTGAAAATCCTACATGTGAAATACAGTATATTAGTGGCCCTTGTTATCCAGCAGATAACGATCCAGATCCTCACCTTGCAATGGTTGGTGCAAGCAGAGAACCTATCCAATTGTTTCAGAGTCTGACTTTATAATCCCTTAGATGTACAATAATACAAGAGTTTGCTGCATCCATCTCTCAATGAGTTTTAAAAAAACTCTTCTTCTATCACCAAATTCACTAAATAGAAAGTACTATATTCCTTCCACAATATCGTAACTTGAATCTCCAGCATGGAGTGAAAAGTTTTCCAGACTGACTCAATTCTAGTGCTACTGATGAAGTGTTCTGTTACTGTTTTAACATAGATACTGTGCTTTCCTTGCAGAGCCTCATTCTCAAGCTGCTCACCAATTTTGCAAATAAGCTGTATAATAATGATTGAAAAACAAACTCTGCTCGCTCTGTTTGAGTTATACTGTGATGTATTCTATGCTACAGTGTTGATGGCATGATATCAGATTCAGGAGGAATTCTGGGAGCTGCATTAGGACGCCTATAAGATTTTCACTGATCAGGTAAGCTCTTTATTTGGGCTTATCAGCAGGGTTCACTTGTCGATATATGTTCCTGCAGAATGCCATAAGAAGCCTGTGCAGCTAGAAAGGGGTAAATGAAAACAGTGCAGAGAGCAAAGGCATGGACTAGGGATGAACACAAGGTATGTAATTCCAACATCTGGAACATCTGAATAGCACACATCAGGATGCCCTTTATTGACTACAGCTCGGTATTCAAAACTAATCAATAAGATCCAAGGCCTTGGCCTCAGTAACTCCTTGTGCAATTGGATCCGTGATTTCCTCACTTGCCAACCCCAGTCAGTTCAGATTGGCAACGACATCTCCTCCACAATCTCCAATGGCACAGATGCACCACAAGGCAGTATGCTTAGTCCTCTGCTCTACTCGCTTTACACTTATGACTGTGTGGCTAAGCGCAACATTAATGCCATATTTAAGTTTGCTGTTGTTGGCCGAATCAAAGTGGTGATATTCAGCAAAACGGAGAGAGATTGAACATCTGGCTGAGTGGTGCTACAACAACTTCACATTCAATGTCAGCAAGACAAAGGAGGTGATTATTGACTTCAGGAAGAGAAAACCAAAGGTCAGTACTCATCGGGAGATCAGAGCTGGAGAGGGTCAGCAACTTCAAATTCCTGGGCTGTCCAATAAAAATGTAAAAAAATGTCTTTCCTGGGTTTTCTGGAGACTACACACCAGGTGTCATAGTCACAGAATCATACAACATGATAACAGAATTTTGGCCCAACTGGTCCATGCCAACAAGATCCCCAACTAAGTTAGTCCCATTTACCTGAGTTTGACCCTTTTCCCTCTAAACTTTTCCTATCCATGTGTGTGTGCAGGTACCTTTGAAATGTGTTAATGTACCTGCCTCAATTACTTTCTCTAGCAGCAATGTTCTCAAGTCTCTAAGAATCATTTAATATCAAGGATAGAAACATACCAAATAGTCCAACTTATTGATGTATGTCCTATACATGAGCCTGTGTAAGATTTCAACATAAGGACGTATGTAATCAGGTACAGGATTGGGTCATTGGTCCCATCAGCTACCCCACCATACAATATGACTATGGCTGAACTGCCCCAGGCCTCATCTCGCTCTGTTCCAGTTAATTTTAGCCCTGTGTGTTTTTTTTAATCTACTTTCAATTTAAATATCCACAATGATCCTGTCTCCACAACTCTCTGAGTTGATGAATTCCAGAGATTCTACCTCCAAGGCACAAATTAGTTTGTAAACAAATCATACAATACTGATACTGAAACAATTTGCATGTCTCCCCCCCCCCCCCCCCCCCACCACTGGGCGCTACACTTCAGCATAAAACTTGCGGATTTCTCGGTGCTCCTTGCTTACTTTTCATCCCTCATCCTTCACCACTTCATACCAGGAAAAGGTGAAGCTCACAACATTAATAAAAATGTTTGGAAGAGGCCACCTGACCAAAGCAAAGAATTTTACAAAACAGTATAATGCAGTTTTGCCAACAAAATACTGTTCGGTGGTTTATTAAATTGTAGATATTTGTTGGTGATGCAAATATGTCTGCAACTGGCGGATTGTCTCTGTCAATATCACCATATTCATCAGACATGCAGTCAGTTGTAGAGTCGGATCTGTACATCTTAATAGTCTTGTAAATTCCAGAAGTATCAAAGACGACCAGATCTCCCATTTATATTAAAACATGTCAAAAGGAATATTCTATAGCTGTGAGATATTGGAAAATTCAGTGTGCAGATTCAAATTATCCATCATTGCACATGTCCTGTTAATAACACATTGAACAAAACTATTGGCACTACTTCAACCAAGACCTGTTTAATAGTACTTCCCTACTTTTCATAGCCATAATCTAGTGCTTGATTTGACAAACTTATTAGAGTTCTCTGAGGATATAATGAGCGCAGTGGATAGAAGGGAACAGATGGACGTTATGTACTTGAATTTCCAGAAAGCATTCCCTCAGGTGCCACATAAAACATTTAACCATAAGAAAAGGATAGAGTACAGGGTGATATATTAGCATGGATAGAGGGTTGGTTAACTAATAGAAAGCAGAGAGTTGGGATACATGGGTGGTTGGCAATCAGTGGTGAGTGGTGTGCCGCTGGGGTCTGTGTTGGGCCCACAACTGTTCATGAAATACATTAGCAATCTGGCTTAGTAGATGGCTTAGTAGTGTATCTAAGTTTGCTGATGACACTAAGTTGAGTGGAAAAGCAAATTGTGCAGAGGATATGGAGAGTCTGCAGAGAGATATAGATAGATTAAGTGAATGGGCAAGGATCTGGCAGATGGAGTACAATGTTGGTAAATGCGAGGTCATCCACTTTGGAAGGAAAATGGAAGATCCTATTATTATTTAAATGGTAAAAGATTACAGCATTCTACTGTGCAGAAAGTCTTGGGAGAGCTCATGCATGAAGAACAGTAGGTTGGTTTGCAGGTGCAGCAGGCTATCAAGAAGGCAAATGGAATGTTGGCCTTCATTGCAAGAGGGATTGAATTTAAGAGCAGGGAGGTTATACTGCAACTGCACAGGGTACTGGTGAGGTCCTATCTGGAGTACTGCATGCAATTCTTGTCTCCTTGCTTGAGGAAGGATATTTTGGGTTTGGAGGGGGTGCAGAGGAGATTCAGCAGGTTGATTCCAGAGATGAAGGAGTTAGTCTGAGAGGACAGATTGAGTTGCCAAAGACTGTACTCGCTGGAATTTAGGAGATCTTATAGTAACATATAAAATGATGAAAGGGGTAGATAAGATAGAGGCAGGAAAGTTGTTTCCACTGGTAGGAGAGACTAGAACTAGGGGACATAGCCTCAAGATTCGGGGGAGTAAATCTAGGACAGAGATGAGAAGGAACTCAAGCAAGGGAGATGAGGCTGAGTACAGGGCTACGGTGGGAAACTTTGTCACATGGTGCGAGCAGAATCATCTGCAGCTTAATGTGAAAAAGACTAGGGAGGGTGGGTGGACCTGAGGAGGGCTAAGGCACTGGTGACCCCTGTTTCCATCTAAGAGGTCAATGTGGACATGGTGGAGGATTATAAATACCTGGGGATACAAATTGACAATAAACTGGACTGGTCAAAGAACACTGAGGCTGTCTACAAGAAGGGTCAGAGCCATCTCTATTTCCCAAGGAGACTGAGGTCCTTTAACATCTGCCGGACGATGCTGAGGATGTTCTACAAGTCTGTGGTGACCACTGCTATCATGTTTGCTGTTGTGTGCTGGGGCAGCAGGCTGAGGGTAGCAGACACCAACAGAATCAACAAACTCATTTGTAAGGCCAGTGATGTTGTGGGGATGGAACTGGACTCTCTGATGGTGGTGTCTGAAAAGAGGATGCTGTCCAAGTTGCATGCCATCTTGGACAATGACTCCCATCTACTCCATAATGTACTGGTTAGGCACAGGAGTACATTCAGCCAGAGACTCATTCCACCGAGATGTAACACTGAGCGTCATAGGAAGTCATTTCTATCTGTGGCAATCAAACTTTACAACTCCTCCCTCGGAATGTCAGACACCCTGAGCCAATAGGCTGGTCCTGGACTTATTTCCACTTGACATGATTAACTTATTATTATTTAATTATTTATGGCTTTATATTGCTATATTTCTTCACTATTCTTGATGCGGCTGTAATGAAACCCAATTTCCCTTGGGGTCAATAAAGTATGTCTGTTTGTCTGTCTGTCTGAACTGCTTTTCCCAAAGAGTGGTGAACCTGTGCAATTCTCTGCCCGATGAAGCAATGGAGGCTACCTCAGTAAATATATTTAAAACGAGGTTGGATAGATTTTTGCATAGTAGGGGAACTAAGGGTTATGGGGAAAAGGCAGGTAGGTAAAGATGAGTCCATGGCCAGATCAGCCATGATCTTACTGAACAACAGAGCAGGCTCGACAGGCCAGATGGCCTACTCCTGCTCCTACTTCTTACCTTCTTATGTTCTTCCTATGCTGATTTGTTTTTCTATTGCCTTGCTAATCTGCGGTGCAAATTTCAGTGGCTGTTTTATTTGTTCTTTAAGATTATTTTTATTCTACCAAGATTCATACCTTCCACGTAAAAAGCCACTCTCCTGTTCTTCCACCCAAATTGTACTTGCATTATCTCCAATGAAGAAAAACAGCTTCCTTCCTATTCCTCTTTTATGTGCCGCCATGCTCTCTGCCATCTGTTTGGGGCAGTTCCCACAGCAGAACCATTCTTAGTGTCTCTATCCTGGCCAGATGCCAGTATCATGTCATCTGTCACCTCTCCATAATGTCTCTGCAACATTATGCAGATCAGAACTCTCATCAGCCGTGACAGGATTGCCACCATCTGAGGAATTCCTGGGCTGTTTGTAAATCACACAGTTGTAGAGTGTTGTAAAACAGCTGCTATGGCTCTGATTAAATTGGAGCAAAAAATGTGTAAACAGATTCTGGAAGCAAGTTCAAAACTGGTAGTTGGAGAATTAATGTCGTCATCAATTCCGTGCTAAAGAGATGGGGCTGTAGAAGTCAACATTTCAGCAAATGGTCCCTGTGGGCAATTCCTTTCTCATTTACACTAATGGCATTAATCTAATGCTTAAAGTTTCATGACTGATCTTAACAGCAATAGTCTAATGCATTCCCTCTGTAGTCATTCTTTTGCTCAATTGAAATCCGTGGTTATTCACACAGTTATGTTCTGTAACTCCTAAAACTAATCAAAAGAAAAACACAGGAGCCTGGGAAAATGTGTTTACTTCGTTTTTACTTTAATTAGGTTCATCTATTTGACATGGTGGTGTACCATTTACGTACCTTTACATGTAACCCGTAGTGAATTATGAAAACAACAAAGAAAGCTTAATGAAACAATACACAGTATTACTCACATATTAAATACACAACACTTCTCCTTGCTTAGCTATATACTTCAAATCAATATAGAATGCATCTCAACTTATAAATACATATATAAACTTATATGGGGTGTATGGGATGTCCAGGAAGGGGTAGTACTTCTGGTGAAGGGGCTTGTCGTGTCCATTCCGGGGCAGTTCACTCACCTTTGGGCCCCACCGGATACTCAGCTCTCACCTGTGGCTCCAAGTAGCTGTTTGCATGTGACAGTGGCCACACCCCAGTGTCACATGCTAAATTAGGTGCCGGTAGACGGTGGCCTTATACCCCAGTGAGGAAAGACATGCTGTCCCAGCTTGTGAAGTGAGCTCCGACAGACAGGATAGAAGAGATCTACAGTGCGATCCAACGGTTAGGAAGATGGTACTACAATGTTCTGTGGAGGGCAAGGCATAGAAAATATCCAACTCATCCACTTTGTGACACTTGTTTGTACGACTGGACCCGGACTTCTGAGTTCGAGAGAGTGAAACTGCCCCAGTGCAATGGCTTTTTCACTTTAAAAACTCTCCCACACAGGTTTCCTGTCATCGTTGGACCTGATGGACAACCACCACAGTATATATATATGAAATTATCCCATTCAGGCCTGAAGATTTAATCACTGTGGATGATTTCTTACTCCCAGCAGGTGAGGTGGGGAATGTCACTCTGTTTGGCAGGAAAGACTTGTGGCTATGAAACAATCTCAGGTTCTGGGGCTTCTTCCTCGGAGGCTGCAGGAGTTGGCTCTTGAAACTGCAGGAAGTGGTTCTGACATCTTTAGACACCTTTCTTCTTTAATAATTGACTCTGCTTTCCTCCAATGATAAATTCATCATCTCCAGATGACATCACATGCAATCTCCACCGTGTAGGTGCAAGGTCCAGTTCTGTCCTTAATCTTTCCAACACCCATTTTTGATGTAGACCCTCACTAGGATTACTTGTCCAAGAGTGAAATATCAAACCTCCTTCTTTGAGGAGCCCTCTATTTGTCTCAAATAATTGTCCAGCATGCTCCTTCTGAGATTGGGCTTGAGCAGATCCAAGAGTGTACACAGGGACGACCCAGGAACAGCATTGCAGGTGAGTTGTTGGTTGTGGTGGGTGCTGCATTGCAATATACAAGGAGGAAATTGGTGAGCTTCTGATTCAGTGACAGTGGAGTGAGTTCTGCCGACATAACTCATGGTGCATTCTTTAGATTCTACACAAACCTTTCTGCTAAGCCATTTATAGCTGGGCGGTACAATGCAGATGTACTACTGTATGTCTTACTCCATTCATTTTAAGGAATGACTGAAACTGTTCCACAACAAACTGTGGTCCATTGTCATTGACCAAATGTTCGAGAACACCAGTCTTTGAGAAGAAGATTCTCAACATATCAACAGATGTGAGGCTGTAGTGGAGGCTATTGGGAAAGCTTCTGGCCACTTTGTAGCTGCATCCACTACTACCATGAAATGTCCTCTTTTGTAATTTTTTCAGGTATTTCATTTTCCAAGGGTAAACAGGACAATCCATCAGCATTTCCATGATTAGTTGTCCTCTTGAATTCGATCTTGTAATTGTGTCTCCAAGGAACAGAGTCCATGTCTGCATCTGTGCTGCTGTTGATAGTGGGACATGCTTCTGTGGATTGAAAATGACACTAGTGTTTGATGATCAGTTATGAGGGTAAATCCTCTCCCAGGCAAGTACTGCTTGAAAGGTTTTACACCTCAAAGCAGAGTTGAGGCCCCTCTGTCAATTCTCTGTAGTGGTAAGGGAACGTGATGCAAAAGCTATGGGGAGTTCACTTCTGTTGCTCATAACATGACATGACTGCACCTGTACCATAATGTGAGACATCACAAGCAAGCTTCACTGGATGATGTGGATCACAATGTGTGAGTACAGTGTGTGCTGTCACCATTTTCTTTGCCTTTTGGAAAGTCACCTCGCACTACTTTATCCATTGCCATTTCTTCCTGGTCTGTAGTAATGAGTTCAAAGGGTGGAGCACATTAGCCAGGTTTGGCAGGAACCTGTTATAGTCATTGACAAATCCTAAACAGGACCACAACTGTGATACATCCTTTGGCCTTGGGGTATTCACCACTGCTTGAATTTTCTCAGCACTCTGTGTAATACTCCTGTGTCAATGGTGTGACCACATTAAGTGATGCTTGGTTTAAACAATTCACATTTGTTGCATCATGTCAGAGCCCATAATCTTCTAATCATTTGATGCTGTCTTGGGATTTTGGAGAAATGTTCCTTGTCATCATACTGGTAACAATGATGTCATTAGGATTACACTGAGTGCCTGGGCAGCCTCACAGCACCTGGTCCATAGCTTTCTGCCAGAGTGCAGATGTGAAAACAAGCCTATGGTAGTGAATGTGTCCCTTGTAAGTGTTTATGGTGAGAAACACTTTGGACTCTTCTTCCATCTTCATCTGTAAGTAGGCCTCAGCCAAGTCCAGTTTGCTTAAGTGTTTCTCTCCAGAAAGGTTTGCAAAGATATTTTCTATTCTGGGCAGAGGGTATTGATCTAATTTCAGTACTGGGTTGATGGTGACCTCAAAGTCACTACAGATCTAGACAGACCCATCCTTCTTGGCTACTAGAACTATTGCTGTGGCCTATGGACTCCACTCAAACTTGGAAAGAATTCCTTCAGTCTCTATGCAATCTAGCTCACGGGCTACTTTATTATAATGGTATTAGGAACTGGATGGGCTTGTAAAACTTCAGTGTGGCATTTTAATTTAACACTATTTTACCCTTGATATGTTTGAGTTTTCCAATGCCATTCCTGAACAATGCTGTGCATGATCCAGTACCTTTCTTAATCCAATTTCAGTTGACTCTATTGCAGGGATGTGGCATGCAAATTCTGGATGGATCTTCAATCAAGTTGTAATTGTCTCAGCCAATCACAGCCCCTCAATGCTGTCCCTCCTTTTTTTGAACCACGTAGAAGCCCAAAGTGGCTTGTTGGTTGTTGTACTTCACAATTACGAATGTCATTCCCACTGGAGTTCTCTTTTCTCCAGTATAAGTTCTTAGTGTAATGCCCTGGTTAATATTTCTACTACTATTCTGTAAGTGTTTCATTTTAACAGTTTCTGCAAAAGCAGTGTGTTTTGCAGATAGAATGTTTTGGTTTCGGCTAACAATATGAAGTCCTGCTATTCAGCTTGGGAATATTGTGTCTGCCAATCAGGATGGTAGAAACGGCAGAAAGTTCTAGAGAGAGCAAGGTGGACAGAGATTTGTGACGGACAGCAGTCTGATTCGGGGCTTTTGGCGGGAGCTGAGCAGGGGGACAGAAGGAAAGATGCTACAGAGTACAGTTGGATGGTAAGTCTGCTTTGTGCAGATGAATGGCTCCAAAGAGGAAGGGCCAATACTCCTGAGAGAGAGCCCGTTTGCTCAAAATGGATTTTGAGGGAAATTTGGAACGTGGTGTGTGCATTCACACAGAGCGTGGGTGCAGTGCATTAGTAAAGACAACTCCAGGAAGAGCTCCAACTTTCTCTGCACATTGGACAGGTTTAAATATATTGGGCCTTTTATACTAATCATTTGACAAAGCTGAAATTTGTAAATATACTTTCTTTATAATTTTATATGGTGTATGATCTGTTATTTCTTGCCAACTGACAATCGTGAATGGGCAATATTTACACTACAATTGCTCAAATCGAGGTTTCTTTCACTGGAACATTATGACATTACGATTTAGTTGAACCCAAAGATCATACTGACCCTGGACGTATATTATTTGTGAAAGGTGGCCTTCTCACACCAAGTGGCTAAAAGGTCAAGTTCACATATGAGCCCGGTGAGTGGGTTACATTGAGTTTGGATTTCAGTATTTTTGAAATGCCATTCAAACTCATTTTTTGAAATGATTGAAACTGCTAAGCCAGAGTCAGATTTCATTTTAATTAATTTACCATTCCCTTCCTGCATAGGCCATATTGCTTGTCTTTTGTTAGCTTTCACATTGTAAACCTCAGGGCTACTGAGCCCTGTGTCAGCATGCAGACTAATGCTTTTTTAGCAAATGCAACTTGGCTTTTATCTTTTACCCCTTCTTATGCTGTCAATTTTTTTTCTCTGTCTGACCTGCTCTTTGTATGTGTCCTACTTTGTTGCATTTTCTGCAAGTTTTGCTTTTAAACCTGCATTAGTCTGGTGTGCTGTATGTGAGTCTGCCACAGCGGTAACACTGGTGTTTGGCCAGGCAGGTTTCTGTTTCGATATGGCAATTTTGTTCATGCTCATTTTCATTCCTGACTGCATCTCAATTGCATCTCTATCTCTGTCAAATGGAAAACAAAGCCAACACTGCAGCCGAAAGGGATAACCAAATATAAAATATATATACAAATATAGCCTTCAGACTCAGTTGACTCGACAGTCGAATTTCCCAGGCAAGGCCAAATGCAAGCAGGCAGCAAGATGTTGCTGTGCTTTGTTCAAGTCTCAACAAGCACTACGACAAAAAGAATAGATTTAAATACTATCACAATGAAATAATAATTAGCTGATACATGCATATACACAAACACAATTGCCATATCTATTGTGCTGCTGAATCCGTAGTTGTGTCATATACAGCTATTTTAACTGCTCTTCTAAATGTAAGTTGTACTTCCATTGGGAGCTGTTTTTGAATGCTTTTTTGAAAGATCCCACAAACCAAATGATCTCTCAGTGCATTATTAAGCCCACCACTGAACTCAGACAATTTCTTCAATTCAGCTAAGTAATCTGAAATGGAATCCCCTACCTTTTAATTCTGCTTATGAAACCTAAAGCATTCTGCATTCAACAGTGATTTTAGTTCTAAATATTCTAACATTACGTTCATGATATCAGCAAAGCTCATGTTTGCTGGTTTGATTGACGCAGTCAAATTTCCAAGAAAACTGTATGTTTTTTCACCAATTGCACTCAGCAAAACTTGCACTCGTTTCTTACCAGTTATCCCATTTTCTTTAAAATACTGCTCAATTTCAATTTGTTCAGTATACTGTACATTAGTGGTCACCAACCTTTTTAAGCCAAAGATCCCCTACCTTGGCCTTAGTGAAAGGCAAGATCGACTGCACACCGGGCAGAAAAGACCGGAAGTAAAACCCCGCAACCCAGAAGTAGAAATAATTTATGTACACCAGGGATCACCACCCTGTTTTGCACCACAGACCGGTTTAATATTGACAATATTCTTGCGGACCGGCCAAGGGGTGGGGGAGGAGTGGTGTTAAACACGACCAGAATACAGTGATACTCGAAGTGGGTTCCTTATGTCCAGTCTATTCAGCAATTTAGTTTTCGTGGCTATCAGCACTTAGCTTCTGTCCCGCTTGCTCACGTATTTTCCTCTGACAAAACTCAATGGGTTTGTCTTTAAGTGCAGGGTGCTTGGACTCAAGGTGTCGAAGCAGTTTTGAGGGCTTCATTGCCTCATTAGACAGCCTCCGGGCCCGAACCACAGCCTCCCGCCCACCCGCCACCAGACGCCGGAGGTCCCCATGCCAGGGCCGCGGCAGTCGCAGTCTGGAGAGAGCGACCAATCGAGCGAGGAGTGCGACAGGGCGCACGCCCACCCCTCTTGTAGGTAGGTAGGATCTATCGGCCGACAAAAGTTTGGCTCAAGGGATGACTTTCAGTAGATCACAGCAAGGTAGCTGCTCTGCTACTTAGGAAACCCTGAGCCCGAATTAGGTCATCTCCGAATATTTTAGCACCAGATTCCCCACGAACATTCGATGTGCTAAACAGGTTTAGAGCTGGCACCCATTTGTCCGTGTTCCAGGCCAGTAGCAACGGCACTTCTCGCTGGCCGCACGAGGCAGCCGGTTACCCGAGGCCAACCAGTGATCCCTGGCGTGAGGGTATTACTGCGTTTAGGTGACTGATGACTTTGTGTGCGTTCAAGTTCAACAGTGGGTGTGACGGAATGAGGAAAGGTGCAGCTGACTCATATCATTTCATATCGACAAATCATATCGTTTCCTCGCGGCCCGGTGGTTGCGGACCACTGAAGTACGTTGTATAGTGCGTGGTGGGAGAGCTACACACATGCGCACTGGGCAGAAAGAACGGAACTAAAACCCCGCAACCTGGAAACAACCTCTCGACAGTATTTCTGTATTTATCTTCATTTTTTTCGGGATCTACTGGGAAAGTCTCAAAGATCGACTAGCCGATTGCGATCAATGGATTGGCAACCACTACTGTATGTCATCTGTTGAGTGATCGAACTTTCCGACGTAGCCAGCCATTTGTGCTCTTTTATTCATTTACTATTATTATCACCTGGTACTCACTATTTCTGAGCCCATGAATTTCATCCATTTTCTGCCTTTTTTTTTAACTCAACTGAATCTCTCCTTTCCAAAGAAACAACACACTGTGCTTAGATTTTGAAACTTTCTCCCCCCTTCTGAGGGAAAAAACATGCTATACTTCAACAGGAAGGTAGTCATCTTTGGTTCATTTTAAAACTACTTCATCAGCATTGTAATGTTTTGTAATTCCAAAAACTATTCTAAAGAAAAACCTGGGAGCCCAGGAACATTTGTCTACTTTGTTTCTATTTTAGTGATCCATTCCCATATGACGTGGAGGCGTAATGACGTATGCCGTTCACGTAGTTTTACATATAACCCATAATGAACTATATAAACAACATACAATATCATTGCAATATTACTCAAACATTACTGAAATATTAAATACACAACACAGATATACATTGTAATTAACTATTCTACATGTGTCAAATCAAATTAAAGATAAAGAGCAATCTTGCCATTCGCATTCCCCAAATTGATGCCCGTAGCAAATTCTGGTCCCCATCCCTTTCTGTCTTTCCTCCTCTGTAATATCTCATATGCTGGGTTGAGCAGCAGTTTGTCCATAATACTGTCTGACAGATTCAATCAAAAAGCACGTTGTATTTTGCTCTGTAGCTAGCAGCAAACTTTTATTAAGCTAGGGTCTTTAGTAATGAGAGTCATAAATAGCGATGCTTGGTATATAAAGATACCTGTGTCAATTAATTTAGCAACCAGAGTATATCGAGTGAAGTGATGTAAAATATTCAGTGGGCTATTCCGTTTACATGTGTCACCCAATTGTTGGTGCTATCAAATAATTAATTGAACATTTGGGCATGTGGTATCAATTTCAGAATCTTTGTGATTAATGTTCTAATCCAGGAAATATAGCTGACAGAGTAACTACCGGCAGATTAGTCGTCTTCTTCACGTAAATAGGATCCTATATATATTAGTAGTTATGGTGCTATGTAATACAGTGCATCCTAATGAAAGTTGACTGTCACGTTTTTCAATAAGCTAACCACTGATTCTTGAAAGGACGTGGAGGAGGATTAACTGAGATCCTCACTCTTCACAACAAAACCTTGATGATGGTGTTCTAGCAACGACACAATTTGATATCAAACTATAGCGTGGGACTATAGAACGTTTTAGATGTTAAAGGCCATTCATTTCATTGTGCCTGCATCAGCCAAAGAAATAATTACCCAGCCTAATCCAACCTTCCAGCGTTTGATGAGTAAGCCTGCAGTTCACAGTTCTTCAAATATATGTTGAGGGGCATTTTAGATGTGATGAGGGTTTCTGTCTCTACATTCATCTGGTGCCTTAAATGTGGGAGAATGTCCCAAGGTTGTTGACAAAAGAGCACTCAGACATACAGTCAGAGGGTGGTATAATGGTGCAGCTGGCAGATTGCTGCCTCCCAGGTCCCTGACCTGTGTGATTTCCTGGCCTCCTGGCTGGAGTTTGCACTTTTCCCTATGACAGGGTGGGCTTCTCTTGGTTGCTCCACTTTCCTCCCAAATCTCAAAAAATTTGCTCCTGTAAATTGTTACTGGTGTGAAAGCATGCGATTGAGGTTTATGATATCATTCAAAAAAAGTGAGATGGTTAATTTTTAAAATAAATGATTAAGTAAGATTTAGAACAGATTTTCTTCTTTAAAAAATGTGTTTGTATGTATATGTGAGAGGAGAATATTGTGATTTTCAGATTGTAAGTAATGTATATATGTATCTATTTCCTTTAGAGCAATGACACCCCCCCCCCCCCCCCCAACAGCAATACATATTGATCGGTTGTCTACACATGCACATTGCTCTCTCTCTCGCTGCAATGTGAATACATCAGATAAAGCCATCTTGCGCATGCGTGCTTTTGTTTAGTCGATATGTGCACAGACAACAACAAATTGGCAATGAGGATGGGATGGCTTTAACTGGCAGCAAGAGAGAGAGTAATGCACAACACAGACGACAGCACTTGGGCAGACAAGAGATCAATGCCTCACCTCCAGAACCTTGGTAAAGTGCTTGCCAGGCTGAGTGAGTATGTGGACGTGCCATTGACAAGCATGGCTTGTGGAAGTCACAAGAGAAGATTCAAGCAGTGCTGCAGGCACCCAAACTGGAAAATGTGTCACGACTCACGTCATACTTGGGCCTTGTAAAGTACTACCACCGGCTTCTCCTAAACATTGGTACAGTGCTCAATCCGTTGAATGCACTGTTACAGACAGGAGCAAAGTGGGAATGATCAGAAAGATGTGAAAAAGCATTCAATGAAACAGAGACTAATAACATCCAATGAACTGCTCACCCATTATGACCCATTGCTGCCCATCAGACTGGCGTGTGATGCACCCCTTTATGGCATTGGAGCCATTTTGTCACACATTATGAAAGATGGATCTGAATGCCCGATTGCACTTGTTTCAAGATCACTGATGAGTGCAGGATGCAACTACACACAGATCGACTGAGAGGCCCTTAGTCTAGTATGGGCAATAAAGAAGTTCCACCACTACCTGGTTGGACAAAGGTTTACACTAGTGACAGATCACCAGCCCCTTGTGTCCATTTTCCATCCCAGGGAGGGAATTCCAGTGATGACTGCTACCCAGTTACAACATTGGGCACTATTCCTAGGAGCCCACTCTTAGAGTTCAAGGGCACCAAACAACACAGTAATGCTAATGGCTTGTCACAACTTCCACCATTGGCAACTCAGGAAGAAATGTCATCATACTGTGACCCAGCAGAAGTGTTCCAGACCGGATTGGTGGACCAGTTGCTGGTAACAAATTCCAAAATACAAAGGGAAACAAGGAATGACCCGACATTGTCAAAAGTCTATGCAAGGATGGCCAGCTCATGGTAACACTGTGTTTCCAGAGTCCTCAGCGAGATGAATGCCGGAGAATGCTGATGTGTGGATCTCGTGTTGTGGTTCCCTCTAAACTGTGCCCCAGAGTGTTAGAAAATCTGCATGAAGGACACAGTCAAAATGAAGAGTCTCACCCAGAGCTACGTGTGGCGGCCAGGAATAGATAAATAGATTTAAGACTTGGCCCAAAGCTGTTCAGGGTGCAAAAATGTTCAAAATGCACCCCCCCCCCCCCACAGATTGATTATTGCTTGTAATTTACATTAAGAACGGAAGACTGGTTCTTGTTTACAACATGAAGCTGAGCAAGGAATATTGGTGACCTTTGGTAAGGTCATGGAGCTGTGCTAGAAAGCTGAAGTTAGTAATAAGCCTCTTGGGCCATGGAAAGTGAATATCCATCATAACATATTTACCTATGTCTCACCCAGCTCTCTCACTTCTATATACTTGCTACCTTCACTCTACACTTTCTGCCTTGATATAGGCCCATAAACCAAAACATCAACCATCCCTTCGCCTCCCTAGGTGTCTCTCAATTTGCTGTATTCCGCCAACGGTTTTTTTTTTGCAAAATATTATTGTCTCATTATTGATACAGTTTCCTGAATGGTGATTTGTGAATGGTGGTACAAGCTAGTGATTCTTTATGCTGATGGCACTTGTGAGATTGAAATCCTTTACAGGGATTTGTTTTTCTCATTCTGATTAGATTCACTTAACATCCAGGCTGAATTTCACAGCGCATAAAGCCTTTTTGAGGGTATGTGATGGGTAAAGATGGTAGGAGAGGGCCTATTGACAAGTAGTGTGTGGGAAGAGGGCATGATGAGATGAATGCATGTAATCCTGAAGGGAAAAATAAATGAAAAAGAAAAAGATGAAAAGTAACTGAAATGATGTTAGAGAAGAGGCACCAGGAATGATAGAGTTCAGTTGCTTCTGGAACAGTAGTCTGTGATGGCAGAGTGAGGGGACATTGTACATGATGGAGTTAAGGAGTGTGAATATAAAGAAGAAAGCATTGCTCTATGAGAAAAGGGAGAAATGGGGTTTAACAATGTTTTCCCATGAGCGATTAGTAGAAGCTTCAATGGTAAGTTTCAAATACTTGAAAGCAAAAATATCAAGAGCCCCAAGGAAAGAACTGAAGAGAATAACTAATTGGGTAGCTGTTTCAAAGAGCCATCATAGACTCCATAGGATGCTTGGCCCCATTCCACACAAGATGATCTCTAATAAGATCAAGTTCCCATCTGGGCTGCATTTCTGCAATGCCTGTTCATGTCACAGTGAAGGTAAACTATACCTGTGTAGACTAGAAGTCCTGTCTGAAGTTTCAGCGTCAGATATGCCTGAATTAGCTGAAAGCCAAAATTTATTACCATCATTTTTACATCAATCTGTATCCAAGTGTAAATTTACCCCATAGCAAAACTATCAAAGCAAGTGTTTAGAACAAACTGCGACTCAATATTGGTATTAAACTACTGTTTGCACTGTTTCTTCAGCCAGGATCTTACTATGAGTTTTCAGCCAATACTTACAACAATTAGTACGCTTCTAAAATGTCTCCTTGGTTCAAAATGCCTTAAAATTGTAAAATGTGCTATCTAAATGTATAAACATGAGGAACTCTGCAGAAGCAGGAAATCCAGATCAACACACACAAAAAGCTGAAGGAACAAAATGCAGGTCAGGCAGCATCTATGGGAATGAATAAAGAGTCAACGCTCCTTCTTCAGGACTGGAAAGGAAGGGGGAAAGATGCCAGAATAAAAGGGTGGAGGGAGGGGAGGTAGGATCGCTAGAATGTGACAGGTGAAGCCAGGTGGATGGGAAAGGTAAAGGGCTGGAGAGGACAGAACCTGATAGGAGAGGAGAGTGGGCCATATGAGAAAGGCAAGGAGGGAGGGGCACCTGGGGGAGATGATAGGCAGGTGAGAAGAAGTAAGAGGCCAGAGTGGGAAATAGATGAAAAGGGGAGGGGGAGGGAATTTTTTTGATATCAATACTCATGCCATCACGTTGGAGGTATTGCTTCTCCACCCTGAGAGTGACCGTATCATGGCACAAGAGGACTGATTATGGACTGATTTGTCGGAACAGGAATGAGAATGGGAATTAACCGTGAAGTCCCACTTGTGGCGGATGGAGTGGAGGTACTCGACAAAGCAGACCCCCAATTTATGACAGGTCTCATCAATTTAGAGGAGGTTGTGTCGGGAGCACTGAATGTTTTCTTCTTTGTTTCTGATGTATCATATGATGAGCACAATTAGTAATGAATTAACACACCACCCCCTCAGACCTGGAGGGTTAAAAGAATGCTGTTGTCATTAGCTAGACATACCTTTTATTAACTAGTCCTGTTAATAAATGCCAATAGCTGATTCTACTGATTTTGGTTGGCAGTTACACATCTAAACACCAAAGGATAAAGTCTAAGACATTTCCAATCAGAAGTTTTGCATTCGGGGATAAAAGGGCTACAGCTGTCCCATAGAACTCCTCTGGACTGAGTCAATTTAGAAGCAAAGAAGGGAATGCATTGAAAATTTATTCAATCATCATAGCTATATTACACCAATTTAAAACAAAACTCATCATGAAATGAAAACATGTCAATAAACTCAATCAACTTCTTTCAAACAAACCTCTGACTATGGCTTTTGTTAGAAACATTTACATTTGTTAATCCAACAAAGGATGCGCTGCAGAACTGATTAGGAATCACTGTCAGATCCTCTTGTATGAACCCAGCAGTCCTTCATTAGAGCGTTTGTGGTATGATTCACTGCTCAAGTTAAAGGTTTCCTGTAAATGAACATTTTTAGTAACATAATGTAAACCCATTTGCCATGTTTAGTGCAATCTCTCCCCTGCTTGGGACTTCCATTTTATCCAGATTTCTGGAAAGGAAAATAAAACAATTAAAATTAGAATTTACTAAAACTACACAAGTGAAAACTTTACCCAAAGTCAAAAATATTATTTCAGGGAAAGCCTGTGTTATTCTTTACAGATTTCCTCTCTGGTTCCATACAGTATAACTTATTATCTTACTCCATAAGGTATGGAATAAAGTTCACAGAATAAAATAAAATTGTAAAATTATTGCATCTATGCTGATTTCTAGCATTTTAGTCCAGTCCGTCAAATTCCCCTGCTTTCTCCCCCATGGTTCTCGAAATTACTTTAAAGGAACTGATCAATTCTGTTTCCGATGCCCTCCCTGGCAGTGAATTCCAGAACCTAACTAATTTCTGAGTGACAATGTTTCCTTCCTCACATCCACCCTGCACCTTTCTCACAAATTTTAGATCTATGATCTGTTATTTGAACTATCTGCTCATAGAAATGATTGCTCTTTGTTTATTGTTGCCTGTTTTAAATGGTCATGATCTTGATCACCTCCATCAAATCTCCTTTCAACCTTCTTTACTCCAAGGAGAACCAATGAAGACTCATTGAAGACTCATTGTTGTACTGCCTGAATAATTTATAGCTGGCCATATTGTGCTTTCTTCATGCCATGACCACAAGCTGACTCAAACACTGCTTTCATTAGTTCCCCTTATAACAGGAAAAGGAATTTTATTCTTACCTTCATCCCACAAAGCTGTATGCCCTGATGAACTAAGGTGAACAGTTTTGAGCTCTTGCTTACAGGTTGCCACTAACCTGGTACCTTATACACAAGCAGACTGCAAACAATGACACAAGGATGATAATCTAGTGCCCTTGGCAATATTTACTTAGCTCTGATAAAAAGTCACCGACCTGAAACATTAACTGTTTCTTTGTCAGTGGATGCTGTGCAGTCTGCTTAGTATATCCATGTGCTTTGTCTTTAATTTCCAATTTCCAGTATCAGCAATGTGTTTGCTTTCTGAATAGTTATTTCTCAACCATGCAACTAAAACTGATAACCATCTCATTGCGGTTTGAGACCACTTACTGTGTGCAAATTTCCTGTTATGTTTCCTGTAGCACCAAGGTAGACAGCTGCAGAAGGCCAGCAGTGACTGTGGAGCACTGGGAAGTCCTGAGGTTTGCAATGAATTCCGTACAAAGGCAATTCATTTATCTTGTCTTTCACATAGTACTGTATTGTGTACTGTCTCAAGAAACTGCTGTAATATATTCCCCAGTCATTATTCATGAGACTTAGCTCCTTTGGAAAGTGAGTACGTGTGCTGAAGCCCCTACCTAAGTATGTTTGGGCATACGTAAGTGAGGAGATAATGAAGGACTGATAGAACAAGTCATATTTAACCATCATTATCACCTCTACAACAGAGAAAGCTGGGCATGCCAGATCGAAAGCAGGCATCCAGCAATGCAGGGAGAGGTGTAACTGTAAATTACTTAAAAAGCCAACATAGGACTGGCAGTTGATGAAGAGATGATGTATTGCCAATGCAGGTTTCTGCCATTTTTCTCTGAGCCATCAGGAATTGTGCCAGGATGAGCTGCCGGAAGGAAAATTGCAGTCCAGCTTGTTGTTGACCCTGCTGAATAAAATCTCTCTAAGGATGGCGTTCCTCTGTCCTGCAATCTGCTCCCTGATCCTTGTACAAGGGCTCTCCTCCTGCAGTGTGTCCATTCTACACAACTCCTTTCGTGTGCAAAATTAAAGAACAGGGTTTACCACAAATGCAACCGAGGAAACAGGCTGAGCTACTTTCATAAGAGGTCAGGTAATAAATTGTACAATAATTGGTTGGCAGTATGACTGCTGATATAGTACAGCTGAGAAGGAGGGGAAATGAGCTTGCTGTAACTGTGGAATTGCCCTTGCAACATGCCGCCTGCTCTAGAACTTGTTAGCCTGGATTTTGCAATATAATATCAGTGGCATTGCACTGTAAAACTGAAGATGTCTTTGGGATATACACATATGTATACTTTAACATAAATATTCTGACATCATTGTCAGTAATTCAGTATTCTCCAAATCAGGTTTAGTATCACTGACCTATGTCATGAAATTTGTTGACTTTACGGCAGCAGTACGTGATGAATAAATATAGAGAAAGAACTGAATTGTATTAAGTATATATATGTCTATTAAATAGTTAAGTGAAAAATAAGCAGTGGAAAAAAACAGAAATAAAAAGCAGTGAGGTTGTGTTCATGGGTTCAATGTCCATTTAGGAATCAGATGGCAGAGAGGTAGAAACTGTTCCTGAATCACTGACTGTGTGCCTTCCGGCTTCTGTACCTCCTCCCTGACGGTAACAGTGTGAAGAGGGCATGTCCTGGGTGGTGGGGGTCCTTAATGATGGACACCGCCTTCCTAAGGCACCGCATCGTGAAGAAGTCTAGGATAGTACGGAAGCTAGTACCCATAATGGACCTGACTAATTTTACAAGTTTTTGCAACATACTCAATCCTGTGCAGAAGCCACAGCCCGTCCCCAGACCAGACCGTGATGCAGCCAGTCAGAATACTCTCCACGGTACATTTGTATTAATTTTCAAGTGTTAACAAACCAAATCTCCTCGAACTCCTGATGAACTCCCACTGTCTTACTTTCTTTATAGCTGCATCAATATGTTGTGTCCAGGTTAGGTCCTCAGAGATATTGACTTGAAATTGCTTACTCTCTCTACTTCTGGTCCCTCTATGAGAATTGTTTATTGTTTCCTCATCTTACCCTTTCTGAAGCTTACAATCAGCTCTTTGATCTTGCGGACATTGAGCATAAGGTTGTTGCTGATACACCACATTTGCAATTTTCTCTAAGGAAGTTAGGCAAAACAGTGAAAACTTCATTGATAACTCTCACAGTAAAATACCCTGACAAGTTTAGAGTGAATAGAGGGTAGTGATTGATCAAACTTATTCTGGTTCGAGGTCTGTGACTTGTGATGTTCCAAAGGGAGCTCAAGAGGCACGTGAATGTGCAAGAAATGAAAAGATGTAGACAATGTGTAGGCAGAAGGGATTATTTGGAGATTTGATTACTAATGTCCATAGTTTGGCATAGCATTGTGAACTGAAAGGCCTGTTCTTGTGCTGTACTGTTCTATGTCTCACAATTGTATAGCCCACATAAATATTTTTAAACATAGATTTCAATGAAGTTTGATTTCAGATATTTCATCTTCTTCCTTTGTTGAATAGGTCCCAATCTTTAAGTTGAGTCCTCAAATATGTTTTTAAAAAGTTTATCAAAAAATGTTGTTTTTTCCAAATGAATTTGATGTCTGTGGGAATTCTTTAATGCGACTGCAACACCCAGTTGGTAATATGACAAGATTTTGCAGAATGCTTTTAAAGACAGTGAAGTGATTTTGAAGTGTATGGGGTCAGAATGTTTGGTACAAGGTTCCAGATATACTGCATTTGTGTCTCTCACAGAATAATAGTTTGTACCAATTAAGACAAACTTAGTTCATATTTGCTCTTCCCACTTGTGTTCATTCTCAATTAGCATAGGCATCTACAGCTTCCTACTAGAAAAGTATGAGATTCTAATGCCAATTTTACTTTCAACAGCCGCAGAAAACAATTGTTTGCAGGTCACATCCTGCTGATTTCCATCTCCACTGACTCCTTTGGTTCTTTATTGGTAGGAAATCCTTTCTCTCCAGGATGGTAAAGTAAAATATCAGCCATTTGTAGACAGATTACATATTTTCTCTCTACTTATGTGAGATCAATGTGAGAAATATAGGATAAGCTAACATTACCTACCTCTAAATGGTAGAATTCCACATACCAGGTTAACTAAGCTACATCTCCAGATGAATGGTCTCCACCCAAAACATCAACCATAATTGTATGAAATTATATGAAGTCAAAAATATGAATGAATCCTTTGTTGGGTCTGGATTGATAAATTCCCTGGATTAGCAATCCAAGATTCCTGATCTGTGACCATTCTGGTGCATTATGAAACCCCGTCCCTAGGTGTGAAAAAAGCACCACCATCTCCAGAAAGCAACGACTATATCTTTTACTCAAGAGAGATCGACTCAATGAAAACCTGTTACAGTATAGTTTTTTAAAAAACCATTCAATAGTAAATATTAAAGTTAACCCCCTTCGAAAGTATGTGATTCAAGTGATTATGAGAGTGTCATTCTAGTGATATCTCAGTGTTTAACTGCCCAGACGCTTCTTCCCATTCACTGGAACCAAACCCTTGGCAAAATCACAGCAAGTGAGAAATAAGATTATTTCTAATTTGACTGCTGCCCACAAAACTTGTCACAATGAAACATTTAAAAAAAACATACTGAAATTAATGGGTTGAACAATTCACTTGCCAATAGTCGTGCTGCTCATCTAACACTTTGCACAGATTTCATTATTAAGGGGATGCTACGGTACAGATGCCCTTCCTCATTTTCTGTTAATTAGCAAGCAACAAAAAAAATCCAATTATGTGCAGCCATGCTGTGCAGTTCGGTGAAACTCATACGTGGAGAAGTAAAGTACATTCAGGAGCTGAGCTATATAATAAGGCATTAAATCATCCTAAGATTGCAACATATTCTTCAAATGGGAAGAGCCAATCATTTTATTTTAGTCAGCATCCCACATACAGAGGAGGTTCACAAAATAGGTGCCATACTCTCCAACAGCGATTCATCTATAGTAAATTATTTTCAGTGCAGTCACTATGCAAACTCTCTCTGCAGTATAGCAATGTGTTAGTCTAGCATTTTTGCCCAAGTTCTGGAGTAAATTTGTGCGTAAATTGATGAATTTCAATCAAAGCTGCAGCAAACTGAATGTTACAACAAAATCAATCTGACTGTCATTAAGTTGCACTTGTAATCCCATTAATGAAAGCAACAAAGTTTATTATTATCATGGCGTGTAACACTGACTCAAGCCAATGCTGCCAGTATTGCTGGTAACAGGAGCCATCTGCCAGTGCTAGGGCTGGTGAATTGCACCGCAAGTCTGACCTCATGGTGTTCTGAGCGTTGCAGCAATGGAGCAGCGATGGAGGTAGTTGTTGGACATGCGCTTCCATGGAGCCATCCACCTCTGGCTCAAAAAGCTGGTAGATGCCAACCGTTTCTGTGGCAAGCTCCAGAGGCAAGTTGAATAATCTGGTACATGGCTGCACTGTTGTACCAGGGGTAATGTAATGTCACTCAGCATGAATAAATTGTTGGGCTCTGTAAGGATTGTTCCATTCAGTGCGTTACCTGAGTGTGTATACTAATAGAAATGTGAACTATGCATTTTCTTTGTAAAAGAGAATACAGACATCCTGTTCCTCTGGCTTGTCCCTCTGATTGAGGTTTGGCTTCCTTGATTGGTATCTTTTGATATTTAGTTGACAAAGTATTCCATCATCAGTAGCTGCAGAGAACTGTCATGTACTTGTGTGGTCCAGTCTTTTGTCTTGAGTACGTGATGCAGAAGTTGGTTTGAAAGTGAAAGCTGGTCTATCAAGATTTGGCAGCTTCATCCTCACACGTGTTTTTTTTGAGACTGCAGAACAATGATTATCAATTACCTTCTGAAAATTCAGTCAAACTGTGGAGACTCACTACATGTGCACCTTTGTTCTCCAGAGATGTAATCTGTCATCTTATATGTCCAAGCTAAAGTATTTTTCAATCATATTCACCGAGCGTATCTTACATTGCAGTGTTTAGGCAACACAAGTTATTGAGCTAATGTTCAGAGGAAATAAAAACATGGTCATCAACTTTCTCAACCTTACACTTCAGGGTTGAAATGGCAGAAAGGTTCTTATTGGCCTATTCCTGCTTCTAATTTATACATTTATATTTTCACATACCAGTATAACGACAGGATAAAAAATCTTCATGAAGTAGAGCAAAGGCAGAGAATCACAGATCATTACAAGTTAATCTTGATCACCAGCAACGGACATTTAGCTTTCTGTCTGTTAGAGATGGCTGGAGGATCACGGTTATACCCTTTCAAGAAGCATTATGCCCAACTACATAATCTGCTAGAAAAGGCAAAAATAAAATCAGAGTAATAACTAAAGTCAATAAATGTAAAACACAATACATTTATCTGAAGACATCCACAGGTGATCAAAACCAATCCAGGAGATCAGTTGGACCAAGTGCTTTCTGTAATTCATAGTATTTTCTATATGACTTTCACTCCATGAGAACCAGAATCAGGTTTATTATCACCGGCATGTGACGTGAAATTTGTTAACTTAGCAGCAGCAGTTCATAATATAGAAGAGAAAAATATATAATAAATTGATTGATTGATTAATTAATTAATTGCAGTATACGTATATTGAATAGATTTTAAAAATGTGCAAAAATGAGAAATACCGTATATTAAAAAAAGAGTGAGGTAGTGTCCATGGGTTCAATGTCCATTTAGGACTCGGATGGCAGAGGGGAAGAAGCTGTTCCTGAATCACTGAGTGTGTGCCTTCAGGCTTCTGTACCTCCTACCTGATGGTAACAGTGAGAAAAGGGCATGCCCTGGGTGCTGGAGGTCCTTAATAATGGATGCTGCCTTTCTGAGACACCGATCCCTGAAGATGTCCTGGGTACTTTGTAGGCTAATACCCAAGATGGAGCTAACTACAGTTACAACCCCCTGCAGCTTCTTTTGGTTCTGTGCAGTAGCCCCTCCCCCACTCCATACCAGACAGTGATGCAGCCTGTCAGAATGCTCTCCGTGGTACATCTATAGAAGTTTTTGAGTGTATTTGTTGACATGCCAAATCTCTTCAAACTCCTAATGAAGTATAGCTGCTGTTTTGCTTAGTGTAGCCGTAACCTGAGTCAAGACCAGAGGTTTCCTCTTCAAAGGACGTACAAAATCACATTGAGACAGTCCCACCGACACTCAGAGATGATTAAACAGATAGCCACATACATGCACAGATTAAAAGTCTGACAGCCAGATACACAAGGACCAAAAAAGGGCAATCATGTAATTGACAGATGCCAAGAAAACAGTTGATATTGTTTTTGAGACCTAAGGGGAGAGGTTTTGCCATTTGACTCAGCAGAAAGGATGACGGCTCAGAGCTTGGAGGTGAAGGACTTTCTCTCTCTAAGCACTAAAGAACCCAATTCCATAGAAGAAAGCCCTGAAACTCATAGGTGTGCAAGTATATAAAATTGGAATTGGAGTTGGTTTATTATTGTCACATGTATCAAGATGCACTATGTTGTGTGCCACCCAGATCATTCCATACATAATTCCACTGACATAGCAAAAACAAATAATGCAAAATATCATGCGGCAATTAAGAGAAAGAGCAATACAGGTAAACAAATAAAATGGAAAGGTCAATATGAGGTATGGTTATGAGTTAATCTTTTAATGTATGAAGTCCATTAAAGAGTCTGAAAACAGAGTGATTAAAACTGTCCTTGAGACGGGAACTCCATGCTCTCAAGATTTTATACAATCCTCCAGGGGAGAAGATAAAATGACAAGGGGGTCAGAGGTCTTTGCGTTGTTTGTATGGATGATTTTCTTGGTGATGGAAAGATTTGGGAGTGGAAGCAGCACAGCAGATTTGCAACTATCTGGTTAAGATACAGGAATGTCAATGGGGGAAGGGAGCTTGTGGAAGTAGAGGACTTTGATGCATGTTAGTACTGCTGCTTCACAGTTCTAATATTTACTCTTTATGCTGGATTCTTCTGCATGCAGCTTTCCCCCCGGTGATTACATGGTTTACCCACGTTGCTCCGGTTTCTTCCCACATCCCAAAGATGAGTTAATTGTTTCCTGTAAATTGACTTATTTGGGATTGGAGTATTTGCAATGTGGCACAACTACTGTAAAGGCATAAAGTATCAAAAGGGAGCGGATGAGCATGTGAGGCACTGCATCAGGATGCTTCACTGGGAGATGTCATTAAAGCAATGGACTGAATAACTTGCTTCTGTGCTGTAATAGTATAAAATAAGGTAAGGATTGGAGACAGTTTCTTTGGTTTTCTTAATATTTAGTTGGAGGACATTGTTGCTCACTCAGGCACCAAGAGATTCAGAGACAGTGAGGAGTAGGGGGCTCAAAGGGCAGTTGTTGAGGGAAAGCTGCATGTTATTAAGTTCCCCTTGAGCCTGACACGTTTTCAGATGAAGTTGCTGATTGATCTCAGAGCTCATGGTGTAATACCTTACACCATTCAATTCTCTTACTGAGATATATACCCTATCTAGCAGCACTAAATGCTGTATTAAATAGCAGTATTGCAGTTTGCTCTGCTTCTGAAATGTTTTCCCATTGAATAATGTGGTGCTGATGTTGTGAAAGGAAGTGGAGCACGATGTTCTTGGCTAATGCATATCTTCTGCTGTTGGTGGGGATGAACTTCTAGCTAAACCAAACAGCTTTTCCCTAAAGGCTACTGAAATAGTTCAAGTGTGTCTCCAGTGCACAGTGACTCTTATCACATGTGGAGCAACTTCACATTTCTGCATCATTCTGCATTCATGTAAATCAGGCTGTCAAATCACTATTACCCGTTTTGCATTAACTGCAAATTAAGGTCTACCCTTTCCATTTCAAACCCCCGTCTCCTTTTTCTTCGCCAGCTGCTCATAAACACTGGCAACTTAGGTACAATATAGCTGCCACTTCTGATCAACACTAAAAATGTTTGTTTGCTAGCTGTTCCCGCAAAATGTTCACATTAATTTGTGCAATTTATGTCAAGTGCACTCAACAGTTAATTACATTATTCATGCTCTGTTCTTTAAAGACATTAATAGCATGTAGATAGCTGAAGAGTAGATTTGGAGCTGGAGATGTTGAAAGGAAAGCAGGATCACATGGCATCCCATCAGTTTAGAAAAGCTACTGAACTCTCATGTGAATCATGTATTGTACAGGTGAAGGTCCACTCTACCCCCACCCCTGTCTTTCTGTACCCAGGTGGCTGTTCAGCCTTCTGCCATTATACATTTAACTTGAAGCACAACATCATACAATACATTCTGTTTGGTAATCTTTTCAAATTACATTAAGGCAGAAAAATTAGGGTGCTCTTTTGAATCATTCTGAATTTCCTAAAGAGTTGTGACACACTTGAAATCTCAGGCAATGTTTCAGAGCTGCCAGTTAGTGGGAATGCCCAGTGCTGATTGCCCAGCTTGCATTCTTTGGCCTCCAGAAGCAGAATCAACAGCAATTTTCTTGTGCTATGGACCTTTAATGCTTTAAAATATGCTGTAACATTCTTGCCAAATATTGATGCTGATTCTTAAAGAGGTTTGGAGACAGAATTCCAGAAATAGCGGGAGCAGACGAAGGCAAAGATGCAAAACTTAAATCCACATGATGCCTTTTTCACTCTGAATACTTCATCCTCATGCCTGGGTTGTGTCCTTTGAATGAATCAATATTACACCCTCGAAAACAGCAATGAAAGTAATTTTGTGAAGTTAAATCCTGCTGAATTCCTCCAGCATTTTGTCTGTGAATTTCTGGGAGGATTATTTTGACTGAGCTAGCCTCCTCAGAAGATCTCCCTTTCTTCCTAATCTTCACATTAGATGAGAAGTAATATTTCACATTGGCTGGGAAACAATAAACAAGCTGAACTGTTTGATACAGGAAATTTGAACTTTTGTGTACTGAATGTGATGCAGGGGTCCTGATGCAGGTTTTCAACTCAGAACATCAACAATTCCCTTCCTCCCACAGATGCTTGACTGAGTTCCCCCAGTAGATTTCTGTTGTTTCAAACTCCAGCATCTGCAGTCTCCTATGTCACTTTTTTGAATGGAATTGTTTGGGGCTAAAGGTTTTGCACTTCTATTGTAGTAATTTTAAGGAAAGAGCTTGGCAATGTCTCCGTATTTTAAAGAAAATGTCCTCAGACTGGGGAGCGTTTAAGTGGGTGTAGCTCATATCACAATATATTTATAGTTTGAACATGAAGCACAAAACAGATGGACTAAAGTCCCCATTGAGAGTATTCTTCCTTCACCTTCCTGAAATTTGGGACGACTTCAGCCTGAGGGGAGCCTTGGTCAACCTCAACATCTGGACAGCTGGTGAAGTCGTGCCCATTTCTCATGGAAAGGCCTTAAGCTATGGCTGGCTACTGTCCAAACCTCTGATATCCAATCTTGGCATATCACCATTTATCTCCCATTACACAATGAAGCACCACTATCTTCCACATTAGAAGGCTTCAGTGAATCTCAGATATGCTAATTTGGAGGTCTTAATTCAAAGGTAATGAAGGCTTTGCAAAGCTGAACAAGTACCTTCAGGTAATTCATTTTCATGCCTTTCACTTCATGGTAACTTCTTCAAAAGGCCTCTCATGGTGCAGCACACCAATCTCTTTATAGGACACGATGAGTGTACAGGGAGTAAGGGAGAAGGTGACAGGGTGGAAAGGTACATTCAGAATGGGAGAATACTTCTGTGGACCATATAGTCTGACACGGATGAGATGGGCTATACAATGGGTTTCTTGGCTATACAATTTCCATTATTTACATTAATTTAGTCACTCGGGTTTAGTGGGATCTGCAAGCTGTGCCAATATTTAATTGCCCATCCCTAACTGCTGTTGAATTTAATTGCTCTCTTGAATTGCTGCATAGAACAGAGAACAGTACAGCACAGTGCAGGCCCTTCTCTCTACATGCTCCATCTACCTCCTCTATCCTCTGCCCTACACAAAGATAGGTTTGCCTATCTGTCCCTTTTCTACAGGACATACCTTGTCCACAATGCTGTGCCAGATTTTTAGCCTACTCCAAGATCAATCTACTCTCCATTTTTCTTTCATCCATCTGCATATCTAAGAGTCCCTTAAATGTCCTTAATACATCTCCCTCTACCACCACCAGGGCAGTGAAATCCACCTGCCTACCACACACTCTGTAAAAAACCTATCTCTGATATCCCTCTACACGTCCCTTTTAATTACAGTAAATTCTAGTGTATAAGCCCACCCACCATTTTCAAGGTTAAAAAGTGACTTTTTAATGTTACCTTTGTATAAGCCGACCCCTTTTGTAGAAGTTTTTGATTTAACCAGAAAAGATCACAAGATCTCACATGCAGGTACTCAGCTTGCCGGATCTGGAACCTGGAAATTTTGTGAACCAGTACCTGCTAAGAAAATAAGCCTACACATTGTAGAGCGTTATAAGCGAATTCTTAATAAATAAATCAGGGAGGGAAGTTTTGGATTAGGTTCTCAATGGTAAGAAATGTAACCCCCGTAAAATCATTTAGCACCCATCGTAATCTCGTTAAAACATAACACGGGGTGGCGGGATCAGTACGTGTACTCAGTATTGAGTTTGCGACCACCATGTACAAAAGATTAAAACAAATGCGATATGATGCTGGCTTCAAGCTGAAGGTTGTTGATTTTGCAAAAGGAACAAATAATTCTGCAGCTTCTAAGAAGTTTAGTGTAAATGAGAAACAAGTGAGTGGGTGGAGAAAGGCAGAGGACACGCTGAGGGAAATGCCAAAGGCGAAATGTGCAAACCGCGGGAAAACATGCTAGTGGCCAGAGCTCGAAGAAATAGTTTTAGAGTGGGTGAATCACCAGCGATCGTCTGGATACACTGCTACCAGAGAAATGATTCGAGTTCAAGAGTTGAAATGGGCCGAAAAACATTGTGAGGTCAGCAAAAATTTCAAAGCTACGCAAAGTTGTCCATCAGTGATCACTGTTCTATGATTCCAAGGGTTATTCCTACTACGGTATCTTTCTTGAAAAAAGTAATAGTATTTGCACCCTCCACTCTTCTGTTACTACTCCTGTGTCCACTGAGGATGCAAAGTTCATTGCAAAAAGTGCAGCAATCTTTCTTCACTTCCCGTAATAACCTAAGGTATATCCCATCTGGCTAAGGGACTAATCTATTCTGAACAGGGATAACATTCAAAAATTTGAGGTGCAAAGGGACTTTGGACTGCTCATGCAGGATTCCCTAAGGTTTAGCTTGTGGATTGGGTCTGTGGTAATGGGGGTGGGGGGTAGAATGCAAAGTTGGTATTCATTTCAGGAGGACTAGAATAGAAAAGCAAGGATATAATGCTGAGACTTTATAAGGCATTGGTCAGACTGTACTTGGAGCATTGTGAGCAATTTTTGGCCCTTTAACTAAGAAAAGATCTGCTGGATTGGAGAGGGTCCAGAGGAGGTTCATGAGAATGATTCCAGGAATGAAAGGGTCAGTGTATGAGAAGTGTTTGATGGTTCTGGGCCTGTACTTACTGGAGTTTAGAAGAATGAGATGGGAAAGGCCGAAATAGAGAGGCAAGGATGGTTCCTATTATGGGGGGATTTAGGATCAGAAGACACTGCCTCAGAATAGAAAGAAATCCATTTAGAACAGAGATGAAGAGGATTTTCTCTAGCCAGAGACTGATGAATCTGCAGAATTAATTGCCACAGAAGACTGTGGAAGCCAAGTCATTGGGTATATTTAAAGTGGAGATTTATAAGTTCTTGATTAGCCAGGAATCAAAGATTCCAGGGAGAAAGCAGGAAAATGGAATTAAGAGGGATAATAAATTAGACATGATGGACTGGAGGTGCAGACTCAGTGGACTGAATGGCCTAATCCTGCTTCTATGTCTTATGATCTTATGGTTTAATGTTTTCAAAAGTTCCATCACATCCTCTTTCTAAGCATTGATATGTTCCAGTACATCAGTACACTGTCCTCCCAAACATCAAAATCCCTCTCACTGATGAATACTGAAGCAGAGTATTCACTAAGTACCACCCATACCTCCCCTGACTCCAGGCACATATTTCCTCTTCTATCCCAGATTGGTCCTATCCTCACTCTAGTTATCTTCCTATTCTTCACATAATCATAGAACACCTAGAGTTTCCCCTTAATTCTACTCACCTGTCTCATGATCCTTTCTAGCTCTCCTAGATCCATTCTTCAGATCCTTCCTACCTACCTTGTAGCCCTAACATCCTGTCTGATCCTTGCTACCTAAACTTTAAGTAAGCTTCTTTCTTCCTCTTGACTAGATGTTCCAAATCTCTTGTCAACCACTGTTCCTTCAGCCTATCACCCTTTCCCTGCCTCAGTGGGACAAACATATGCAGAGCCCCATGCAAGTATTCCCCAAACAAGCTCCACATTTCCATCGTGCATTTCCCTGAGTACAGCCATTCCCAACTTATGCTCCCAAGTTCCTGCCTAATGGCATCATAATTCCCCCTCTCCAAATTAACTACTTTCCAATGCCATTTGCTCCCATGCCTGTCCAAAGCTATGGTAAATGTCAGGGAGTTATGGTCTCTGTTTCCAAAATGTACACCCACTGGGAGATCTTTTGCCTGACCTGGTTCATTGCCTAGCACTAGATCTAGTATGGCCTCTCCTCTAGTCAAGCTGTCCACGTATTATCCCTTCCTGGACACACCTAACAAATTCCACCCCATCTAAACCTTCTACATTAAGGAGATGCCAATGAATGTTAGGAGGTTGAAGTCACCCATGACAGCAACCCTGTTATTTTTTAACCTTTCCAAATTCTGCCTCCCATTCTGTTCCTTGGGGTCTCTGTTGCTATTGGGTGGTGGGGGTGGTTTTATAGAATACGCCAAATAGAATAGTTGCTCCCTTCCAGTTTCTGATCTCCACGCACACTGACTCAGTAGACAATACCTCCACAGTGTCCTGTCTTTCTGCAGCTGTGATACTATCTCTGATTAGCAATGCCATTACCCCACCTCATTGACCTCCCTTCCTTTTCCTTTTGAAACACTTAAACCCCAGAATATCCAGCAGCCATTCTTAACCTTCTGATAGCCGAGTCTCTGTAATGGCTCCATGTACTGGTCCATGCTCTAAGTTCAACACCCATGTTGCATTAAAACAGCCAGATTTCAACCCACGCAATGACTGCTGTTATGCCCTGTCCACTACCTTTCCTTCCTCACAGTCTCTCTACCTCCTCCAACTTCGCCCTACCTTGGAATCCTTTGCCCTACCCATCACTTGTGCCCATCTCCCTGACGGACTGGTTTAAACTCTCCCCAACAGCTCAAGCAAACCTACCCACAAGGATATTGGTCTCCCTTGAGTTCAGATGTAACCCGTCCCTTTTGTACTGGGCATACCTTCCCCAGAAGAGATCCTAGTGATCCAGAAATCTGAAACCCTGTCCCCTACATCAATTCTTCAGCCACACATTCAGCTGCCACATCCCCTATTCTTACCATCACTGGCTCATGCACAGGCAATAATCCGAAGATTACAACCCCTAAGGTCCTGCTTTTCTGTTTCCTACCTAGTTCTCTATATTCCCTCATCAGGTGCTTATCCCATTTCCTACCTATTTCATTGGTGCTAATTTATTCCACGACTTCTGCCTGTGCACCCTCCCCTATAAGAATGCTATAGACATGATTAAAGATGCTCCTGTCCCTGGCACCTGGGAGGCAATGTACCATCTGGGAGACTCTTTCACATCCACAGAATCTCTTGTCTGTTCCCTTAAATATCGAATCCCTTATCATTACTGCTTTCCTCTTGTACCCTTTTTTCTTCCAAGCCTAAGACCCGGTCACTGTAGCTTTCCCCTTGTAGGTAATTTTCTAAATAGAGGTGGATTTCCACTTTGACCATCAGGATCCTTTACCCTACTGACTCATAGGGTATTAGGAAAACCAGGTAGACATAGATCAGTTGCTGCATTGAGTTCAATGTTCCAACTTTGCCTTACCTACTCCATAGCGGCTTTGGAATTCCCTTCAATTTTCTTCCATTGCAGTTGCACAGGAGACAATTAGGATCACCCAGGATATTAAAGCAGGAACAAGCATAAGAAGTCCATGATATGTGAACTTCAGAACGCAACATGGTTCTGAAGAGTCTCAGCCCAAAATGTTGACTGTTTATTCTTTTGCCTAAATGCTTCCTGGCCTGCTGTGTTCCTCCAGCACTTTGTGTGTGTTCCCCGATAATCTGTGAAAGATACTTTCCCTCCTCAGGCTCCAGAAGACATGATTTATCTTCCAGGCATTTCAATATATTGCACTGAATTTCTCTTACGTTCCCTGTTGGAATTGATTTCTTTTAAGGTCACATTTTAGCCCTAAGTTCCTGATCTTTGACTCCTGGAAGTTAAGGTGGATAAGAGAAGATCTAAGGAATAAAACTGGCTTGCTTGTTCTTGCTTTGCAAAGTGGCAATGCTCTCAAGCGACCATTGCCACTTTAACCAAACCATTCCCAGCGATACACATAAGCTTTTCTGCGACAGTGCACAGTACGAGTGTCAGAATGAATGGTGTGTGCTGTAGTGTTGTTTTATTGAGATACAGCAGAGAGTAAGTCCTTCTGGCCCTTTGATCTGTGCTGCCCTGCAACCCCCAATTTAACCCTTGCCTAATCACGGGGCAATTTACAATGACCAATTAACCTACCAACCGGTGCATCTTTGGTAATGACGTGTTAGTGATGTATTTCCTTTTTCTTTTACTCAAAATGGAATTGATTTCTATTTTATTTAGAGATATAGCATGGAATAGGCCCTTCCAGCCCTTCAAACTGTGCCATCCAGCAATCCCCGACTACCCCAATTTAACCCTAACCATATCACAGGACAATTTACAATGACCAATTAACCTACCTGCTATGCCGTTAGATCTGCAGGAGGAAATCAGAGCACCCGGACAAAATCAACCCATTCCGCAGAGAGGATGTACAGGGTCACCTTACGGAGGATTGAACTCCAAACTTCTGTGCCCTGAGCTGCAAAAGCATCGCACTAATTACTACTCTATTAGTTGTGTCTAAAAATTGTAAAGAGACACTACAGTGCTATCTTCTGTTAATGGCACTCTCTCTGGTCCAACTAAACTAAACATGAGGTGGTTTTAGAAATACAACAAATACAAGCCAACTGTTTCATCAAAAATCCACCTTCTCCACCATTGCCTTCAAGGGTGAAAATACATTTAGTTCTTTAGTTTTACCTGCTTCCTTTATTAGTTTTCAGAGAGGCTGCTGAGATAGAATTTTCACATTGGAGCTATTGGTAGGTTGGGCACAAACCATGGTTTACTATAACTGATTTTATGGCTCAATTTTCTGTACAAAGATGTCATCACAAATACAAAATCTTCCACAAACTACAACCAGAGCATATTAGAATGCAATAACTTACTCTCCTGCATTAAAAAATGTCCTCATATAAGTTAGGAGTCCTAAACTGGCACTTATTTATTAATATTACTGAAATGGTCATACCATATAATATAAGAAATTTTATTCAGCCTGGTCCATTAGCTGTAAGTAACCAGATTTGAAATGACTAAAATGGCTTTTAAAATCAGTAATGAAACATTTATTGTGTTATTGAAGTACAATAGTCAGTTTCATAGTTTGCTTTGATATTTAAAACACTTGTAAAATGTGTCTGTTAGAACAGTGAAGCATAAGAATACTGCTTAATTATGGAAACCTTTTTTAAAATGCACAAGTGTGCACAATAAGTTGAAACCCACCAACCACACAAGGGTGATTTTGTTTTCTACCTTCTGTAAACTGGGGAACTTACTAGAGAAGAATGGGCTGAGAATAATTTCTGGGTCAAATTATCCCCTGGTGGAAACTGACCTGCTCTTTTGGTTGCAAATCCCATCTGTGAGACTGGAATATTTCCTGAATCAGGCGAGCTTGACAGTAGAGGAAGCCATGGACTGACATATCAGAATGGGAATGGGATGTGGAATTAAAATGTGTGGCCACTGGGAGATCCTGCTTTCTCTGGCAGACAGAGCGTCGGTGTTCAGCAAAACGGTCTCCCAGTCTGCGTCGGGTCTCACCAATATATAAAAGGCCACACCGGGAGCACCAGACGCAGTATACCACACCAGCCGACTCACAGGTGAAGTGTCACCTCACCTGGAAGGACTGTCTGGGGCCCTGAATGGTGGTGAGGGAGGAGATGTAGGGGCAGGTGTAGCACTTGTTCCGTTTACAAGGATAAGTGCCAGGAGGGAGATGGGTGGGAAGGGATGGGGGGGGGGGGGGGAATGAGTAGCGAGTAGACAAGGGAGTCGTGTAGGGAGTGATCCCTGTGGAAAGCAGAAAGAGAGGGGGAGGGAAAGATGTGCTTAGTGGTGGGTCCCATTGGAGGTGGCGGAAGTTATAGAGAATTATACGTTGGACCCAGAAGCTGGTGGGGTGGTAGGTGAGGACAAGGGAAACCCTATCCCGAGTGGAGTGGCAGGCGGATGGGGTGAGGGCAGATGTGCGTGAAATGGGAGAGATGCATTTGAGAGCAGAGTTGATGATGGAAGAAGGGAAGCCCCTTTCTTTAAAAAAGGAAGACATCTCCTTCATCCTGGAATGAAAAGCCTCATCCTGAGAGCAGATGCGGCAGAGACGGAGGAATTGCGAGAAGGGGATGGCATTTTTGCAAGAGACAGGGTGGGAAGAGGAATAGTCCAGGTAGCTGTGAGAGTCTGTAGGCTTATAGCAGATATCAGTAGATAGGCCGTCTCCAGAGATAGAGACAGAAAGATGCCTCAATTAGAGAATATGTCTTACGAGGAAAGGTTGAGCAGGCAAGGGCTTTTCCCTGAGGAGTGAAGTAGGATGAGCAGCAACTTGATCGAGATGTATAAGATGGTAAGTGGCATAGATAGTTGATACCCAGAGCAGAAATGGCTAATACGAGAGGGCATAATTTTAAGATGATTGGGGAAAAGTAGAGGCAGGATGTTTTCTTTTTTACACAGACAGTGGTGGGTGCCTGAAATATTCTGCCAGAGGTTGTAGGAGTGCAATTCTTTTGTGATTCCCAAATCAATTGTTTGATTGTCATACAGCAACGACTCCAGAAGATGAAACATTTGTTGAAATAAGGATAGTTTCTCATTAATCCAAAGTTACAGGCTTTGTCTCCATGGTTTCTCTTTCCCTCTCTTGAAGTGGCAGAAGCTTACTTGGGTGCATGTTTGCAGAAGCTGGTTATGGAGTTCATTCAGCAATGGAGAACACTACAGCCTGTCCAAATCCCAGCATCACTCAGTGCCCAAGCTCTGCGATCCCTAGCAGCAGATACAAGGAACCGGCCTGTACTCCCTCCACATCCCCATTCCTTTTAAGGAACATAGATATAATTTACAATGACCCGTCAGCATGATGGCAAAGATCATGTCATTCCACACAGACCAGTAGAAAATCAAAGCTAACCTGGTCTTCACAACTAAATTCTAATTCATCCAGAAAATTGTGTAAAGATTCAGTGCACTACAGTGATGCAGTATGTAAAGTTAATGCCTCACATTGACCGAGGTTCACTTCTGACCTCCAGTTTTATATGTGTGGAGTTTCTATGTTATTCCAGTGATGGGGTGCGCTGTTTTCATCCACATCCCAAGGCATAACAGTAGAGTAACTGGCCGCTGTAAATTACACGAATATAGGTGGATGACAAGGAAATCTTGGGGAGTTGATTGGCATTTGAGAGAGAATGGATTGCAAGATATAGTCTGCTGAATCAAATGGTCTCCATCACATCTGAAAAGTATGAGAAATATTAATTCTGAAAGCCCCATCGCAAACTGTTAAGCCAATCACATTGGCCCAGCAGCTTACTAGAAAGGACTAGTATAACATGAGCTGCACCATGCATAAAAAATCGGTCGCTGTGGTTACTGTGGGAAAATTAGCTGAGTCCACACTTAGAGTGCTGTGCGTTAGCATATGGGAGATGAAATATAATTCATTTTAATGCTGTAAAATGATTCCATGGTCAACTTTGTAATATCTAGTAATCTTTCATGCTATTCCTGTTCACAGAATAAAAACCCTTGCTATTATAAGCAGCACACAAAATGCTGGAGGAACTCAGCAGTTCAGGCAGCATCAGTCAATGTTTCAGGTCCTTGCTTTGTCCCTGGTCATTCTCCATCATTTTAGGAAGTAGTAGCAGTAGATTAAAAAGGTGATTCCATATCCTCTACCGTAGCAGACCATGTCTGAAGATCCAGGGATCAAATAATCAAGTTGATGATAAAGTTCAAGTTTATGGTCATGGGCATATTGTACATATCCTGGGTATAAATAACATGAGAATTATCTTCGTGCAGCAGCAGCACCACAGTACGTTACAGGCATGCCAACAAAAATTACATGAACTTAAATAAACATATTCCTGCATTTAAGACCAGTTTTCCTGTGTGTGATCTGCACCGAGGTCTCGTTTCCCTGGGAAGTCTCCATTTGAATATTGGGCACTGGTTTCACCCAAACTCTCCCTGCTCCAGGTGCAGGTGCATCTCACCCAGGCAGACACAAGTGACTGATCTAAGTTTTCCTTATACGTTGTGTGATCGCTTAATTTGTGTTTGGGACTTGATAAGTGATTTTGCGCTGCAAATCATTTGCACAATGCTTAAAAAGCATGTATGGCATTCACTACTGAATTTCTATGCCATATAATTTTGTAAAGAATTTCCTGCACAATGCATTTCATTAAAGCCTGGATGCATTCCCAAGCTTGGAATCATTTACTCCTTTGCCTATTAAACTTGGCCAGATCAAAGTAAATTTATGTCTCAATATGATTTTTAAAAAGGCTTCTTAACATCTATCCCACCAACACCCCCACGACAGATGCTGCCATTTGTTTTACATTGGACAGGAATCCTAGCCAATAAAATTTAATAGAATTACAGGCAAAAAAAAATGCTGTCCAGATGAAGCAAAGAATTTTGGATTGAGCTGAGCAAGGCAACACACACAAAATGCTGGAGGAACTCAGCAGGCCAGACAGCATCTATGGAAAAGAGTACAGTCGACATTTCAGGACTGGAGAAAGGACCTGAATATTACTCTGTGTGTTGAACCCCAGGTTATTTTTATGATGGCTATAAACACCCTTGCATCAAGTCCTATTCACTCTGACCCTTGTAGTCAGTAAACTCCTACATCACTACTGCCTCAATTTTTATCCCCCAGGCAGAGCACAGATTCATGAAGGGCAGGTCCATGTTTGACAAACTTACATAGAGACATAGAAACCCTACAGCACAATACAGGCCCTTCAGCCCACAGAGTTCTGTCGAACATGTTCCTACCTTAGAAATTACTAGGCTTACCCATAGCCCACTATTTTTCTAAGCTCCATGTACCTATCCAAAAGTCTCTTAAAAGACCCTATCGTATCTGCCTCCACCACCGTTGCCGGCAGCCCATTCCACACACTCACCATTCTCTGCATAAAAATCTTACCCTGACATCTCCTCTGTACCTACTCCCAGCACCTTAAACCTGTGTCCTCTTGTGGCAACCATTTCAGCCCTGGGAAAAAGCCTCTGACTATCGTGTGATCAATGCCTCTCATCATCTTGTACACATCTATCAGGTCACCTCTCATCCTCCTTCGCTCCAAGGAGGAAAGGCCGAGTTCACTCAACCTGTTTCATAAGGCATGCTCCCCTGTCCAGGCAACATCCTTGTAAATCTCCTCTGCACCCTTTCTATGGTTTCCACATCCTTCCTGTAGTGAGGCGACCAGAACTGAGCACAGTGCTCCAAGTGGGGTCTGACCAGGGTCCTACTGGAATTATCTGAGGATAGACGAAAACAGATGGATGCTGTATAGTTAAATTTACAGAAGGTGTTTCATAAGGTGGAGCATAAAAGACTTATCCATAAGAGCTGGGGATAATGTGTTGACATTGACACAGAATTGGTTAACCAATAGAAGGCAGAGAGTTGGGATAAGCAGGTGTTCCTCTGTTTGGCAGCCTGCAGTGAGCAGAGTGCTGCAGTGTCTGGTGCTGTACCCACAACTATTCACAATATACATTAACGACTTGGAAGAGGGGACCAAGTGTAGCGTATTTAAGTTTGCTGACGACAGCAAACTGAGTGGAAAAGCAAACTGTGCAGAGGATGGTGAGAGTCTGCAGAGAGGCATAACCAGGTTAAGTGAGTGGAAAAATGCCTGGCAAATGGAGTACAACATGGAAGTCATCTACTTTGGAAAGAAAAATAAAAGATCAGCTTATTATTTAAGTGGGGAAAGATTGCAGCTTGCTGTTGCTCAGACGAACTTGAGTGTGCTTTTGTATAAATTGCAAAATGCTGGTTTGAAGGTGCAGCAGGTTATAAAGAAGGCAAATGAAATGTTGGCCTTTGTTAGAGGGATTGAATTGAAGAGCAGGGATGTTGTTCTGCTGCTGTACAACGCACTGTTAAGTTCGCACCTGGAGTACTGCGTGCATTTCTGGTCACCTTACTTGAGGAAAGATATGCTTTGGAGACAGTGCAGAGGAAGTTCATCAGATTGATTTTAAAGATGAAAGGGTAAGTCTATGAGGCATCTAGGACTATATTCACTGGAATTCAGATGAATGAGAAGGGATCTTATAGAAATACATAAAAATTATGGAAGTGATAGAAAAGATAGTCAGGAAAGTTGCTTCCACTGTTAGGTGAGACTAGAATTATGGAACATACCCTCAAGATTCTGGGGAATAGATTTAGAATGGAGGTGAGGAGAAACTGTTTTTCCCAGAGAATTGTGTAGCTGTGTTCTTTGCCCACGGAAGCAGTAGAGTCCGTCTTATTCAATATGTTTAAGACACAATTAGCTAGATTTGTGGAAGGCAGGGGAATTTAGGGTAATGGGCAAAAGGCAGATTGGTGGAGGTGAGTCCATGGCCAGATCAGCCATGATCTTATTGTATGGCAGAGTAGGCCCAATGGACCAGATGTCCTGCTCCTCCTTCTATTTCTTATGTCCAGATGTTCTGCTTAATCTTTGTAACTTCTTTAAGACATTTGACACCTGGCTACTCTGTGCTCCTCCAAACGTGTCCTATTGTGCTCCCCTCCCCAATTATTTTGTCTGCCATTGTAGCCAAATCTTCAATTTCCAAGAAGCTATGTTGATCAGCCACAGTGCACAGATATCTCCCCACTGCAGGCCCACGGGATGGCCAGGGTTGGAAAGATCAATCTAGGAGATAATCTGGAAGAAGCAGGTGAGTTGATCAGAAATGAAGTGGATAATTGGAAGTGGGTTAAGCTGGATTTGCCAGTGGGTTTTTGCTCCTCACATCATAAGTTATTTCTTTAATCATACGGCTTCGATCATGGCCTCCAGTTGTTCACTTGATGGGTTCTTAGGCATTATCCAGATTTGTAAACACATTCAGAATGGTTTAAATCCAGTTGCAAAATACACCTGACCCAGTTATTAAGCGCACCTACATCTGCTGCTCCTTACAACTAGACTGTTTGCTAAACATATGATTAAATTGCTAACAAAAGGTAATCTGCCAAGACACGTGTTAATGGTTCCCAGGCCAACTGGCACACATACTCTGATCTGCAGATATATACCTGACCCAGTTACCAAAGGTAGGAGGAGGGAAATACAGTAAGTGCTGCCCTCGATATCCACACCCATATCTCATTAATGAGTGCGAAAATCATGCATTAATTGTTAAAACAATCTGACTGAAAAAATAACCCAGTCACTTGCTAAACATGCTCAAGCCAGTTGCCACATGTACTGAAGTCAGTTGTTTCATGCATTTCACTTTCTGGGAAATACCACCAGAAACACAAGAGGCACCGAACCAGCTGTGAATTCACTAAGGCCATCTACCAGGGCAGCTGCAGAGACATTCAGATACTAAATACACCCAGGTCATCTAGAAACAATACCCAGATCAGATGCTAAAAACTAGTGTTAAATGCATCAGAGCCTTTGTGAGAAATTTGTTTGTGAACGCACCCTGCCTGGTCTAAAATGAATTTTTCTAAGTAAACCCCAGATCATCTACAAATACACCCAGGCTAATTAATCAGAATATCCTACTTCAGCAACAGAACAGGCCAAACCATCTCTTGCAGTACCATGGACTTATCTATGACTATATTTTATTTCCACTGATGTTTGCTTTGTGCACTATCCAGTATACTTTATGTATAATGTATATACAGTGTGCTGTCTGAGCATGTGTGCCTGGGAGCTGCTACAAGCAAGCTTTTTTTACTGTACTGTACCTGACTATAATTGACAATGACGATGAATATTTCTGCAGATGTACCGTAGAGCGCTTTCCAACTGACTGCATCACTGTCTGCAATTGGTGGGTGTGGGGCTACTGCACGGGATCGAAGAAAGCTGAAAGTGAGTTGTAAAATTAGCCAGCTCCATCATGGACACATAGTATCCAGGTCATCTTCAAGGAGCAGTGCCTCGGAGAGGGGGCATCCTTCATTAAGAACCCTTTCACCCAGGACATGCCTTGTTCTCATTGCTACCATCAGGTAGGAGATACAGAAGCCTGAAGGCACACACACAGCGATTCAGGAACAGCTTCTTCCTCTCTGCCATCTGATTTCTGAATAGACATTGAACCCATGAACACTACTCCAGTACCTTATTTTCTCAATTATCATGTATTGCACTGTACTGCTGTAAAAAGTTAACAAATTTCACAGCGTACAATATGCCAGTGATATTAAATCTGATTCTGAACTCAACTTGCTGACCTGACTTTAAGATTTGAAGAGTTGGAGCAGCTAATGCAGTAAACTGATGGTCTGTTCAGACAGCAGCCACCCTGTCTTTAGTAGTAAACTTACTGATTGAGGGGGGTTTTCGCAGGCAGAAGGGAACCTGATGTCACTGTGGTCTACGGCAGCAGCTGTTCCACAGGCCCCAAGCCTCTCAAACTGACCTTGTATTGAATTTGGTATTTCACTTAAACCCTGACTTCAATGAGTTGATTATCTTTTCTAATCTCTTTCAAGTTTCACTATGTCTTTTGATTAACCTGTGCACCACAGACCATATACCGCTGTGCAGAACTGCTTGTTCATTATTGCTAAGACCATTCCCTCCAGACACCATTTATATTTTTCTGCACCTTGACCTCTCACTTGTAACAGGCCTCTGATTTTTTTGCTTGCACACAGTGCCTGTGTTTGAAAAGACTATAATAGTCAATTTCAAAGCCTTTCAGATAGAATACGTGCATTAAAGCTGCACCAAATGCCAGGTGTATTGCATATGCTCTCCTGGTTAAAGTTTCTAATATCTTGCTCAGATTGCTGAACTCTGATTATTCAAATTTTCACATTTCTTGGTACAATTTTCTTTACATTAGAAGCAAGACATCAGGATATCAGAGAGTCTGTAAGAGTGCCCCCAAACTCAGAAAGTCCCATTCCAGAGGCACGAGCAAGAAATGTCCGCAGTACTGAGGAGTTGCTGATCGGTTGGATTCTCCGCCTATCCGATTCTATCTTCTTCACCCACCTATCAACCTCCCAGCCTCTCACGACATCCCTCCTCCCCACCCACCCACCTTCCCACTTTATGATGAGCTATCATCATAATATCATGATGTTTAGAGTTTATGTATAAAGGGACATATTCCTGAGAGGCAAAAAGAAGAATATTCACGTTGGTGGCTTATATCCTTATTTGGAAAAAAGTGAGAGGAATAAATTAAAAATTGCAGGCAAGCAACATCTGTGAATTCTTTAAAAATAGCCATTGCTGGAAATCTCAAATGAAAACAGAAAACACTGAAAAGGCTTGGCAAGTCTGGCAATGTCTGGGGAAAGAGAAGCAGAGATAACACTTCAAGTTGAAGACACCTTATATGATGAACAGAAACATTAACTCTGATCCCCTTTCCATTGGCGCTGCCTGATCTACTCTCCAACTGTAGAAGGGGACCATTGAAGACAATAACCTGAAGCAAGAGTAATTGTCATTAAGAAAGACAAGGGTTAGATAGTAAAGAAAAAAAGGAAAATTGTATATGCTAAACCTGATTGACTGCTTTAATGAGGAGTAGGAGATGAAAGCAGTGGGGTTGATATTATCCACACTTCAAAATACATTTTAAAGTCAAATTCATTACTCAAGCACAGGTTAAATGAAAAACTTACTTGCAGCAGCAATCATATAGCATTAGCCATAATGACAAGAAAAACATAAATTGTGCACAATTTTACAAGAAAGAATACAATTAGAACAGGAAAAAGATACAAAGTCCATTGTAGTGCAAAATGATATGTCAATGATACAGATAATAGAATTGACGGCTTTGTGGCCAAGTTTGTGGATGACACAAAGGTATGTGGAGGGGCAGGTAGTGTTGAGGAAACAGGCAGCCTGAAGAAGGACTTAGACAAATTAATGTGTCAAGAAGTGGTAAATGGAATACAGTGCAAGGAAATGTATGGCCATGCACTTTGATCAAAGGAATAAAGGCATAAATTATTTTCTAAACTGGGAGAGAAATTCAGAAATCAGGGATGCAAAGAGATTTGGAGTCTTCTTGCAGGATTTCCTAAAGTTTAATTTGCATGTTGAGTCAGTCGTATGAAAGGCAAATGCAATGTTTGCATTCATTTCTAGAGGAACAGAATATAAAAGCAACAGTGTAATGTTGAGGAATTGGTGAGGAATAAGGAATTGATCAGACCGCACGGAGTATTACGAGCAATTTTAGGCCCCTTATCTATGGAAGAATGTGCTGGTATTGGAGAGGGTCCAGAGGAGGCTTGGGAGAAAGATCCTAGGAATGAAACAGTTAACTTTTGAGGAGCATTTGATGGCTCTGTGCTTGTACTCACTGGAGTTTAGAAGAATGGGGGACTTTCATTGAAAACTATTGAATATTGAAAGGCCAAGTTAAAGTGGATGTGGAGGGAATGTTTCCCAAAGTGGGGAAATCTAAGACCAGAGGACACAGTCTCAGAGTACAAGGGCATCCCTTTAGAACAGAGATTAGGAGGAATCTCTTTAGACAGAGGGTGCAGAATCTATGGATCATTGCTACAGATGGCTGTGGAAGACAGGGCATTGGGTATATTTAAAATTGTTCTTGACTAGTAAGGGTGTCAAATGTTTTATGGTGTGTCTTATGGTCTTTGTATATTTAATATTACAGTAATATTTGAGTAATATTGTAAATATATTGTTTGATTAAGCATTCTTTGTTTGTTTAAATAATTAATTACAGGTTGTATATAGAGGTACTTGAATGGCATACGTCATCACGTCACCGCGTCATATGTGTGCACCTCACTAGAAGTAAAAACAAAACTAAGACACGCATCTCCTGGCACTGTGTTTTGCTTTCAATTAGTTTTATGTTCTAAAATTATAAGACATAGCAATGGCAACAAGGAAGTTATAAACCTGAGATGACTACCATTTGAAGCACAGCGAGAGTTTCAAGTTTCAATAAAAGTACAGCGAGTAATGGCCAAGTAAGATGAAGCACTGTGCGAGCTTCTTTGGGAAGGGACAGAGACAGGCCAGTTAAAATAAAAGGCAGAAAACACGGATTCATAAACAGTGAGAACCAGGTGATAATAATCAAACATTTTAAAAAACAGCAGAAATGGCTGGCTACACCGGAAAGAAAGACATATTCGATTCTACAAAAGATAACTGGTTGATGTATGTTGAGTGAATTGGGCAGAATTTTAAATCAAATTGACACCATAAGTCAATAAGAAATGAATGCCACTTTTGCTGAGTGTAGTAGGTGCGAGACCATACAGTTTGCTTGGAAGTTCGACAGCCAATCAAACCAGCCAAAATGAGCTTTGTTTATGTAACACCCTGGGAAAGGTTTCACTGCTAATGTAATGGTCTTTCTTTAGAAGCAGCGTTTGGGTTATGGTTAGAAATCATGGGTGCTTTGAAAACTGAGCCATTCAATGAGGAGAGTGTTCTTTTGTGCTGTGTGCCTGACACCGAGTTGATCTGGGTCTTTTGTTTGGATGAAGATGGAGAGAGAAGATACCAGAAAGGAGTGGACTTGGAGTGGGGTCGGGAGTCGACAGAGCCCAGGGAAATCGATGGAGGACCGTCAGAAGGGAAACCATGAACTCCAACTTGTGCACGTTAGATTTTTTCATTAAAATGGGCGCTTTTCTTTTTGTTTTTCTTTACTAACCCTTTAGTCAAATTAAGAATTGTAAAGGTAAATTGTTTAATTGCATATGGTGTACTGTCTGTTATTTCGTGGTACTGATTTGTAACGGGGGAACACATCACACAGCATCCACACAAACAGGAGGTTGTGCACCTCAGTCTCACACGTTTGGTGGGGCCAGAGATTGTTTTCCCCAGACTTACACACCCAGCTGAACCTGAGGGTTACAATTATATCATAAAAGTAACACAGGAACAATTAGAACCAAAACTCTGGTTGACTGAAGAACACTTTAGGTTTCATGAGTGGAAGCAAAAGGAAGTGGAGTCCATTAGACCTGATGTGGCTGAATTGAAGGAATTGTCTGAACATTTCAGTGATGGGCTTAATGATGTCACAGAGAGATTGTTTAGTTTGTGGAATCTTACAATAAAGCTTTCAAAAACAGCTCCTAACTGAAGCACAGGTCACATTTAAAAAAGCAGTTAAAATTGTTGTATCAATGGAAACAGCAGGCAGAGTTGCAGTCAGGAATGAGAGTGAGCGTGAACAAAATTGCAATGCCTAAACAGAAGCCTACCTGATTGAATCACTCATGTTAGTACTGCAGCAGGGGCACACATAAACCAGACCAATACAGGTTTAAAAGTGAAACTTGCAGAAAATGCAAAAAGTAAAAGGCATACAAAGAGCATGTCAGGTGGCAAAAAATGGTCGGCACAGTGAAGAGAAAAACATAAAAAGTCAAATTGCAGTTTCCAAAAGAGCACTAATCTGCATGCTGTTGATGAAAAGCTGATAATGAAGACATAGGACTGGGTAGCCTTGAAACTTACAATATGAAAAGTAACGATACACAAGTAACATGGCTTACACCAGAACTGAGTGGCAAATTATTTAAAACAGAATTGGACACTCGCTCGGCTGTTTCAGTCATTCTACAAAATGTTTGAAAGGCGTTTCAAAATTACTGAAATGAAATCAGCAGCTATCCAACTAAGAACTTATACTGGAGAAAAGGGTAACTTCTGTGGGAATGATATTTGTAAAAGTGAAATACAACAACTAACAAGCCACATTAGGTTTGCATGTGGCAAAATCTGGAGGGTATGTGCTTGGCTAAGACACCTACAACCTGATTGGAGACCCATCCATCAGTTCCATGTCACATACCCTGCAATAGAGTCAACCAAAACCAAATTAAGAAAGAGGCTGGATGACGTCACAACAATGTTCAAGGGTGGGATTGGAAAGCTCAAACATATCAAGTGTAAAATTGTGTTAAATGAAAATGTCACATCCAAGTTTCACTAAGCCCTTCCAGTTCCTTATATGATCTGTGATAAAGTAGCCAGTGAGCGAGATCGCATGGAGGCTGAAGGAATTCTTTGCAAGGTTAAGTGGCCCCATGGGCAATACCAGTGGTCCCAGTAGCCAAGAAGAATGGGTCTGTCAACATCTGTGGAGATTTTAAGGTAATCATCAAACCAGTACTGAAAGTAGATTGATACCCTCTGCCCAGGATAGAGGATATCTTTGCAAACCTTTCTGGAGGAAAACACTTCAGTAGAAAGTGGACTTATTTGAGGTCTACCTATGAATGGAGATGGAAGGAGAATCCAAAATGTTTCTCACCATAAACACTCACGAAAGGCTTTATCACTATGGTAAGCTTATTTTTGTGGTAGCATGTACACCTGCACTCTGGCAGGAAGTTGTGGACCAGGTACTGTAAGGTTGCCAGGTACTCAGTGTTACCTGGATGACATCACTGTTACCAGTGAGGATGACGAGGAACATCTCCAAAATTAATACAATGTTAAAAATAGAAGATTGTGGGATCAGAGCACAATGCAACAAGTGTGAATTCTTTAACCCAAGCATACTTACTGTGATCACACCATTGATGCACAAGTATACACTAGGGTGCTGTGAAAATTCAAGCAGTAGTGGATGCTCCAAGGCCAGAGGATGTGTCACAGTTGTGGCCCCTTTTAAGATTTGTCAATTACTGTAACAGCTCCTGCCAATTCTGACTACTGTGCTCCACCCCTTAAACCCTGCAGAGGGTTGTAAATTTAGTTGGCTCCGTCTTGGATACTAGCTTACAAAGTACCCAAGATATCTTCAAGGAGCGGTGTCTCAGAAAGGCAGCGTCCATTGTTAAGGACCTCCAGTACCCAGGGCATTCCCTTTTCTCACTGTTACCAACAGGTAGGAGATACAGAAGCCTGAAGGCACACACTCAGCGATTCAGGAACAGCTTCTTCCCCTCTGCCATCCAATTCCCAAATAGACATTGAACCCGTGAACACTATCTCACTTTTTAAAAATATATATTATTTCTGTTTTTGCATGATTTTCAATCTATTCAATATATGTATACCATTATTTATTTATTTATTTATTTATTCTTCTTCTTCTATATTATGTATTGCATTGAACTGCTGCCACCAAGTTAACAAATTTCACGACATAATATTATCATGGTGATAATAACTTGATTATGATTCTGATATAGAATGCATCTCAACTTAAATACTGTACACGTATATACAGTATACTAGATAATACATAGACATCCATAGCATAGTAAATTTTACATTGTCCCATTCAGTTCTAAAGATCTAATTGCTGTGGACGATTTCTTACTTTTGTAGAATAATGTCTTTCTTGGTGGGGGCAGGGTCTGCTTGGCAGCTGAGACGTGTTGCTGTGAGTCAGACTCTGGGGCCTCCTCCATAGTGGTTGGAGGAGTTGACTCTGGGACTGCAGGAAGTGGTTCTGATAGCTCTGGACACCTTTCTTCTCTTTTCTTCTTTCTTCTCCAAGATTCTCTTGACATCTTCTGGGCACGTTAACATTCTGAACAGTGCATGGCTGCTGCTTGATCTGCTGATCAATCCCAGGCCACCAGATAAAGCTCCGAGCCAACACTTCCACTTTGGCACCATCTAGATGACTCCTCCAGTGGCTCCTCCAACAGTTTAGCTCTCAGCTTAGATGATACAATAACTCTCAGTCCCCACATAAGGCAACACCTGTCAAGGGCAAGTTCATTTCAGCGCTGGTGAAAATGGGGGAACAGGAGGATCTGCTGCACATCCCAACTATTTTGGGTGGCCATGTAGACCAGAGACAGAGTGGGGTCTTTTCCGGTTTCTGTTTGGACCATCTCTGCCATAACAGGGAGACTTTCAATTTGCATTAGGAAGAATACATCAAGAGGAAAACCCTCTTTTGTAAATTTTTCAGACATTTCCTTTTTCAAGGGTAAACAGGACAATCCATTAGCATTTCCATGATTAATTGCCCTCTTGAATTTGTGTCCTCCAAGAAACAGAGCCCATCTCTACATTCATGCTGCTGCTGTTAATGAAACACCCTTCTGTGGATTGAAAATGGACACTAATGGTTCATGATCAGTAATGAGGGTAAACTCTCTCTCATACAAATACTATTGAAATGTTTTACACCCCAAACCAGACTCAAAAGGCTTTCCGTTTATCTGTGGATAACTTTTCTCTGGACCAGTATGGGAAACTGATGCAAATCTATGGGGCATCTACTTCTGCCACTCCGAACATGTGACATGATTACCACCTATAACATAAGGCAAGATATCAAAGTAAGCTTCACTGGATGATGTGGATCATCCTGTGTGAATACAGTGTCTGAAATCGCCATTTCCTTTGCCTTTTGCAAAGCCACCTCACGCTGCTTTGTCCATTGTCATTTCTTCCTGATCTGAAGTAATGTGCTTAAGGGGTGGAGCACAGTAGTCAGAATTGGCAGGAGCTGTTACAGTAATTGACAATTCTTAAAAGGGACCACAACTGCAGCTTCTTTCGGTCCTGTGCAGTAGCTCCCTCATACCAAACAGTGATGCAGCCTGTCAGAATGCTCTCCATGGTACACCTATAGAAGTTTCTGAGTGTATATGTTGACATGCCAAATCTCTTCAAACTCATGATGAAATATTGTCACTGTCTTGCCTTCTTTATAACTGCATCAATATGTTGGGACCAGATTAGATCCTTAGAGATCTTGACACCCAGGAGCTTGAAGCTGCTCACTCTCTCCACTTCTGATCCCTCTATGAGGATTGGTATGTGTTCCTTTGTCTTACCCTTGCTGAAGTCCACAATCAGCTCTTTCGTCTTACTGACATTGATTGCCAGGTTGTTGTTGTGACACCACTCCACTAGTTGGCATATCTCACTCCTGTACGCCCTCTCGCCTCCATCTGAGATTCTACCAACAATGGTTGTATCATCAGCAAATTTATAGATTGTATTTGAGTTATGCATAGCCACACAGTCATAGGTACAGAGACAGTAGAGCAGTGGGCTAAGCACACACCCCTGATGTGCACCAGTGTTGATCGTCAGTGAGGAGATGTTATCACAAATCCGCACAGATTGTGGTCTTCCGGATAGGAAGTCGAGGATCCAATTGCAGAGGGAGGTACAGAGGCCCAGGTTTTGCAACTTTTCAATCAGGATTGTGGGAATGATGGTATTAAATTCTGAGCTATAGTCGATGAACAGCATCTTGACATAGGTGTTTGTGTTACCCAGGTGGTCTAAAGCCGTGTGAAGAGCCATTGAGATTGTATCTGCCATTGACCTATTGTGGCGATAGGCAAATTGCAATGGGTCCAGGTCCTTGCTGAGGCAGGAGTTCAGTCTAGTCATGACCAACCTCTCAAAGCATTTCATCACGGTAGATGTGAGCGCTACTAGGTGATAGTCATTAAGGCAACCCACGTTATTCTTCATAGGCACTGGTATTATTGTCACCTTTTGAAGCAAATGGAAACTTTCACCCATTGCAGTGAGAGGTCGAAAATGTCCTTGAGTACTCTCGCCAGTTGGTTGGCACAAGTTATCGGAGCCTTACCATGTACTCCATTGGGACCTTCTGCCCTGCGAGGGTTCACTCTCTTTAAAGACAGCCTAACAGCGGCCTCTGAGACAGAGATCACAAGGTCATCAGGTGCAGCAGGGATCTTCACAGCCGTAGTTATATTCTCCCTTTCAAAGCGGACATAGAAGGCATTGAGTTCATCTGGTAGTGAAGCATCGTTGCCTTTCATGCTATTAGATTTCGCTTTGTAGGAAGTAATGTCTTGCAAACTCTGCCAGAGTTGTCGTACATCCAATGTCACCTCCAACCTCATTCGAAATTGTCTCTTCACCCTTGAAATAGCCCTCCGCAAATCTGGTTTTCTGGTGTACACCTGGGTCGCCAGACTTGAATGCCACAGATCTAGCCTTCAGCAGCCGACGCACACCTGGTTCATCCACGGATTTTGGTTTGGGAATGAACAGTAAGCCTTTGTGGACACACAATCATCCACACAGGTTTTAATGAAGTCGGTAACAATTACAGCATACTCATCCAGGTTCAAAGATGAATCCCTGAATACAGTCCAGTCCACCGATTCAAAGCAGTCTTGTAGGTGCTCCTGTGCTTCCCTTGTCCATACCTATATTCTATAATGTGTTGGAATTTATAGCTAAGCTGCATCAAGTGTTATGTATTTAATATTTCAGTAATTTTTGAGTAATATTGTAAATATATTGCTTAATTAAGCATTCTTTATTTAAGTAATTTATCGCAGGTTATATGTAAAATACATGAATGGAATACGTCTTTAAGCCACCACATCATATGTGCGCAGCTTGCTAGAAGTAAAAGCGAAACAAAGCATCTTCCGGATCTGTATTTTTCTTTCAATTAGTTTTATGTTTTAGAGTTACAAAACATAAAATTCTTATGATCAATGTAATCATAATGTGACTATACAGAGAAAGTGATTAGGATTGTGCAGTTGGTTCAAGAAGTGAATTATTGAAGGGAAGTTCTTGAAGTTGGTAGAGTGAGACTTCAGGCATCTGTGACTCCTGCCTGATGGTAGTTTTAAGAATAAATCATGGCTCGGATTATGGGGATCTTTATCGATGGACATCCACCATTGTTCCTGTACATAAAAAGACCAAGTTAACATGTCTGAACAACTGGCATCCTGTCGCACTCACCTCCATAATAAGCAAAAGCTTTGAAAAGGCTGGTCAAGGACTACATCTGCAGCATGCTACCACCCACACTGGACCCCTACAATTCACCTACCGACACAACTGATTGACAGATGATGCAATAGACACAGATCTACACACTGTCCTTACACATCTGGAGAAGAGGGATTCTTATGTGAGAATGCTGTTCTTGGACTTCAGTTCAGCTTTCAACACCATAATTCCCTCCAGGCTCGAAGAGAAGCTCAGAGACCTCGGCCTTCGCCCTGCCTTGTGTAGCTGGATTCCAGACTTCCTCTAAGATCGCCAGCAGGTGGTAAGGGTGGGCCCTCACATCTGCCCCTCTGACCCTCAACAAGGAGCTTACTTGAAATGTCTGATGCCATATTTCTTCATAACCTGTCGGAATCCTTCTGAGGTGTATAGTGGTCTGTTATCACTCAAAATTTGTACTGATAAGCCATTTCTGGCACAGGTAGTCCTCAGAGTGGAGACTGTCTTTGCCAAAGTGGCTGACTTCATTGGTATAACCTCTGGCCTCTTCGAATGAGCATCCACAGCAATCAGAAACATGAATGGGCCAGAAAAGTTAATATATATGCTTTGCCATGGTGAAGATGGCCACTCCCATTGGTGTAATGGTGCTTTTAGGGGTACATTTTGAATTTTTTGACATCCTGAGCAGCTTTAACCCAGTCTTCAATCTGTCTATCTATTCCCAGTACCACACATAGCTCCAGGCAAGATTCTTCATTAAGACTGGACCCAGATGCCCTTCATGAAGATTTTCTAACACTTTTGTGCACAGTTCTGCAAAGTATTCAGAAATTCTTTCATTTTTGACTGGTTCCTTTTGTAAAATCTAAGTCTCTCAGCTATTGCCAATGGTTTAGGGCTCAAGGGACTCTTTAATAATCTCACCAAACATTTTGCTTGATGGTTTTCAGGGGTTACTAAGTTGTATAAGAGACTCTAAGTTCTTGGGCCCATTAAGCTAAGAAGTGCAGGGGCTTTCTTTTGCTCCTTCACATTGTTTGCGTTACAATTCAACCCTCTCCATATACGACTCCTAGCATTCATTAATGTAATCGGATAGAGAAAGAGAGAACAATGTGCATGCTCAGACAACAGATCAATATGTAGTGCTAAAGGAAGGGGGGGGTCATTGCTCTAAAAGAAATAGATCCATACATTACAGTGATAATAGAAGTCATGGAAAAGTGAGGATTGAGGAGGACAGGGGCAATATTTGGGATAATATAGGAAGATATTTTCTGGTGTTTAATTTTCAGTGATGACTTCTAAGAGAGATAAATAATTTTTACAAGGTCAATAGTGTAAAAATTACACAGGAGCATGGACCTCTGCATTGTGCTCATTTCTAGTCACCGTACTCAAGAAAGGATGTGAATTTATTTGATAAGATTTGGGATGGTTCATCGGAATTATACCAGTGATGAGGGGAATCAGTTATGTGAAGAGACCAGAGAAGGTGGAGCCACTCTCTACAGAACAATGGAAGTCAAGGGAGATGTGAGCAAGGCAATTGACATTTTGAAGTGCTTTGACAGAGAACAGGAAAAGTTTTCACTGATATACAGTAATGTGATATTATTTTATCCGAGAGTGATTGCAATCTAATATGTCATATGTATTGGGATGATTTCAAGAAATAGGAAAAGGAGCTGGGTAAGATCTTTCAGAACTACTTGAGTACTAGGGTCCTGTTGAAGGAAAGCTTTCATGGGCCCAAAAAAAACCCTACATGAATTGTTCAAAAAGATGATGTGGCTTGTTTGATATTTAAGACCCAGTATTGGATCAATGGTTGAACGCTGCATTAGAAGCTTAAGGGTGTGGGCATATAATCTGTCTGATCTGACACCTCAGCCCTTTTGTGAGAAAGGTCAGACTTTGAAAAGTTTCTGATATTGAACTGAGATCCCAAATTCACTCTCCAGTGACTCGCTTATAAAAAATGCCAACAGTTTGGTTTCACATTGCTGGCAATTCCTAGCAAGCTGTTGGCAATAGCTCAGTGATTGGCTAAAGAAAGAGCGCAGTTTCAGGATGTGACCTTTTGGGATTTGATCCTAGCATCTTGAGGATAATATTGGCTTTGATAATTGTATGAAATGTGTACTGTCAGAGAAATCACCTAATAGTTTTCTGCATTGATTTCCACAGACCTGTGCGCATTCGTAGCTTGTACATAGGTCTAATTCAAAGCAAACAAAGTGAAAGCCTCTACTTGCTGTGCTGACATCATATTCTTGTTATCACTTTCTGTAGTGATTCGATTCAGCACTTTGAAATCAGTGGAAATACAGATGGGAAATGACCAGATGAATCACTGTTATCCATTCTATGCATATTGTCTCCTAAAGTACGGATCTATCCTTAATGCTCCTGCTAACACTCATCAGCATTTACAAACAGCAGACTTCTGTGTCAACTTCATTTATTCATTTAAGAGAAGTGGGCTTCACAGGCTGACCCAGCATTTAATTGCCCATCCTGAACTGCCCATGAGAAGGTGATGGTCAGCTGCCTTCTTGAACCACTATGGTTCTCGAAGTGTGGCTGCACTCATAATGCCGTTGGGGAGGAAGCTTGAGGACTTGATAGTGAAGGAATTGTACAAGGCATTGGTAAGGCCAAATTTGGAATATTGTGTACAGTTCTGGTCACCGAATTATAGGAAAGATATCAATAAATTAGAGAGAGTGCAGAGACGATTTACTAGGATGTTACCTGGGTTTCAGCACTTAAGTTTAAGGGAAACACGAGGGGGTATTTCTTTACTCAGAGAGTGATAGCTGTGTGGAATGAGCTTCCTGTAGAAGTAGTAGAGGCCAGTTCAGTTGTGTCATTTAAGGTAAAATTGGATAGGTATATGGACAGGAAAGAAGTGGAGGGTTATGGGCTGAGTGCGGGTAGGTGGGACTAGGTGAGATTAAGAGTTCGGCACGGACTAGGAGGGCCGAGATGGCCTGTTTCCGTGCTGTGATTGTTATATGGTTGTATGGAATGGGAGTATAGTTACAAGCCAGGATGGGGTCTGGTTTGGATGGCAGCTTCCAGGTGCTGGTGCTCCTATACTTGTCCTTCTAGTTGCTGAAGGCTCTGGCTTAAGGATGGAGCATTTTTCCTGAGTGTAGCAAAATGAGGGATTCCAGTCAGAGCTGAATTCAATACTGTTCCACCTGCTCTCAAAACTTTACACACCTCCAATGAAATTGAAAGAAACGTTTCTACTTATAAGTTGCCATTCATAACTGTAGCATGGCTTACGTACTTTACAGCCAATTAAGTAATTTTGAAGTACAGTCATTGGATGAATCTAGGGAACATGAGAGCTGAATTACATACTGTAAGACCATAAGATATAAGAGCAGAAGTAGGCCATTTGGCCCATCGAGTCTGCTTTGCCATTCAATCATGGGCTGATCCAATTCTTCCAGTCATCCCCACTCCCCTGCCTTCTCCCCATACCTTTTGATGCCCTGGCTAATCAACAACCTACCCATCTCTGCCTTAAATACACCCAATGACACGCCATAGCTGCTCATGGCAACAAATTCCACAGATAATCAAACAATAGAAATTCATCCACAGTCAGAAGTATAAAACACACTATAAAATCAGATCAGAGCATTCTACACTGCCTTCAGAATTCATCCCATTCACTTCAATGGAACCAGTTCTGTATGACAGTTCCATGCACTGTCATACCTTTTAGGACAATCAGAGTAGGGGAGGGAAGGGGTATATCTCTGGATGAGCCTGTTTCACTGAACATTGGCCTAGTGATACATGTTGGCCAGGAAAGAGAATTAGATTAAATGCTGGAAATACTCAGCAGTTAGACTGCATTTGTGGAGAGAGAAACAACTGAGGTCAGTGATGAACATGAACTGGTTGAGGCCACTGTAGGATGGTATTGCAGGTGGCCAAGGGAAGATAATCCCTCGGAACAGGAGGAAGTGCATTCCAGCAGACCAAGACAGAATGAAGCATGGTTCTACTGGATCACTCTGATTTATGGTCATGAGGATTGATAGAAAGGAATTAGTAGAAGGAAGCTGAGTATCTGTGAGATGGAGCATTTAGAACCACCTGAGTTTAATGTCTCAGCCATAAGACAATACCTTTGACAGCGCAATGTATTGTTCTGAAGGGTTTTAGCCTCAGGACTGGCGTAAATGTTGAACCTATAATTCCCATGTACTTTAATATAATGCGCTACTTTATCCAGAACCAGTCTTCAAATTGACAGAGAAAGATTGGGTACAATAAGGGTGCAAACCATGTACCAGACTACAGATTAAGAGCTCAATTCTCAAGAGATTAAGGCAGGCCTATCCCTTTTAAAATAAATGAGCGACTTTGTAAACATAATGCCAATCAGAAAATCTAGGCAATTAAAAGCAAAGTAGTGCAACGTTTTTAGGAAGGCAGATCAAAGCCATTATAAACAATCCTTTACAGGTCTATAATACTGATAAATAGTGTACTTATGGATTAGATTTATTCACTGCTTGTGCTTCATGCCCTAACATGTCCTGACATGTACATTTCAGATCCTTGGTTATTAATCCTTAGCTGAAGTGCTTAAGCACAGAATTACATGTGCTTTTTACCCAAGATCAACCCTTTAGAATCTAAAGAATTCTTTTAGAAAGATTTTGAATAATCACTGTTGGCAATTACTGGGAATATTTGTCGTCCAGTTCCCAGCGAAACGACAATATTCAGTGTACAATTGAAATTTAGCTTGCCCCTTTGATGTGGGTTTTTATGGGCTTCTTTCATCAATGTGAAAGATCAAATGGAACCTCAAGAGTGGAGGTATTGAAATGGACAATAGACTTGAAAATAAAAGGGGCTAGAAATTCTCTCACTTTGTGCAATTGCTTTCATGTACTGTGCAAATTAATTTTATCTAAAATCTAATCGCTAAGCATCCATCTAGTTTCATCTTTATAACCTCAAGAATGGCTCAGTGTTCAGCAATAGTGCCTTTGAGACGGAAGGTTTTGGGTTTGAACCCCACTCCAGGGATACGTCAAATATCTTGGTTTAAATTGTCCTAACAGAGGACTTTCTGAAAACCAGTTGCTGACTCCCATTTCAGGTGGGCATAAAGGATTTCCAAGGCACTTTTATGAAGGATAAAGGAATTAGCTTTAATATAAAGCACAAAATGCTGGAAAAGTCATCAACCTGAAATGTTAATGGCATTTCTCTCTCCGCAGATGCTGCCTGAGTCTGCTAAATACTTTCAGTACTTGCTGCATTTAGTTCTTATTTCCAACCCCTGTGGTATTTTGTTTTTGTGTTACCTCGGGTAAATGTGTACTTCTCAACCAACACCAAAGTATTCATTCACTGAAGAACCACAATTACTGTGAAACACAAAAGGTTCAAAAGAATAGCCCAAAAGAAACAGATTACCTGCTGTTTACTGTTCACAACTTGCCATGTCACTTCCATTATAACAGTGATTTTGTTTTCAACAATATAATTCTCTGTATAGTTCATTCAGCATTGGAAAGTCCTGAAAGCCATATGCAAAGTACATATATATTACATATAAATAGAAGCTGGATCCAGAACTGAATCATAGAGTTAAACTGCATAGAAACAGGTCTTAATAGGTATTAAATGGGCAGAGAATTCAGGGATATTAACAGCAGGCAGGCAGGCATACTGTGTGTACAGTTTAAATGGTCAGTACAGACAAGTTAGGTCACAGGGCCAAGTCTTGCACTGTTCTTCATTTCATGTTCTTGGTTCAAAATTAAAGTTCAAAGTAAATGTTATTATCAAAGTACATATATGTCACCAAGTACAACCATGAGGTCAGTTCTACCGTGGGCATAGTCAGCAAATCTATAAAATAGTAACTAAAATAGGATCAATGAAAGTTCATCCGGAGTGCAGAAGGCAACAAACTGTACAAATGCAAATATGAATAAATAGCAAGAAATAACGAGAACATGAGATAATGAGATAGAGAGTCCTTAAAGTGAGACCACTGGTTGTGGGAACATCTCATGGATGGGACAAGTGAGTGCAGTTATCCTCTTTTATTCAAGAGTTGAAAAGTTGAGGGATAGTATCTGTCTTGAACTTGGAGGTGCAAGGGTGCAAGTCCTGAGGCCCTTGTATCTTCTACCTGACGGCAGCAGTGAGAAGAGAGCATGGCCTGGGTGGTGGGGATCTCTGAGAATGGATACTGCTTTCCTTCGACAGGGTTTCATGTAGATGTGCTCAATGGTTGGGAGGGCTTCACCTGAGGTGTACTGGGCTAAATCCACTACTTTCTGTAGGATTTTCCACTCAAAAGGCATCAGTGTTTCCAGGAGTCAGTGATGCAGCCAGTCAATGCACTGGTGATGATGGGTCCTTTGGCCCATCGTTTCTATGCTAACTATAACTACTCCCACTTACTTGCATTAATTACACATCAATGTTTCTTCTAGATTCCTTCCCAGTCCTGATGAAGGGTCTCAGACCAAAACATCGACTGTTTACTCCCCTCCATAGATGCTGCCTGACCTGCTGAGTTCCTCCAGCATCTTGTGTATGCTGCTCTAGATTTCTAACTTCTGCAGAATCTCTTATGTTTATCAATGCCTCTATGCCTTTCTCATTTAAGTCCCTGTGCACGTGTCTCTTAAACACAACTCTGTGTGAAAAATTTACCCATCAGATCCCCTTTAAGCCACCTTCCTTTCACAAACCAATGCCCCATAGCATTGGACAGTCCCACCAGGATAGACACTGACTACCTACCTCCATCTCACTTCTCATGCTCCTTTGCAGCAGAAAATAGACCCATCCTATCCTGCTATTGTTACTCACACTGTCAACATTTCAGAGAATGAGAGAGACTAAGAATGAGTGAGGCAGAGAGTGAGCAAACAGAGACTGTAAAAGAGACAGTTAATCAGGGAGATAGGCACAGAATGAAATGCAGAGGGAAAACCAGAGAGAGAGGCAAAAGGAGACAGCAAGAGAGAGTGAGAGAAAGAGAGAAAGAGACCAAAAGAGACAGTGAGAGAGAAAAACAGAGATGAGTATATAGAAAGACACAATAGAAGATATAGTTAAAGAAACAGAGAGAGAGAAAATACTTCTAATGTAGTCAATATTGTGATAGAAAAATGTGGAAACCATTTATAGACAATAGACAATAGACAATAGGCGCAGAAGTAGACCATTCAGCCCTTCGAGCCTGCACCGCCATTCTGAGATCATGGCTGATCAACTACCATCAATACCTGGTTCCTGCCTTGTCCCCATATCCCTTGATTCTCCTATCCATAAGATACCTATCTAGCTCCTTCTTGAAAGCATCCAGAGAATTGGCCTCCACTACCTTCCGAGGCAGTGCATTCCAGACCCCCACAACTCTCTGATAGATAGATAGATAGATAGATAGATACTTTATTCATCCCCATGGGGAAATTCAACTTTTTTCCAATGTCCCATACACTTGTTGTAGCAAAACTAATTACATACAATACTTAACTCAGTAAAAAAATATGATATGCATCTAAATCACTATCTCAAAAAGCATTAATAATAGCTTTTAAAAAGTTCTTAAGTCCTGGCGGTAGAATTGTAAAGCCTAATGGCATTGGGGAGTATTGACCTCTTCATCCTGTCTGAGGAGCATTGCATCGATAGTAACCTGTCGCTGAAACTGCTTCTCTGTCTCTGGATGGTGCTATGCAGAGGAGAAGAAGTTTTTCCTTAACTCTGTCCTAAATGACCTACCCCTTATTCTCAAACCATGTCCTCTGGTACTGGACTCTCCCAGCATCTGGAACATATTTCCTGCCTCTATCTTGTCCAATCCCTTAATAATCTTATATGTTGCAATCAGATCCCCTCTCAATCTCCTTAATTCCAGTGTGTACAAGCCCAGTCTCTCTAATCTCTCTGCGTAAGACAGTTCGGACATCCCAGGAATTAACCTTGTGAATCCACGCTGCACTTCCTCTACAGCCAGGATGTCCTTCCTTAACCCTGGAGACCAAAACTGTACACAATACTCCAGGTGTGGTCTCACCAGGGCCCTGTACAAATGCAAAAGGATTTCCTTGCTCTTGTACTCAATTCCCTTTGTAATAAAGGCCAACATTCCATTAGCCTTCTTCACTGCCTGCTGCACTTGCTCATTCACCTTCAGTGACTGATGAACAAGGACTCCTAGATCTCTTTGTATTTCTCCCTTACCTAACTCTACACCGTTCAGATAATAATCTGCCTTCCTGTTCTTACTCCCAAAGTGGATAACCTTTCACTTATTCACATTAAACGTCATCTGCCAAGTATCTGCCCACTCACTCAGCCTGTCCAAGTCACCCTGAATTCTCCTAACATCCTCATCACATGTCACACTGCCACCCAGCTTAGTGTCATCAGCAAACTTGCTGATGTTGTTCTCAATGCCTTCATCTAAATTGTTGATGTAAATTTATGCATTACTGGTTTCTAGAAACATAGATGGCAGTGATTAGTTTATTGGTTATAGGTATTCTAAAAGAAAAACATAGCTAGAAATGAAACAGAAAAAGCTGGAAGTATTCAACAGGTCAACAGAAAAAATCTATTCTGCTCATTTCCCCACAGAGGCTGCTTGACCTGCTGAGTATGTCCAGAAACCTAAATTGAATTAATTATGTGTGGACAATGGATAAGGGGTTTAAAATTTCCATGGCAACCAGAGAACTTTAAAACAGTAGCATGAAACTTTTCAAGGCAATCTGACAGAGTTGGCTAATTAATTGTCCAATGTCTCCATTTAAAACTTCATCCTCTAAGCGTGCAGCACTTCGTCAGTACTGAAGTACCACCCTAAAGTTACATGATAAAGTAGATTTGAACCCACTACCTACAGCTTCCAAAGAATATCTAATACAGAAACTATTGCCAGAGTTATGGCTATTGAAGCCAACTCGAGCAAACACACTGATACATCTTGAGAGCACACCTTATTAACACTGACAGCATAAAGCTGAATGATAGCAAATCTGTGGCCTCTTTGCATTGCAAATCATTTTAATTTTCTCACAGATCTTGTGTGGTGTTTTCCATCCATTTTACGCAACTCAAGACTTCTCTTCTCAATGGGCATTGTACAGAAGCTTAGAGGATGCTTAAAGAAATTTACCAGGAATATTACATTTTCAAAAAGTTACATTTACAATTTGAGTGGAAAACAAATGGCAGAAATGTGTTTTTTGCTGTAACTAATTAAAACAAAGGACAGACAAGGTATTGAAAAGTACAGCTGCAGAGCGCTGTCATGGGGGTTTGGAAGCAAGAACATGTAAAAAGCAGCCAAATTAACACACCTGTTATAAAGATGTTTAATGAACCTTGGGTTCCTACCAAATCAATTGAGTGGTTAAAAATGTCAAGCAACCTGAGACTCCAGCTGTGCAGTGTCCAACCTCGGGAAAAAAAATTACATTGTGATAAATGAGCAAAGTCTACTTCAACAACCAGCCCTGTTTTCATTTCAGATATCTACACATTCCTGTCAGGAAAACAAGAGAAATCAAGACAATTGCAAAGAGTACCATCAGGCACTTAACACACTTGAGGCAGAAGATTGCAGACTGGAGAGCTACCAACAAGAAAGTTGGCACTGTCTCACCATGTTGCCCAGAGTCCAGAGTTTGCATGCCTGGACATTCAGCTAATTGGTATACTCTTCATCCCCTGATCACACAAGTTCACCATTGTAGGCTGGTTGACCATAGCACCTACAGAAATGACAGAAGCATGTGGATTGTCAGATCTTCCTAATATTCAGAAGTTTCCAATGTGTGCCCTGATGAACCTTCAAAGTAGGCACATCATTCAAAACTTTTCTGAGAAAATTGATCCATTTCTTGCACCCATGTTCAGTTTGAATATTGTCCCATGTATGTTTGTGGACTTCAGTTCAACGCAGCTGAAATTTCCCCTAAATTTCTGTGGAATTTTACAGCCATCGAGATAGAAATCCTTTAGGGGTTTCTCAGGCTTTCCATAGTTGATATCAGTTTATGCTGAACCTCCAGTGTTTCTGGGAGGGGCTGACTTGCTATACAAACTTTGGAAGTTCTGCCTTTCAAGGCAAATATTTTCAGAGGAGAGTTTCCTATACTCTAGAGATGAAAATACTGAATGAGGTGAGCGCATTGACCTATAGCTTGGAAAATGGATTCAATCAATGGGCCACCAGAATCAGAATCAATCAGGTTTAATATCACCAGCATATGTCATGAACTTTGTTGTTATGCGGCAGCAGTACAATGCAGTACATAATAATGCAAACTATAAATGCAGTAAGTATATACATATATCTATTTGAAAAGTTAAATAAATAGTGCCAAAAGAGAAAAAAAGTAGTGAGATAGTGTACATGGGTTCAACGTCCATTCAGAAACCTGATGGCAGAGGGGAAGAAGCTATTCCTGAATTGTTGAGTGTGTGCCTTCAGGCTCCTGTACTTCCTCCCAGATGATAGCATTGAGAAGAGGGCATGTCCTGGGTGATGGGGCCCTTAATGATGGATGCTCCTTAAAGATGTCCTGGATGCTGGGGAGGCTAGTGCCCAGTGGAGGTGACTGAGTTCATAGAAACATAGAAAATAGGTGCAGGAGTAGGCCATTCGGCCCTTTGAGCCTGCACCGCCATTCAGTATGATCATGGCTGATCATCCAACTCAGAACCCTGTACCTGCTTTCTCTCCATACCCCCTGGTCCCTTTAGCCACAAGGGCCATATCTAACTCCCTCTTCAATATAGCCAATGAACTGGCCTCAACTGTTTCCTGTGGCAGAGAATTCCACAGATTCACCACTCTCTGTGTGAAGAAGATTTTCCTCATCTCGGTCCTAAAAGGCTTCCCCATTATCCTTAAACTGTGACCCCTCGTTCTGGACTTCCCCAACATCGGGAACAATCTTCCTGCATCTAGCCTGTCCAATCCCTTCATAACTCTCTGCAGGTTATTTTAAGTCTGTGCATTGCTTCCTCACCCCTCCTCATACTCGAGGTTGATGCAGCCAGTTAGAATGCTCTCCACAGTGCATCCGTAGAAATTTGCAAGTGTCTTTGGTGACATACCAAATATAGCCACTGTCGTGCCTTCTTTGTAACTCAATCAATGTACTGGGCCCAGGATAGATCCTCAGAGATGTTGACACCCAGGAATTTGAAATTGCTCACCCTTTCCTCTACAGATCCCTCTAGGAGGACTGGTGTGTGTTCCTTTATCTTACCCTTTCCAAACTGCACAGTCATTTCTTTGGTCATTGAGTGGAAGGTTGTTGCTACAACATCACCCAGCTCCTGTACACCCTCTCATCACCATCTGGAATTCTGCCAACAATAGTTGTATCACCAGCAAATTTATAGATGGCATTTGAGCTGCGCTTAGTGACGTTGTCACGGATGTAGGAAGAGTAGAGCAGTGGGCTACGCACACTTCCTCAAGGTAGAGATGTTATTTCTGATCTGCACAGTCTGTTGTGCTCCAGTGAGCAAGGGAAGTCAAGGATCCAGTTGCAGAGGGAGGTACAGAGTCCCAGGTTTTGGAGCTTTTTGATCAGAACTGTAGGAATGATTGTGTTAAACGTTCAGCTATAATCAATGAACATCAGCCTGACGTAAGTATTAGTATTGTCCAGGTGATCCCAGTCCGTGTAAAGATCCAATGAAATCACATCCACTGCAGATACATTGTGGTGATAGGCAAATTGCAGTGCTCCAAAAACACGCTCAACTCATCAACGAGGGCAGAAAAAGGGGGAAATAAGCAGGGAGCCAAGAAGGGTATGAGAGAAAGTGTTGGTCTTGGACCACAATCCCTCTCATTGGTAAATGGGTACTATCAGAATCAGAATCAGGTTTATTATTACCGGCATGTGACGTGAAATTTGTTAACTTAGCAGCAGCAGTTCAATACAATACATAATCTAGCAGAGAGAGAAAAAAATAATAATAATAAAAGCTTCAAAGTCCATTTAGGAATCGGATGGCAGAGGGGAAGAAGCTGTTCCTGAATCGCTGAGTGTGTGCCTTCAGGCTTCTGTACCTCCTACCTGATGGTAACAGTGAGAAAAGGGGATGCCCTGGGTGCTGGAAGTCCTCAATAATGGACTCTGCCTTTCTGTGACTCCGCTTCCTAAAGATGTCCTGGGTAATTTGTAGGCTAGTGCCCAAGATGGAACTGACTAAATTTACAACCTTCTGCAGCTTCTTTCGGTCCTGTGCAGTAGCCCCTCCATTCCACTGATGAGCCTGTCACATTGCTCTCCACAGTACAACTATAGAAGTTTTTGAGTGTTTTTGAGAAATACTTGCTACACAGGCAGGTAATCTGTGACATTATGTAAGTCTATGGAAGAGCAAACCAAACTATGGAAGAGTTTAGTACTGGAGGCCTCTAGTTGAACTAAACACTCTGAAATCAGAACCCCAAAATTCTGTATGTCTCTATCATCATCTTGAAATAATCCAGTTCTGGTTCCTGCTGTTGTTGGACCTCTGCCACAAATGTGATGCTTTGGCTGAAGTTTCTTTCTGCAAAATAGATTATGCAAACCATCTTGCATTAACTGGATAAAATAAAATGATTTTGTGGTGACCATGAGATAATTTTCTTCCTCACTGTTCTGATTACAGTGTTGTGCGTGGCATTCACCCACCATATTAGACTGCAGGCCTGACTGCAGTCAAAATTTTACACTGAAATATTTAGTTTTTTATACATAAGGAGATAAAACAAATACCAAGAGCATCTGTGTGTTTTAACCAAATGTGATCATTACCTCACAAGATACTATATCACATCCCCTTTCAAAAGTTGCAACTTGGACTTGAAGATGGTAAATTCATCCAAATGTTTGAGCATGAAATCCAGACATTATTAAGATGAAAATTTATTTATTGCATGTATCTCAAAGCAAACAGAGAAATGTGCCATTTGCTTTAACAACCAATACACCCAAGAATGCGCTGGGGGCAGCCCACAAGTGCCGTCACACATTCAGGTGCCAAGATAGCTTTCCCACAATTCTCAGCAGAACAACATAGAACAGAACATACCAAGCAACAAAGCAATAACAGCGGAACATGCTCCGTTTCTCCATGTGCACACCCACCCATCCATCCATACCCATACACATTCCTCTAACTCCAGGATAGACCATCCTTGGCCTCCAACCTCCAGCTAACTTGTGGATTCACAGACCCTGGGCCTCAACTTCCTTAGCTGACTCACAGAGATTCGTAGACCCAGGGCTCTGGCCATTGGGGTCAACTTCTGGACTTTTGATCAAACTTCAGGGTTTGATCTGGACTTCCAATTGAACTCTGGGCTTTGATCCAGACCTCTAATAGACCTTCACACTTTGATTTGAACTTCTGATTCACTTTTGGGCTTCAATTTCAACCTCTGATCAACGTTCAAGCTTCGATCTTCATTATTGACCTAGAACCCGCAGATGAAGATGAATGAGTGAATGAGTGCCCAGTTTTCAGGCCTTGAATGCTGGACCTGACGATGATGAGACCCTAAATAACAGGTCTTGAACTCTGGTCTCACCAGTGAGTTCTTGTTGGGCCTCTGGCCTATCAACCCAGCTATGTACTCATCGCTGGCCTTCAAATGTGGAGAGAAGGCTCAGACTCTCGCCTGTCCTCTAATTCCTCCACAGCTATGCTCCTAAATGCTAACCTGACCCCTAACTCCACTCTCTCTCCAAAACCATCCCTATGAAGCTAAAAAAAAGCTTTAAAAATACCTGTCTGAGCTGCACCCTCAACAGAGATCACAGCTCAGTGCAACCTTGAAAGAATTTATTAAAGAAGCACTGAGCTCTCTGTTGGATGAGGCATTAAACATTGTCTATCCTAAAAGTAAAAGATTTCATGGTACTATTTGAAGAACAGGGGAGTTCTCCCTATAGCCCTAGTTGAAAGCTAGCCGGGTTATCTGATTATTATAGGTTTTCCCATTGTGGAAACCAGCTACTGGGTCTCCTACATTGCAACTGTGCTTTGGCAGGTTTAACTGATCGTAAAATGACTTGAGGTAAATGCATAACTTTCTTTGTTTTTATTTAAGAGAATCACACTAAACAAGCAATTACTTTTAAAGTAACACACACAAAATGCTGGAGCCACTCAGCAGGTCAGGCAGCAGCTACGGAAAGGGGTATAGTTGTTGTTTTGGGCCAAGACCCTTCATCAGGACCGGAGGAAAAAAGATAAAAAAGTGTCCACTTCCTTACTCCGATTCCTCATCTTTTTTCCAGTCCTGAAGAAGGGCTTCAGCCCAAAACGTTGACTGTACTCTTTTCCATAGATGCTGCCTGGCCTGCTGAGTTCCTCCAGCATTTTGTGTGTGTTGCTGAGAAGTGGTCAATATGGTTATCATGTTAATAGACCGAGGAGGCTCAGTGTTTTGCCAATTATTACAAGAACCAAGTGGCTGAAGGGAATAAGTGTCCTAGAACCTGGTGATGTGGGAATTCAGGCTTCTTAACCTCCTGTGCAATGGTAGCTGTGAGAAGGTGACATGGCCCAGCTGGTGAGGATCTTTGATGATGGGCATTGTCTTCTTCAGGCAGTGTCTCATGTACATATTTTCAATGGCGGAGAGGGATGTACTGGGCTGTGTCCACGTTTCTTACATTCCTCCATCTGGCCATACATTTCCCCATTAACTCCCTGCTGGATATCCACTGGGAACGTTGACTCCAATGAGAAAATTAACTGGCACAATGCTACAATACAAAAGCAATTATTTTGCAGCGTGCATATACTGAGATATTGTATAAATGTAGATCTTTTCCTTTCTCATACACCTACAAACTGCTCACAAGTTGTCCTTTGGAGTCACATGCTTTATCTAGAGATCGCAAGTGTCAGTGACCACTTTTCTTCATGCTAAACAACTTCCATTCTGGCCAAATAATTCTTTAACTTGAGTTTATCAGGAGTCCAGGAATCAATACAGATCTCATCACCAGGTACATTTGGCCTAGCAAATTTTAAATTTGTGATTTAATGTTTTATTTAGTTAAAATATACACATAAAACTGAGAAATATGGGGAGTACAGAGTGAGTGATGAATCTGTAAATTAGTCCAGACCTTCAGATGACTTCATAAACCACAAGAACAGAGCCTGGGTGGCTGACGAATATCATCAATTCACCCCCACCTGCACTCCCACTGAGAAAGAATTGTATACTTACTCACTGCTGTCCACATTGTTTACTGTATATCTTATAAACTCATTATGAATGACCCAGTGCTCAGGGCCAATTTGAACAGATATTGACTGAGGAGTATGAGGCATTGCCACAATATCATCAGCACGAACATGACATGGTCATTTGACTCACTGAAGGGCACAAAGAGGTGATTCTTCAGCAATTCAATAGCACAATTACAAATGCAATAAGGGCCTGTATACGTTATACCACTAATGCATCTAGCATTGTTATTCAAAAAAGTTGGAGGGAGAGACTTTAAACAGACTCCACATGGTAGTCTCTGACGTCACAGTACTAAGTTAATTGTTAAAAGGTTGATGGGTGTTTAGCTTCATCCCAGGAAAAACAAAGCTTAGATTAGATTTAGGAACTTCTCACACTTGAAGTTCATAGGGGGAATGTAAGAAGAAGTAATTCCTAGTGGATGGATAATCTTGAGGAATCCTCTGGTCTCTGCATTTGGATTCTTCATATGCATCATGAATCTAAGATCCTCGATCTTTCGCTGGGACGTCTGATACGTTGACCACCGTGGCAGTGCACTGGTGGTGAAGCCAATGAATATTTACTGGGATAAATAGAGTGCTTTGCCCTGGATGGTGTCAAACTTCACTCTTTGAATGTGTGAACCATGCGAGATGTAAGTGTGAAGCTTGGAGTGGAAGTAATGGGTCACATTAACTTTAAAGAATCCTGATACATAGAGATTGCTGTTGGATATGTACTGAGATATATCAGTTTGGATTTTATTGTTTTCTACTATTGAGTATTCAACCGTGCATTGCTCTATCCACCCACATCTCTGGAGCTTTCTTTCCGGCATTGACTTGATCTTTATTTCAAAAATAAGTTTTGTTCATAGCAAATCTACACAAGAATTACCAAAAATGTATGACTTTTTCACATTCGTAGGTGTTATGTTTTGTAAATCCAAAACATGAAACTAATTAAAAAGAAAACAAGGGCGCTGGAATTGCATGTACATTAGCTTCTTTTTTAATGCAAGGTGCATCTATGTAAAAGAGTAAATAATCAATGTTTCGGGCCAAGACCCTTCATTAGGACTGGAAATAAAGATGAGGAGTCAGAGTAAGAAAGAGGGGAGAGGAAAGGAAATGTCTATTGTTTACTCTTTTCCATAGATGCTGCCTGGCCTACTGAGTTCCTCCCAGATTTTGTGAGTGTTGCTTGGATTTCCTCTTGTTTGTAATATATTTACAATATTATTCAAATATTGCTATAATAAGTATACAACACTCCTCCCTGCTTAGCTAGAAATTCCAGCTCAATATAGAATGCAACTCAATTCACATGTATCGTATTGATCTCTCTCTCTCTCTCTCTCTCTATATATATATATATATATATATATATATAGATAGATATATATGTACACACACACACACACACACACACACATAGTATATTATATAATATGACTAATATATATATATCCATAGCAGAGTAAATTTTAAATTGTCCCATTCAAACCTAAAGATTTAATTGCTCGAGAGGATTTCTTACTGTTGTTGGATAAACTCATTCCTGACAAGGGTGGGGGGTCACTTTGCTTCAAAACTTGCGGCTGTGAAAAATATCTGAGACTCTGAGGCCTCCTCTTTGGTGATGATAGGAGTTGACTCTGGGACTGCGTGAAGTGACTCGGACTGCTCTGACCACCTTTCTTCTTTTTCTCTGTCACACTCCCTTTCCCTATCATCAGTTCTCTCACAATCTCTATCATGATCCCATTTCACTCAAGCTCTCATTCCTGCTCTTTTTCTTTCTCACGTTCCTTCTCTCTTTCACAACTCTTTTTTCTCTTCTAGCTTACTGTGATTATTTCTGAATTTGCGAATTTCTCAAGGTATTAGGTCTTGTTTATCTTCTTCCATTTCCATAGCATTTCTGTCATCCTCCTCTTTCATTTCCTTTTTCTTCTTTCTAGGATGTGCATGGAATCTTGGAAGAGTGCTGCATCTTCTAGGATCTTGGGAAGGTGCATTTAGTTCACTGAAGTATTCTCTTATTAATCCTTCTATTTTATCAGATCAAATCTCTCAAATTTATCAGATCCTTTACGATCTGATCTCTCCCCTTGGTTTCCTCATCCACAACATCATCTAGTGAACCTTATGTTCTCATATCTCCATTGTGGCATTTTCATATAACACTTTTTTAACCTTGATACGTTTGAGTCTTCCATCCTTGAACACTACTGTGACATCATCCAGTGCCTTTCGCAATTCACTTTTGGTTGACTCCATTGCAGGGGATATGGCATGCAAATGGTGGATGGATCTCCAATCAAGTTTTAGTTGTCTTCAGCCAGTCGTGGCTCCACAGTGCTAGCCCTCCTGTTTTTACCATATTCAAGCCCAATGCGGCTTGCATGTTATTGTATATCACTGTTACAAATGTCATTCCCACAGGAGTTATCTTTTCTTCCAATGGATATCTACAAGCTTCAGATTAGTACCTTTAAAATGCTGTTCAAGCTCATTTTCTGGAATGACTCAAACAGCTGAGCCAGTGTCCAATTCCATTTTAATCAAATTGCTGTTCACTTCTGGTGTAAGCCATATTGCTTATCTATTGTTAGTTTTTACATTGTAAATCTCAAAGCTACTCAGTCCTGTGTCACTTGCATCATTATCAGACTTTTTAACAACAGCATGCAGATTAATGCACCATTTGAAACTGCTGCTTGACTTCTTATCTTTTTCTCTTTCCCGCGCATTCCATTTATTTTTGTCTGCCCAACATGTCCTTTGTATGTGTTCTACTTCGTTGCATTTTCTGCAAGTTTTGCCTATAAATCTCCATTGATCTGGCGCATGTGAGCCCCTGCAACAACAGTAACACATTTTGTTTGGCCAGGCTGTTTAGGCGTTGCAATTTTGTTCATGATCACATTCGTTCCTGACTGCAACTCAGTTGCGTCTCTGCCTGCTGTTTCCATTGATAGTGCTATTTCAACTGCTCTTCTGAATGTTGTGCTTCAGTTAGGAGTCATTTTGGAATGCTTTCTTGCAAGATTCCACAAACTAAGCAATCGCTCAGTGCATCTTTGAGCACATTACCAAACTGACAATGCTCAGGCAACTTCTTCAATTCAGTCACGTACGCTGAAACGGAATCCCCTTCTTTTTGATTCTACTTAGAAAACTAAAACATTCTGCATTTAGCAGTGGTTTTGGTTCCAAATGTTCCTGCTTTACTTTCACAACATCGGCAAATTTTGTTTCGGCTGGTATGGTTGGAGCAGTCAAACATATAAGCAAACCGTAAGTCTTTAAATCCAATGCTCTCAGCAAAATTGGTACTTGTTGCTCATTGGCTATTCCATTTGCTTTAAAATACTACTCAATCTGTTCTGTATACAATATCCTTTTATCCGTTGTATAATCAAATGTATCAATCTTTCCATGGTAGCCAGCCATTTCTGCTTTTTTTTTCAGAATAATTATTATCACTTGGTATTCACTGTTTACGAACCTGTGAATTCTTCTGTTTTCTGCCTTTTTTTAAAAACTCGATTATCTTTCCTTTTGTAAAGAAGACAGACTGCTCCAAAGAAAGAAAAAGTGCTGCATTTTGTTTTCACTCACCATTTCTCCCTGTGCTTTTTTTTAAAACTCAAACGTCTTGCTGTGCTTCAACAGATAGGTATTCAGCTCAGCTTCAATTAAAATGTCCTCATCGCCACTGTCATGTTTTGTAACTACAAAGCATAAAACTAATTAAAATTAAAACAAGGGAGCCAGAAAAATCGTGTCTGTTAATTGTGTTTTTACTTTAAGCAAGACACATAAGTATCACACAGTGGCATGATGACGTATGCTGTTCACGTACTTCATGCATATAACCAAAATGAATAATTTAAACAAAGAACCCTTAATCAAACAATATATTGACACTATTACTCAAATATTACTAATATATTAAATGCACAACTATAGTGTTGTTCAATTTGAAAATACAGTATATAGCGTTGTCAAGTCTATACATTTGTGGTGTCAAGTTAACACAGTCTATGTATACAGTACCAATACCACTCACGTGCCCTCTTTGACAACATACTCTATGCATTTGACATGCTGTTGCACAGAACTCATCCCCTTGGTGTCCACCGGTGTCAGGACCTTAGTTTGTAATCCTTCTACAGAAAGATTTTTGTGTTGGCTGCACCAGACTTCGATGCATTTCTCATCAGGTACTACTGTAGCCTGGAACATTCCAGTCAGTAGCATCCACTTATAAAGATCTTGAACATTGGATGATACACAGGTTTTGGACAGACCAAAGTGCATTTTTACCGAGTTGGTGATCATCTAGCAACCAATGATATTTGTCTCAATATGCACCCCTGGGAACAACCCACAGAACAGAGAATCCTCTATTTTGTACCTCCTCCCACAGGCACCTCACAATGGACCTCAGCAAGTGGAAAGCCCTCTCTTACCTCGGCACTCACCAGACAAGGCATCCAGTGCCAGAACTGAAAACCTTCCATTTAGAAGATCATGACATTGAATTAACCAACTTTTACTAAAATTAACCACTCATGGAATTGGCGATCACTAGCTGGAGACAAAAATCACAAAACACAAATCTTGAGTGCAAATTGTGAGATGGGTATAGGTTCATCCTATCCAATTTGTCTCTCCACAGGGCAAATGTAGAGGGATGACACAGTAAGAAGGTGTTTATGTTTTGCTGACATTACTGCAATGTCGAAAACATTAATGACCATCCTTGGCTGCCTGAGGTTTTTATTATTTGGCACAGGTGTTGTGCTAACAGAATTGTACGCTGCTGCCTTTACCTAGTATGGAGGTTGTTTTAAAAAAACTTGCATTTGTTCATCATGAAGTGAAACTTGCCTGAATTCTGCTTGGCCTATTATATTTTCCTCCTGTAATATAGAGAACTTTTCCACATTAACTGTTCCAGTGAATAGCTTTGGACTCATTAATTAGTGTTCAGTTAATACTGCAGTGCAGTGAACAGAACAAAGTCTCCATGCATGGACAGATAATAAAGGCAGTAATATACAGGCACATATTTTTAATTGCACATTTTACTAGCTCTCTCTCAGCTCTGATATAAGTGCTCTGGTGTCATCTTATATAAGTCCATAAATAGAAATATCAGTGCTCTGTTAGTCATGTGAAACATTGATTGTCCAGATCTCAACCAACTTAAATTACTGTTTTTCCATCACCCAGTCATTACATCAGATTTTGGATGTAACTTCAGTTCAGCCTGCGAGCTCACAGAATCGAAGCTACGTACATAATTGAGGAGGTCAGGAATGAGCAGCTTCAGTTCAACATTAGTGTTTTGACTTGCAAGAACACACACGGATCACCAGAGGAGCTCTTCATGAAATGAACCCTGTGAGCAGTAGAAGGGTGATATGCAAAGGTGATACGATGCGTATTTTCCCACCTAGTGCCATCAATTCATGTGAAGAAGTAAATGCTTCATTGAATTAATACTCTCTGAATTTTAGGGTGGGGTTTTTATAAAAGCAAGTTCAAGAAAGTGATTGCAACCCACACAAAGTGCTGGAGGAACTCAGCAGGCCAGGCAGCATCAATTGAAAAGAGTACAGTCGACGTTTCGGGCCAAGACGCTTCAGCAAGACCGAAGAAAAAAAGATGAGGAGTAAATTAAAATAGCTTCCTCCCTCTTGTTCAAGAAGATGATTGATGACCTTAATACATGGCCATCTATTTCCTATCAGTTTATAAGGTAGAAGGCTATTTACAGTACTAATGTCCTATTACCATCTGAGTCATACAGAATTAATGTCATACCAACAGAATAATCTGCAGGATGCTTGGCATATTTATACCAGTTGTAAATTGATTGGTTGTCCTGCAAAGAATCTATGTGCAGGTTAGAAATATTATTTTTTGACTTTTTACAAGGGTCTTTGTGAAGTACTATCTCTACCTCACATGACCAATTATTTCATGCAGGTCTAGTATCTTAATAAGTGGTATTACTTGTTAAGCCTGTTTTGCACCATGAAACACAAAGAGTTGGCTTTTCTCTGAGACCATCCAACAGATATGGAAGTGATGGAATTGAACTGCCATTTGTTTGCTTCCTGAGATGGTCTCACCTGTATATGTGACAACCTAAATTCATTCACAAAGCCTAGGTTCTCTATATTCATCTGGTTCCTACAGTTACCTCTATCTTTATATCTACTGCAGATACATTCTAAGTGGGATTCAGTTTGAAATATGCTTTCCAAGCTCTGGAAAAGGTCCCCCACCTCACTTTCTTTGATCCTTAGACATATAATATGAATTCAAGTGAGATGTTAGGCTGAAGGCCCTTCAACAATCTCATGTGGATTTAAGAAATTACATCACACTCTGCCAAAAAATAGATGGATTCTCCCTCACATTACTAACAAGAACTAAATGGGGAAATTGTTTATTTCTCTCTTGTAGTTATTTTTGCTCTCTTCATAGTTACTTTCTGGTCAGATGTCAAATCTGTCACAATCTTGCTAATGCAAAACTTTTGCATATATTTTCTCTGCCCCATGAATGTACACAAAGTTCCAGTGACAGAATTTGTAAACGAGTTGAGCTGGGTCAGGTTTCATACAGCCTATGTTGCAGGTATAAGCTGCCGCAATTTTTCCACAGCTGCTTTTATCCCAGCAACTCTTATGGCCTCACTGAACAGATCATCCAGCAACATGGGGATGGCCCATGAGCAGCAGCTTGGCCTTGGAGGGAGGATCCTGAAGCCCCTATTGTAGGCTGTGCTGATGGTCTGTTGACAGCTTGTGATCTCAAAGGCCTTGTTGTTGCATGAATGAAATCTCCAGAGAAAAGTACTGTTAGATACAAAGCAGCTTTGTTATTCGACTGCACAAGGTATAGCAGTCAACATATGGAGACACTTTTAGTCAAAAGATTTGCTGGCCCAACATGGGGCTCAATATTTTATGTACTAAACATCAAAGGACAATTCCATATTTACTATGTATGGTCAATGCTTTCTTTGAAACTACACACAAACTTCACATCTCCCAATTCAAACCCACACTACAGGCAACTAAGTTAATTTTAATCAGCATTGTCTGGTCTGAGATTCACAGCTTTTAAGAACCCATTGTTCAGACCTGCACTCCAAATTAAATCTACAATATATATTCAGATGTGAAGACTGGTAGCCAAAGCTATTTGCTAAATGTAAATATGCTAAACCCAAAAATTGCTCTAGCAGCCCTTTGCAATGGCTGATAAACAGAGGCAAAGTACTGGAGAGTTTAACATCGGTAGCTGAGCGAAGGGCGCTGAGTAGGCTACGGTCAATTATGGAAAACCCTGAACATCCTCTACATAGCACCATCCAGAGACAGAGAAGCAGTTTCAGCGACAGGTTACTGTCGATGCAATGCTCCTCAGACAGGATGAAGAGGTCAATACTCCCCAATGCCATTAGGCTTTACAATTCAACTGCCAGGACTTAAGAACTTTTTTTTAAAGCTATTATTAATGCTTTTTGAGTTAGTGATTTAGATGCATATCATATTATTACTGAGTTAAGTATTGTATGTAATGAGTTTTTGCTACAACAAGTGTATGGGACATTGGAAAAAATGTTGAATTTCCCCATGGGGATGAATAAAGTATCTATCTATCTATCTATCTATCTATCTATCTATTTAGAACTTTAAAGGCCTTAAATATTCTTTAAAACTAGTACGTTTCTTTGAGACATGGTGCAAATTATCTAAGCAAATAATATTAGTTAAAATAAATAATACAAATCAAATACAAATGATACTCACCCATGTCTCCTTCATTCAGGTACTGACTCTACCCCTCCCTCATCAACATTCAGGGCCCCAGACAGTCCTTCCAGGTGAGGTAGCACTTCAACCATGAGTCTGTCAGGGTCACCTGCTGTATTCGCTGTAGCTTCCTCTGCACTGGTGAAACCCAATGTAGATAAGGGGACCTTTTTGTCGAGCACCTTCACTCCATCTGCTGCAAAAGGCAAGATCTCTCTGTGGCCACCCATTTGAATTCCCATTCTGATATGTTTATAGTCTCCTCTACTGCCGCAATGAGGCCACCTCATTGGTGTTGAAGGAGCAACACCTCATATTCCTTCAGGGTAGCCTCCAACCTGATGGCATGACTATTGATTCCTCTAACTTCTGGTAATTTCTCCCCTCCCCCTTCTCTCTTTTTCTATTCCTCATTCTGGCTTCCCTCTTACCCCTTCTCTGCTCCTCAGTTGCCCTTACCCTCCCTCTAGTGTCTCTATGCCTTTCCTTTCTTCCATGGTCCACTCATCTTCTATCAGACTCCTTCTCGTTCAGCTCTTTATCTCTTCCATCTATCAACTCCAAACTTCTAACTTCACCCTACCTTCCCACCCACCTTCCTTTCCCCACACCTGGTTTCACCTGTCACCTGCCAGCTTGTACGCCTTCCCCACCCCCACCATATTCTAGCTTCTGCCCCTTTCCTTTCCAGTGTGAAGAAATGTTTCAGCACAAATCATTGACAATTTACTATGTAAAATAGTCTGTAAGTGATCGGATGCCATTTCCAGGCCACATTAGAATGAATCATGATTCAGAGATAGGGCTCCTTTATTTCCTTCAAACCCTGCTTCCAGCTCCATCTCCTTGTTACAGACACATTCTCATTGACTCTAAATAAGCTTGAAATGTCGGGTACTTATCCTGATCTTCACCTTCTTGTTGGAATGCTATAGAGAGATGATTTGTGCTGAGACATTTCTTCAGTACTGGAAAGGAAAGGGGCTGAAGCCAGAATATGGTGGGAGTTCAGATTTCAGAGCAGAGAGACTGAAAGAATAAGTTTGATCGTTGCTTGTCTCCAGTGAAGAAAAGTCCAATTATTCAACAGTACCTCAGAATGAAGGCAGCCTTTTATGGACATACCCTGATAAACCAAGAATACTTGGAAGTGGACTTGCTATTAAGGGATCGAGTTGTGATTTATATCTCCATCGGAAGCTGTAAATGAAAGAGTTACAGTACAAGCTGAAAATGGGCAAGAAATCTATAAATATGAATCAATTTATCCATGGATCAGTTTCCAATTTTCCAGACAATGACTTTTACTGCCAGCTAAAGAAAATAATCAAAAACATATTTTAGAAATAACAAATATGTTTTATTTTGAAGATTGGAAACCCAGAGTTGACTAAGAAAGGATGTTCTGGCATTGGAGGGGGTCCAGAAGACATTCACGAGAAAGATGCCCAGAATGAAAGTGTTAATATATGGGGGGCATTTGATGGCTCTGGACCTGTACTCACTGAAGCTTAGAGGAATGAGGGTGGGATCTTATTGAAACCTAGCAAGCACTGAAAGGATAGAGGAGGGGATCTCTCTTATGGTGAAGGGGTCTAGGACCAGATGGTACAGCTTCAGAATAGAAAGACAGCCCTTTAGAACAGAAGAGGAATTTCTTTAGCCAGGGTGTGGTGAATTTGTGGAATACATTGCCACAGACAGCTGTGAAGGCCAAGTCATTGGGTATATTTAAAGCAGAGATTCATAGGTTCTTGATTAGGAAGGGTGTCAAAGATTCCAGGGAGGAGACAGGAGAATGGGGTTGAGAGGGATAAAAAGTCACCCATGACGGAATGGTGGAGCAGACTCGATAGGCCGAATGGCAGAATTCTTCTGCTGTGTCATATGGTCTACGGCATTACAGACAAAGCCGCTGCCTGTAAGGAGTTTGTACATTCTCCCTGTGTCCGTATAGGTTTCCTCCAGGTGCTCCGGTTACCTCCCTCAGTCCAAAGACGTACCGGAATTGGTCATTGTAAACTGTCCCGTGATTAGGCGAAGATTAAATTGGGAGATTACTAGGCGGCAAAGAGCATGAAATAGGCCCTTCTGACCCAATCTCAATCAATAAAATTAAAAAGTACTGCAGACGTGTCCTCTGACAACATGGGTGCAGTACTCTCAACAGCATCAAGTTTAACATGCCCCTGTGCTTTGAGTCTCCTGTGATCTGGAATTTCCAGCAGCATCTATGCTGGTAGCAGCCACAACAGAATTACTTGGAACAACCCTTACCTAGGATACCCACATCAGTCTAAACTTAACCTGGGACATCAGTACAAACATTGACTGCTCACTGCTGGCTGGCTAATGATATGGATTGTTTTTTCCTCTTACTGAGTGACTGGTACACAAACAAATTGAGTGCAGTTCCTGGTACAGCAGGAGAGGTGAAGAGTGGAGGCAGAATACACTTCTCCTTTGACCCCTCTGTCTTACACATAGCAATTTATTCAAATGGGTGTCACACCCCTGTGCAAAAAGGTGGTTAGGCCATTTACTTAATTTTAATGTTTTAATTATTTGGTAGTAATTATTCAGGATATAATGTACTTTTTCTTTATTTTTTTCACGAACTTAAATTATTCAAACTTTTTGGGATATTTTTAAATGGTTCTAAAACAGCGCATAAACATGTTCCAAAACCTTTAGCAGCGGCAAACTTGCAATGACTCTCACAGTGTTCCAGAAAAATGGCAACAGGAAACGATGCCTGAGGCTTCATTACTGCCTGGGCCCCATTCCTCCAGTGGGATACCACTCAGGAGTGGCCCTCCATACCTGGAGTTGGAGGTGAGTGCAGGAAGGGCAGAAGGGGATGCTGAGTCGAGGCATTGAGCAGGATGTAGCTTGATTCACACCAGCATATTCAGCTAGAGTACAGGCCTCGCTACTGAATCAAAATGAAGAGTTAGGAAACACTTGCGAAATCCTTATGAACATTTGAACAGGACTCTGGAATCAGTCACCTTCCTCTGGTAAATTGCAGCACCATATGGGAAGATCTTAAGAGTAGAGAACTGTCAACAGCTAAAAAGGTGTTTGGAATAACTAAAAAGAAAACAGCTTGCCTGGTTTGTCACATCTGAGCGTCTGCTGTTTCCGATCATGGGGAAGAGAAAACAAGCCTGTTTAGTCTCTACTCACCAACTGGCAGCATTCAGGAGTCAAAGAAGCTATGGCTCCTGCCCAAAAAGCCACCAGAGAATGTGCCTGGAAGCCTTGGCAGATCTACAGGAAAATACTGAAAGGGCTGATCTTTGTGAATCCCATGTGAGTTTTAGGGGGGGACTGAGAGCAACTCTAAACATTAGGATGAAGACAGATGCACAATAACTGGATGGTTTGTGGGATTTGTGCTTGAAAGATGACACTATAATTACAAAGGCTGTTTGAGGTGGATCATGCACCATCAGTTCAGGATGCAGGAAAGACCATCAAATCAATCTTGCCTGGTAAGCTATCAGGAAGTGAGCAGATCTCACCAGAAACCTTGAAAGCTTAAAGCTGAATTGCATGTCAAAGGCTCAAAGGTTCACTTATCATCAAAGTATGCATCTCTGAGACTTGCCTTCTCCAATCTGTCACAAAACAAAGAAAACCATAGAAAGTGTTCAGAGAAAAAAAAATCAAACACACCCTCCACACGGGAAAAGTGACAACACAATCATCAACCCCCAAACCCCTTCCCTCGCACAGAAACTAACAAGATGCACCATTCAGCAAGAAGAAAGAATGGGTGGAAGAAAGGGGGAGCATCTTCATCCTCCTCTGAGCTGTAGAGGAGGAAGTAACAAAGATCATTACAAAGGAGGCAGAATGGACTGTCACCAGTATCCAGGGGTTTTCTTGTTCCATGTGGTTTAGAGAATTCCACAAAAGCTCCAAGTTCTCATGGAGAAAGTCTGCCCATAAAGCTAATGTCACTCCTGAGCAAAACAGCCAATAACCAAAATGCCCTTTCCTTCTGAGGGGCAACATTAACAGTGTGACAAAAAGCAAATAATCAGCTACATAGCGTTTCCCCTTTAAAAGCACAGTCACTCGCAACAGAATTTGAAATATCTAAAAAAAAGTTCATAATCACAAGTTTATCTCCCTTTTCCAAGAGTTTCAAACTGTAATGAAAGCACACAAGCTGCAGAAAATGACACCTCATCAGAGCTTAATATTGACACTGCAGGCTTTGGCATCTTCTGTTTATCTCAAATATGCTTTCAAAAATAATCTGAAATCCCAATTTCTAATTCCAATTTATGGAGGCTTGTTTAATAAGAGATTGCTTTGTGCCATATTACCCTCTCGCTGTTGTGATCTGATCTTCGTTGATACGGCAACTCCCCTTAATTACAGTTCAGTGGCAATTGTTTAAGACTACAATGGCTGAAGGGAGCTGCAGGGAATTATCAAACACAATTTAGGCTGATGAAAAGTGAGTCCAGGAGATGCCATACACAGGAAGTGTTTGTGCAGATCTTTTATTGGCTGTCTTTTTCCTGAACTCTGCACAATGTGCTCTCCTTCATTAAATGAGATCATAATGAAAAGCAAAGGTTGCCCTCACAAACACAAAAAAAAATCTGCAAATGCTGGAAATCCAAAGCAACAGACACAAAATGCTGAAGGAACTCAGCAGGCCTGGTGACATTTATGGAAATGAGTGAACATTGGACATTTTGGGCCAAGACCCTTCTTCAGGGCCAAAGAGTCCCAGCTCCTGTTTCATATATTCTTATGAGACTGGGGCTGTACTATGTTAGCTGTACTAACGGGAATGGTAGCAGGAATCTGATCCAGGACAATTTTCCAATGGTCAGCAATTACTGGAAATGATTGCTGATGCAGTCTAACAGGAACAAAAGGACTTTTTATGCAAATAGGTCTAATTTCTGGACACAAGAGTCTGAAATCAAGATAGCAGCTGCCTCCATCTCCTGCACATTAATAATGGGGATTTCCCCTCTTTTACCTGAAATACAACATTATACAACACTACACTCAGTCCACTTCAGACCAATTCTTGCATCAGGCTTTCTAAGGAGGTGTAATGACTTCCTGCAGTGAGTGTAATTAATGAGGTGTCTAGTATGGCTTCAATGGCACCAGCTAAGTTCAGCGACGCTGGGCGTATACAGGAGTACACACAGAAAGTATGACTGAGGCTGGCTGAGCAATGCAAAACTGTATTGAGCCTCACTCAAGTTCCAGAAATGCTGCAGAAGCAGCTGAGCTGATATGGCAGGAGGATTGATTTATAAACCTGACCTTTAAAAACATATGAAAGCCTCTGAAAGGTTCACTTAATTGACCTCATCTAATGTTTGGCTGCTGCACACTGAGGAGAAGTAAATCCTTTTCATTCACCACTCTTCCTCACTCACCAGCACAAGCCCCTAGAGTGTTATTGAAGTTAAAAGTTTTAATTTTGTGTTCAAATGTCTCCACGGCTCTATCCCCACAGGCTTCTTCAGCCTGCATCAGCTACTTCTCCAATTCCTGCATCTCTAAAGCCCTCTTGGAGTTCTATCTTCCTTTAATTCTACCTTTTTAAATTAAATTTATATAATTCTTCAATTTTGCACCTTCCCTTTAGTCCTTCTATACTTCATCTCATTTCTGGCTCCTGTGTTTTCAACCAATTAGCCCCTGATATCTAGAATTCCCTTCTTAAACCTTTCCATCACATCTACTCTGATGAAGAGCTTTGAGAGAATGGCTCTGGTTAGAATTAACGCCTGGCTGAGCAAGGACCTGGACCTGTTGCAATTTGCTTACTGCCACAGCATGTCCACGGCAGACACTGTCTCTCCACTCAGCTTTGCAGCAGCACCTAGATAACAGCAAACAAAGATCAGGCTGCTGTTTATTAATTACTGCTTGGTGTTCAACACCATCACCCCTTGTTATTAATCTACAAGCTTCAAAACCTTGAGCCTCTGTGTTTTTCTCTGTGACTGGATCCTCTATGTCCTTATCGGTAGACCTCAGCTTTGGGGAACATTAACAATCATCACAGGCACATCTCAAGGATGCAGTGTCTCAAAAAGGGTAGCATCCATCATTAAAGGGCCTCACCAACTGAGACACAGCTTCTTCACATTACTGCCACCAGAATGGAAGTATGGGAGCCTCAACATTTTAAGAACAGCTTCTACCTCTCAGCTATCATATGTCTGAACAATCCATGAGCCCATAAATTTATTATTCATCTATTTATTTATTTTGTAACTTATGTCTTGTACTCTACTGCTACCACAAAAAATAAATGTCACAACGTATGTCAGTGTTAATAAACCTGATTCAGATTCCAATCACCTCCCTACTTGTCCATCTCTCTTTCTCCTATTTTGCTCAATATGTTGCTTCCAATCCTAATGCCTTATTCTTCTTCTAGCTATGTTGTCTAATTATGTTTCCATGAGCCAATATTAAATACAGTATATCAATTATTGCAGATGATGTAAAAAGTATTTAAGAAATGTAATGCTAGAGTAAAGCTTGGTACTTATGCATTACTTCTCAGGACTCTGAATTTCACAAAACATTTGCGACAAATGAATTCCTTTCTGAAGTTTATTGGTTGTTTCGAAGTAGAAAGATATAGCAGACAATTCACACATACAGGGAGGCAACAAGAACAGCTACATTGATAATTTTTGAGGCATACATTAAATGTTCTCACTGACATCTTGAAGCACGTTCCAACGTCCCTGTCCCCGTGCCGAAGAAGTCTTCAGTGTCCTGCCTCAATGACTACTGTCCCATTGCACTCACATCCATCACCGTGAAGTGTTTCGAGAGGCTCATCATGAGGCACATTAAGACCCTGCTGCCCCACTCACTGGACCCAACTGTGGTGGGTCTCATCAGCAAGGGCGATAAGTCAGCTTACAGAGATGAGGTGCAATGGCAAACGGACTGGTGCAGAGCCAGCAATCTGTCTCTGAATGTTAACAAAACAAAAGAGATGGTTGTTGACTTCAGGAGGGCACGGAGCCACCACTCTCCGCTGAACATCGACGGCTCCTCGGTAGAGATCATTAATCATTCACCTGGTGGAGAATCTCACCTGGTCCCTCAACACCAGCTCCATAGCAAAGAAAGCCCAGCAGCATCTCTACTTTCTGCGAAGGCTGAGGGAAGTCCATTTCCCACCCCCCATCCTCATCACATTCTACAGGGGTTGTATTGAGAGCATCCTGAGCAGCTGCAACACTGCCTAGTTCAGAAATTGCACCATCTTGGATCGCAAGACCCTGCAGTGGACAGTGAGGTCAGCTGAGAAGATCATCAGGGTCTCTCTTCCCGCCATTACAGACATTTACACTACACACTGCATCTGCAAAGCAAACAGCATTATGAAGGACCCCACACACCCCTCATACAAACTCTTCTCCCTCCTGCCGTCTGGGAAAAGGCACCAAAGCATTTGGGCTCTCACGACCAGACTATGTAACAGTTTCTTCCCCCAAGCCATCAGATTCCACAATACCCAGAGCCTAGACTGACACCAACTTACTACCCTCTACTGTGCCTATTGTCTTGTTTAATATTTATTGTAATGCCTGCACTGTTTTGTGCACTTTATGCAGTCCTGAGTATGTCTGTAGTCTAGTGTAGTTTCTTTCTGTGTTGTTTTTACGTAGTTCAGTGTAGTTTTTGTATTGTTTCATGTAGCACCATGGTCCTGAAAAATCTTGTCTCGTTTTTACTGTGTACTGTACCAGAAGTTACGGTCGAAATGACAATAAAAAGTAACTTGACTTGACTTGAAATATTGCCAGGTCACCAAGAGAATGCCTCTACACTTCTTCAATTATTCCCATGAGAACTTCTGCCTGAGAGATTTGGTTTATGCCCTCATATAAAAGATCTACCATCGTTCTCCAACTTGGACTTATGTCACCATTTCAACATATGTTTTGTTTCCTTTTCTCACCATTTATTATGCTAGCATTCTCTTAAAGCCATTTCTCTAGTCTCCTGCAACTCATTCTTGTGGCAACAAGATAATTTTAACTTCTGTCTAAGTAAAGATATTTTCCTAAATTTCTTAATAGATCTATTAGTCACTATCCAATAACTATGGCTCCCACTAGTATGGATTCCCTAAATGTGGGTGCCCATTCTCTATTACCATCCTTTCAAAGCTCATCATATTTTTAAATATCACTATTAAGTTACTGTACTTCATCAGGGTCCTTTGGAGCTTTCTTAATATTCCCAAACATTTCTGGTGACATACTTGCAACAATTTGTTTTTGTACCTTTTCAGTGCCTCTATTTGCTGTGTTCAGTATTGAGGGAGAGTGCAGAGCACACAACAAGATGCCACATGCAGGATATTCAACTGAACTTTATTGATAACTTAGTTTGTACATTATATGAACTCCTCCCATGCAGGAGTGGCTAACTGAGTGGCACAGGAATAACACAATTAACTACCTCAACACTATTTACATGACATGAAGGCCAGAAATGTGCACATTCCTCCAAGTGCTGTTTAACAAAAGTGTTTTTGCAAGTTAGCATAACCTCTCTGCTACTCTTCTAAAAACATCATTATTTTTCCACCTTTGTGTTGATGCTTCACTGGTGCCAGCTTCATCTGGTTTATCTGGCATCATCCGAAGATTATTTTAGCTTGAAGTAAATAAGGGAAATTGGACAAACAGTCAGAGATTGTAAGCAAACATCGGCACTAATAGTGTGAATAGAAGAAATTCACAAAACATAGCCATATAAGACATAAATACCAATTAGTTCCTCCAATGTGTTATTAAACTGTTAAACCAATGTGAAAAAACTCTGAAGAGTTGACTTCAAAACTGCTAAATGAGAATGCTAATAAATAATACATTTAGAAAACGTGTTTCATTCACAGCTACTCAATGTGCAAATATTATTCTTACAATTACTTATTTAAATTCTAGTAATTTCACTAGATACTACTAATAAGCAGAAGCATGTGACTGCTTCCTAAGGATGTTCTCGGGAAAACAGAATCCCATTGTAAATGTGCAAAGGTCTTTTATTTAGTGCAAGCCCCTATTACATAGCCCACCCAAGTTATCGCAGTGAGTGTGCTGACAACTTTCTAAAGGACAACTACAGGAATATGCCATCAGAAAATCAGCCTCGTGATAGCAAAGTTAGACTTTATCTCTTTGGAAGATAAATAAATGGATTTTATTTGCTTGTAAGATAAATGAATGGTTATATCAAAGGTTGAAAGTACTAGCATTCAATATAAGACAAGCATCTTTAATGAGTAAAAAAATTATTTTCAATATGGTCATTTTTACACATTTTTGTCACTTCCAAGTTAACACTACTAGGAACTAGGAAATGGATGGAATAAACTTTGATGGACCTGTTATTTTCTACTTGTTTCATGACTAGGGCTACATTGTACTTACATGGTTTAAGGTTTTTAAACCATTCTTTTTATCAAAGCCCACCTCTTGGTATGTTGCTTTCTGAAAGGCACCTAAAAATGGGAACATGCGTGGCATGAAATTCATCTCAATTTGTAAGCGCCAAGTATTCTACATGGTCGCAACAACAGGCTCTACACATCCAAACAGCATGTGTTTCCAGGCACTTATCCTCATGAGCAAACTCCAAACAAAATGTGATTATAAACATTTGGATAATAAGTAAAATTTTGCCTGTTCAAGGGAGGCGAGTATCAGCCAAATAGATTCCTTTTGTGATGCATCTGACGTCTCATTCTGATATATAGTTATGATCCAACTGTGGTGTGGAGAAGATAGATAAAAAACCATTTATCTCTCCAGAACAGGGATACTTATTAGATAAGTCTGTTAATGACAAATTAAATTATAGAAGAAAGATGGATTTGAGGTACAGATCTGCCAAAATCCAAAGAAATGAACAAGGTATGAGCTCAACTAATTGCCATGGCCCTATATTGCCTATAGATTGGTAATAGAGCACCTTCTCTTTTTCACCTGAAATATAATATTGCACAACACCACATACCACTATAAACCATATTTGGTGTATTGTGGTCTTTTTGGAGAATGGAGTTGGAGCAAGTGAAACTGCATTGTTGAAGATCAGTTTTGAGTTTATGTGCCTGTGATATAGCTGCAAGTTTTTCATTGTACCTGTACCTCCCCATACTTGTGCATGTGACAATAAACGCAACTCAACTTGGATAAAGCTTCAGTGTGAGGAGTTGTACTGTGGAGACCAGAAAGAGGTTGATTGTCTTTATTAGAATACAGGGGAGGGAACGGATATTGGTAAGCATGTCCCGGGCCAAAGGAGAGAAACAAAATTTTCTACTTTCAACTGCCATCCAGTTGGAGTTGCACCTGTATAGTCACTGACAAAGAGCAGCTCAGCTGCACTCCCCCACACTATCAGCTGACCTATCAAGACTTGCACATGGATAATGACAATTTGAATGAGACCTCGGCAGAAGATATATCACTCGCAACTGAAATCCAGCAAAAGAGAACAGTAGAGAAGTTGAAGATAATGAATAAGGAAAATAATAATCTGGATTTGATTTCCTTTTTAGCTTTCAAATCTCAGTGGTTTTGTAACCTTCTGAAGGAGCCATTAAAATCATAGTGCTGGAGGATATGATCTCCGTTCCACTAGAGGTCTCGACCAAAACTATAGATAGTTTTCCAATGTAAGGAAAGATAATACTAGTTGCTATCGAAAAATTATTTTGGTCAGATTGTTACCTCATGTATAAATTGCTTAAGCTATATTTTAAACATTATTGTGAATTATGAACTTTGTATTAAGTCATTTAAACCAGGAATATGCTCTTGTGAAATTGCTGAGAAAATTTAATTGCATGAGGATTACACTGATTGCTGTCATCAGTTGGTAGCTTTATGCTGTACAGTGGAAAATAACAAGGGAGCACTGTGACATTATTAGATCCAGGTGAATTATAATTATTATGCAATTAAGCACTTTGATTAACAATGTGGAATTATGACTGGATGTTTATTTCACAAGGGTGAAGAGAAATGACCATTCTAAGATGAATAAGGTCAGTTTCATGCATCAGAAATATGCAAGTTTTTTTTAAAGGACTTGGTGGTGGGGTGGGAATGGGGAAAAAGTGTTGGAGAACATATATTAAATCAGGATCAGCATCAGGTTTAATATCGCTGGCAGATGTCATGAAATTTGTTGTCTTTGTGACAGCAGTACAATGCCATACATAATAATCGAGAAAAACTGCAAATTACAGTAAGGATATATAAGAATAATCAAATAGTTAAATTAAATAAGTAGTGCAAAAGTAGAAATTTTAAAAAGTAGTGAGGTAGTGTTCATGGATTCAATGTCAATTCAGAAATCAGACAGCAGAGGGGAAGAAGCTGTTCCTGAATTATTGAGTGTGTGCCTTTGGATTTCTGTACCTCCTTCCTGATGGTAACAATGAGAACAAGGCATGAACTGGGTGATGGTAAAGTAAGCAACCACAAATTTCTGCAGGGTTCTTGTTTCTGGTAAACTTAAGAACCATCAGGATACCAGCAGGCTATTATTCAAAGTGTGAAACATTAAACCCCCAAGAGGACCATTTAGAAAATGAGGGAAAATCAAATGTCAAAGAACTAAAATAAAAAGCAAACATTGTGCCAACATGGACTGCCAACATTCATACACTACATATGGAAATATGCAATTTTATTTGTGATTTGCTGGAATATGCCAGAAGCTCTGCATGGTAGCATCAACTCTTCTTTAGGAACTTCCGTATGAAAATATTAGGCAAGGTGTCTTGGAGCCTGCTGTGAAATTATTCTTTCCTCCTTCTCTGGTAGTGCTGCTGAGTCCTTGCTGGCACTCCGCATGTTTTTATTCTGCATTGGTTTTGTCATCTTTATTACTGAGAAACATATTGAGAGCTCCTTTCGGAGAGAAATTATAAAGCATGCTGAAAGCTAAAACAATGACATCCAAAGTTTTCGAAGGAGGCTGTACTTTACTTTGCCTGTGCTGCCTTCAATGTACAAAACAGGAGTGCCACTGAGATCCTGACACTATAATCCATTAGAGATCCGTGCCACACATAATGAACACCACACATTGTATCACACGCTATAGTAGTCAATAACATACAAGATGAAACTAATATTGCATCTCTCCATCTTTAGATGGAAACCGCCTTTATGTGTGTAGTCACCCTGTTCCATTCTGGGTGTGATTACTGAATCGCAATGGTGGTGCAGTAGAGCTTTAATGTGGGACAAGAACCTTTCTTCAACCTTACACACTGACATGGATTCAAATCCCTCTAGAGTCCATAGAGGGAGCACAGTTCCATTCTGATGCTCCTTAATAAATGAGTCTGTAAGCCAAATCCTCATCTGTCCTCTCAAGTGGAGGTCCAGTATTCCACTGTACGATTATGAAGAAGAATAGAGTAGCTCCTTCAGAATCTTGGCCAATATTCAACCTTCAAGAAATTTTACTAAAACACGTTAACTGTTAATTATCACTTTGTTGTCCAAGCAAGTTAGCACAAGCTGGATGTGCTGTTTCCTACATTACACCCCACTGGCCCGATCAGTTACCTCAGAAATCAAAGAACCAGAATGGAAATGAATCATCCTTGATCCCAAAGGACAGCCTAAGAAATTGGAGAAAAAACAAGATGCCATCAGTAATTGCACTTCACAAGTATTTCATTGGCCATAAAGTGCTTTAAGACAGCACTGTCTCTCTTCTTTCTTTAATTGTTTTACCAATTAAAATTTTAATGCATTAACACATTAAATTTTCATTATTATTTTACCTTCCAACAACTTTTGTAACGTCTAGAAATGTATGAAAAGTAAGTGCAGCTGATTTCTTAATGTTGAAGTTCCCGTTTTCCTCACACTGACACTATATTCTATTGTTTACCCTTAAGGAATGTACTTGAGCATTCATTGCATAAGAACATTCTTGAGTTATGAATACCAATTTGCTATCAGAGTACATAAATGTACCTTCTGAATTATAAACCACACTGAAATTATTCACAGTTTTATGCTGGTTCATCTACTATCTACATATAATTTTATTTTCATGCTGATTTTGCTGGACACTACCATAAACTGTTGCTTAAATTCCATCTGTTCTTCTCTCTATTTCACTTTATTCCTGATTTGAACATAGCAATCAGAGGACTGAATGCAGCTCAGTCCATCAAAGAAACTAGTCTTCATTCCTTTGACTCCTTCTACACACAGGAAAGCAGCTAACACAGCCAAGGACCCCTTCTATCCCAGATATTCTTCCTTCTCTCTCTCCTGTTAGGCAGAAGATTTGAATGCTTAAGACCATGTACCACCACACTGAATAACTCTTCTATTTGCTGTTTTCAGACTTTTGAATGGACATATCATACACTAAAAGATAAACTCTTGATTTCCCACTGAAGTTCAAAGTAAATGTAATTATCAAAGAAAAAACATGTCACCATATACAACCCTGAGATTCATCTTCTTGCGGGCATACTCAGCAAATCTATAGAGTAGTAACTATAACAGGATCAGTGAAAGACCAAGCAGAGTGCAGAAGACAACAAACTGTGCAAACATAAATAAATAGCAATAAATTACAAGAACATGAGATAAGGAATAAAGAGTCTTTGAAAGCGAGGTCTTTGGTTGCGAGAACATTTCAATGTTGGGCAAGTGAAGTTGAGTGTAGTTATCCACTCTTATTCAAGATCCTTGTCTACCTGTGCTGCATTTTCTCTAGAACATTATTTTTCATTCTGTTTCTCCTTATTATTATGTATGGTATGATCTGTCTGGACAGCATGCAAAACAAAAGCATTTCTCTGTATTTTGGTACATGTGACAATAATAAACCAATGCCAATACCTTCAGCCCTTCAAACCAGATCAGATCATATCAATCTATAATTACTGCTCAATCCACTGAGTATCCATCAAAGCAATTCATCCTCCAGATGTTGGCTTTGATTACATATTCCAGCATCTGCAGACTCTTGTGTCTCCTGTTTCCTACATCCTAAAGAACCTACCCAGCAAATTCAGCTTTGAAATTTTCAATTAGGACACTATCAATAGATTTTTGAGTGAGTGAGTTCCAAATTTTACACTACTTTCTGCAAAAAAAAGTACTTCAGGGCTTTACCACTGAACAGCTGAGCCCTAATTTCAAGATTATACCCTCTATTTTAAATACACCCTCGAGAGGCAATGGTTTCTCTCTATCAACTGTAGCAAGTCTTTTAATCACCTTAAATGCCTCAAAGGTGATTAAATGCCTCAATTAGATACCCCTTTTGCTTTTATTTTGTTCTTGCACCCTTCTTGCAGTTTACCTGAATAGCAATATTTATTTCCTCTCTTTTCAGTCACATATTTTTAAAATTGATCTGTCTTCTAATAATGATGTTAGTTCTGTGTAGTGACCAAAAAGAATCTCTTCAAAAAGCATTTCCTCGCCACCCTTCATTTCTGCAATTACCCCTAAAGTTATCATACAGTTCAAAGCCAACGTACACTTTAATACTGCCTGTCATTAAAAAAAAATTCCACTGACATTTCTTTTAATGATACCACCCAGATTTTCTATCTTGTCGCTACAGCCCCAATGTTCTGAAGCTCAGCCAGTAACTCTCCCCTTCACCCTCTCATGCTTTTCTCATCGCAACTCACTGCACAGTATGAGCACGCTTCAGTGGGAAAGCATGCATGGAATTAGATTTTATAGCACACTTCTGGGAACTGTAGCGATGCACTTCATAACTGCACAGCCGTGATGTATCAACTTCAGGGCGTGGGAGATAGTCCCCATAGTTACTGCTGATTTGTTTGTCAAGGCCAGCAACTGCTAATTTAATTTTACTTCTAAAATTTGCCATAATAAAATGTAAGCACATTTCAGACTTAGAAAAGGGATATCACCAATTTGAGACACTAAAATTTCAATCATACAGCATGTGCTTTGGGATTGAATGGAGGCAAAAAATCAATCATTAAATTTATAGCACATAAGTTAACTTAGAATTGCATGATTACATACACACAGCATGTGTTTTTCACGAAGATGGTTCATGGGAGATGTTAATTCATGTCCAATGTCCATTTGGCACACAGCTGGTAGCATTGGATTACAGATTATGGAATTGCAGGCAGGATGGCCATACACTGGAAGTCAAGTTGGAGCAACAATGGCATGTAGGTTCTAGATCTGTGCTGCTTTGGTTTCCTGGGTAGTCTTTCAGAGGAAGAGAATTCTGATCATCGAGCTGAAGAATACAGTTGGAAACACTGGAGTGATTTTGGGTAGGTACCGAGCTCTAGGCTGCCTGCTTTTTCTGCACAGATGGAATTATTGGCCAGGATCCTGGTGAGCCTCCAACACAGTCAGAAGCATAAAAGCAGAGGCCTGAGACAAGGCCAATTTACTAGAGCAGGCCAAAAGTGGAAGGCAGAACTTCTTTGGCCAGCGGGGTCTAACCCACCAGATTTTTTTTTCTGGGAGCCAATAGAGTTATAGAGCAAGGAAACAGGCCCCGATCAAGCTATTATTTTCTAGCATTTCTCCCATAACCTTCTAAACCTTTCCAACCCATGTACCTGTCCAACTGTCTTTTAAAAGTTGACATTGAACCTGCCATAACCACTTCCCCTGACAGCTCATTTCACTTAGATGCCATACTTTGTGTAAAAAAAACTTCAAGTTTCTATAAACTCTTTCCCTTCTCACCTTAAACCTATGCCCTCTAGTTACTGAATCTCCAACCATGAAGAAGACTTCGTGCATTCTCCCATCTATGCCCCTCATGATTTTATACACCTCTCTTAGATCACTTCTCAGTCTTCTACCTTCCAAGGAATAAAGTCCTAGCTTGTCCAACCTCTCCCTATAACTAAGTTCCTCAAGTCCTGGCAACATCCTTATAGGGAAACACGAAGTGAACACAATACTCTGAAAGTGTGGCCAAATATTATGGCAGTAACTTGAATAGTGGCAAAATATTCCAACATCAGAGGAGACAGAACTCAATCCATGCACCAGGTCTTCCATTATAGGTATGAATGTCAATTTTGAGATTGTTCCAGGTGTTAATGAATGATACATTCCACAGTTCACAGAGTGCTATTCGGACAGATGCATTCTACCCAAGGAAGGGGAATTTTTTTCCTTTGGAAGAGGGATGGGCTGGCATCAGATATGGATGTGGATCTATAAAGTATGGGGATCACATAATCATTTACAGCGATGGTCTAAACCAAACAGTCCACGAGGCCAACTGTCTCTCAACTATCTTGCCTTATGTGTTCGTAGTCTGTGGGTGAGGCAATGTCTTCCCGTTCTTATCACATTTCTGGTGTAGACCTCATTGGGCTTGAGATTGCAATGATAATCACTGGGAACTTCAATGAGAGGGCTATTGAGGTATAATCCTACAATCTAGATCACACATGGGCTAACCAGTAGTAATTTCTACAGAGGATCTTATGAGTGTCTTCTGCATCCTTCACAGTAATACCTCATGAGGAAAAATCATTTGGTCTGACCCAATGGATCTTCTTTCCCTGTATTGTGCTTAAGAGCCCCATTCTTTTATCCAGATATCAAGCAAAATAGAAGGCTCATCTTGAAAGCATCAAGACCTTGGCACCATATACTTCTAAGAGTTAAGTTGCTGGATATGACTGTCTGTATCAGATAGAAATCTCACCTTTCACTTTTGACATCCTGTACCCATTATCCATTGGAAGACATTCCAATATTTACAGAGATTAGGCCACTGCAGTCCTACAAACAAAAGTTCCTCAGGAGGAGTTCCTTTACACAATGGGATGGCAGCAAAGACAACCCTCAACCTGAAAACACTGAAGGCAGGGACAGCTGTCACTTGCACAGTTTAATGCAGAAAAGGTGGACTTCAAGTCACACTCATCTTCACGTAAAAATGAGTTTTCCTTCTCCCAGCGGCTCACTAATTCATGATGACAGAACTGCCTCCAAAGCAGCAATGTCAGAGTTCCCACACCAGAATCTTTGCAACAGGTCAGGTCACTGCCTGCATTAGCAACTAGCATCAAGCAGGAAAATGCTGGTCTCCTAGTAATAATGAGCAAATCCCCAAAACAGAAGAGTTCCTCGTGACACGTAATTAAAATATTACACCTGCTAGAAATTAAATAAAAACAAAATGCTGAATATGTTCAGCAGGTCAAGCAGCATCTAGGAAGAGAGAGAATTGCAGTTAACATTTCAGGCTAATGATTTTTTTGTTCAACATTTCAGGTTGATGGAGAGAGAATTGGAGTTAACATTTCAGATTGATGGCTCGATACAGAGAAAAGCTGGAGATCAATAGGTTTAAAGACTTGGCAAAAGAGGCTGTTAAAGGGTCAGATGAGAACAAAAAATCAGTCTGATGCCATAAGTGGATGAAGCAGAATTTTTACCTGAAGTTACTGAAAAAAATATTGTTAATGCTGGACATCAGAAATAAGTGCTGATTATCTAACGTTGAACTCATTGGTAAGTCCAGAGGGCTGTAATATACCAAGAATGGAGATAAAGTGACATTCCTTGAGCTTACGTTGATCTTCACTGGAACATCATGGGAGGCTGAGGTCACAATAGTCATGCCAGAACTGCAGTGGAGGATTACAATGACAAGCAATTGGAAGCTGAAAGTCACTACAGATTGAGCGGGAGGTACACATTCTCCCTAATCTGGAGGAGACCATATCAGGAGTATCAAAGGAACATATAACATTGCAGAGAAGGGAGAGTGAAATAGAATGGCCTTGGGAAAACATTTCTCTCAGCTGCAAGGTGAGTTTTGACATTAGAAGTTGGTCTTCCATTGCAACACTACATTTATTAGCTTCTGTGTCTGTTAGAAGTAGAGATGTTGTGATTGAATAGAGCATTGTGCTTTGAATAGTGAGTGTTAGTATGAGCCAGGATCATCATATCTATGCCAGAAAGGGTGGATTTAAGGATTCCATGGCTGCCAACCCTGTTTGAGTCTAATATGTACACAAGCACTTTCAAATATTTAAAGGAAAGTTTTACTACCTTTAAGAAATAAAGCTATGGCTTAAAGAGTATATTTAGAAATATCATGATAATGAAAAATTATGATATAATTTTTTTTTAATCCAGAGGTTTATCCAATTTATTAAACAAAATCTGAGGGAAAATGTTTCTTTATTCAATATGCTCATAATTAACATTACAACATAATGTAACATTTATATTGTCAACATCTTTAACATTATAATTAGAACTGTGGAGCAATGTAAAAAAATCAGTCACAATTAATCATGCAATTAAAAATAATCACAAGTTAGTTCCAGTTTTAATCATTTATTACAAAATAAATAAAGACCAGTATTTAGTGCACTTTAGCTATGTGAGGGATGAGAAAGGACAAGGGTGTGGAGAAAGAGAGAGAAGGGGTGGGGCATGGAAAAGGGGGTAGCTCTGAGATAAAGAGATCACGAGTGGAATGGAGAGAGGGAGGGACATGTAGAGAAAGGAGATATGGGAGGTGCTCTCTACTTGTGCACATGTGCACACTAAGGTAGCTTCTCTTATTCTCATCCGAGTCCTCCCGAATAGAAAAAAAAATTACAACTTTGACCCTGGGAATCTAACACATGAGCTCTACTCTCCTCTAATATTTTTTGCTATCTTAACAAATGCTGGACTTTTTTATATTGGTGAAGTATGCAAGGACACAGCTTCCACCTTATTCACTATTTGCTCGGAGGTAGCTGCATGGACATTGATCAACTCTGTCCAAGGCCAATCTTAATTGATCCCAATCCCGCACAGTACATTATCGCTGCTAAATTTTAGTAGAGGACCTTCAGCTTATCCTCCACAACATCAGTAAAAGAGACACAGCAGCTACGTGAAAGTTGCTCCTTTGGCATTTTAATGGCCAGACCACCAACGGAAATTTATTCCCCATCGGTCTTCCTACAAGCACTGCACAATCCCTCAATGTAGTTGCATCACCACTTTCATCAGAATCCCACTCCACATCATAACTGGAATATAAAAACAACAACTCAGAACATTAATAATTCACCTTCATCATCAGACCTTAAGTAATCAAAGGAAAAACGATGAGTGCATTTTAGGAAAAGCAACTATATTGCAAATTTAATATCTCTGTGATCAATGCAAGCAACAATTACAAGTTTGGACAGAACATGCCCTTGATTTAGCAGCTAGTGTTCACAGGAAAGAGACAACACAGAAGAATGCTCTTCAACACCCAATTGCAGGTAGATATAATTAGGGGAACCTAGGGGATCTTAATCGGGTAAATAGGTTTTGCATAAGATAGTCACTGTTTTAACCAGATCAACTGCATTTCAGAAAAATTGTGTGACATGGCTGAGATTTTCTTGTCAGTGCAAGAACATTATAAAGGGCTCTGTGGCCAGTTTTATAAAGGAAAGTCATGATAAATTGAAGACAAGATATCGATAGGAAGCCTTGTTTGCCTTGTCCACTAACAGCTTTTATGTGTTTCCAGTTCAAACAAGGAGCTTCCTTCAGAAATTCTGCTCAAAAACTACATCTTGCAAGTTTTCCATCCATTGCGAAATTGTAGAGACTGTAAGTCCAAAGTGATCAAATGACCCTTGCTTTCATGTATACTGTGTCTACCCTTCTATGACCCTTGAGTTGGTGCACATAAGCTTGTTGAAGAAGTGTCCATGCCTCTTCTAGTCACTAAGGAGTATGGATGCCATGTGAATAATTTGCAAATTTACCATTAGAGAAAGAATCTGTAAGGCTGCTGTCTTTAACATTGCAGTGAAATATACTGTTGATTATAAATGTCAGTGCAGCACTGATTATTCCTTACACAGCATCTGAATATCAGCTGCCCTGCAGAGGGCATCAATTAGAATTTGAGGCTGATATAGACAAAATGGACAGCTTTGTAATAGTGATTGAGATGCAACAAAGGGGTTTGACTGAAACTATCTTAAAATAGACTTACATAAGACTTAATTCTTATGGTCAAAAATGGGCAGATTTCCTAGTACCATTTTAATCAATGTATTGGAATTTTAACAAAGAGGGATAAGGTGGAGTCTGTTTTGAATGATGATGCACCTCGAGTAAGAAACAAAAAGTAACAATTAAAATAAAAGTTAGCCATTAGTAAATTATATTCATATTGAAAATACATACAAAAAGAACAAAAGTTATAAGGTGAACAATAACACTATTCAGAGGGATGAGAGAGATCTAATCCAGAGAGTTAGTTTCAAAAATTGCAGATTAAATTGAAAACCAGCAGTGGGAGACATATAAATTTGAGATGACCAGGTACAGGTTAAAAATATATACTCAGAAGTGACTTTATTAGGTACATTGCCTCATTAACTTAAATATCTAATCAGCTAATCACGTAGCAGTAGGTCAATGCATAGAAGCACGCAGACATGGTCAAGAGGTTCTGCTGCTGCTCAGACCAAACATCAGAATGGGGAAGAAATGTGATCTAATTGACTTTGACTGTGGAATGGTTGTTGGTGCCAGATGGGGTCGTTTGAGTATCTCAGAAACTGCTGATCTCCTGGGATTTCTCACACAAGTGTCTAGAGTTTACGTAGAAAGGTTCGAGAAACAAAATAAACAACCAGTGAGTAGCGGTTCTGAGGGAGAGAAAGCCTTGTTAATGAGAGAGGTCAGTGGAGCACAGCCAGACTAGTTCCTGCTGACAGGAAAACGACAGTAAATCAAATCATCGTGCGGTGTGCAGAACAGCATCTGTCTGCACAACATGTCAAACCCAGCAGCAGAAGACCACAAACATAAACTCAGTGGCTATTTTATCAGGCACAGAAGGTACCTAATAAAGTGGTCACTGAATTATAAAGGTTAGATGAAGAAAAAGTTTCCAAAAGATAAAAGTTAATAGTTATACCAGAATTAAACAATGAAAAAGGTGTGAATATAGGAAAAAGCTCAGAGTGCATTAAAATTGACATCTAAGATGGTGTCCTGATGAAGGGTCTTGGCGCGAAATGTCTACTCTTTACTCTTTTCTGTAGATGCTGCTTTGCCTGCTGAGTTCCTCCAGATTTTGTGTGTGTTATCTACGGTGGGGGTGTCACAGGAATATCTGGCACCTACATTGCTCTTGAATTGAATTGCTTGAGTGACGATTTCAGAAAGCAGTAAAATTTAACTACTTTTTACAGTTAAGGGTTTGGAATAACATAAAGATCAGACTGGTTAAGAATGTCAGAATGCCTTTCCTAAAGGACATTGGTGGATCAAATCAGTTTTCAGCTGCCCAGCAACTTTGTCTGTTTTCAATGCTATCTCTATATTACAGATTTACTTCATTAACTGAATTTAAACTTTACAGTTAACCTTTGAGAGTTGAACTCCTGTCCATGGATTAATGTCCAGTGATTTAACTATTGTGCTACATTTCACAATCAGCATAAAGATGATACAGTTTGCAATACACTTAAATAATAGATGGAATGACAGTGTTTATTGAGATTTTACTGTACTTGCTGAAGGAATGACAAGGATTTAAATCTAAAGAATTATTTTGTCTCGGAGAATGGGAGCACAACTCTGCAGGGTAACTTGGATGCACAGCAGAAGGCTCATTATTTGAGATAATAATTTAGAAGTATACCGAAAATGTTTGGTGTGCCCATCTTTTTAGAGCTGGATATAATTCCGGCATAATCTCAATGGATCAGAAACTGCAGAATCAAAAAAGTTGAAGTCGTATATGGGGGGGATAAAGTCCAAGGACATTCAAATCAGAGAATGAGATACGTAGCGCCATGTTAAATTTGACCATCTTTGTCAGGGCACATTATCACCAGAACTCTTTATGTACTCTCTGCTCTCTCTCATTCATTCACACAGCATCAGCAATAACTCACACCCACTTCTCAGTGGATCCTGGGATGGTCAATATGTTTGATGGGATAAGCAGGTGCAGTGCTTAGAATGGTTTTGCTGGATTTCTGAGTTCCATAACATGAATTGAGGTTCACAGTGTCACTCCTAATGTTCTTGTTTTATTATGAATGGATACAGGCCAAATATTCCTGAAGTATGAAAAGTGATCCATGTTTTCCTGGATATTCTTATCAAGCTTTATGGTCAAGGATAAGTTTTGTGGAGTCGTGACAGGCTGGCCAATGATCTACATTTTCTCAATTTTAAGTGTTCGATGCATTCTTTCATGCCTCAGTAATCAAGATAATGATGACCTAGAGCATAGCCTCTGGGTGATGAGAACATGTTTCTTCATCTTGCAATGTTAAGACCTTATTCAGGACAAAGGTGATCTCTGACCTGTGGTCTGATGGCAAATGCTACCCAACGTACTGAGTATTCAAAGCCTCCCTCTCTCTATGCTGTGCTACGGTCCAATTGGCAGTACTGATCAAACACTGGTGAGGCCTCACTTGGAGTACTGTGAACAGTTTTGGGCCCCTGATGTTAGAAAAGATGTGCTGAAACTGGAAAGGGCTCAAACGAGGTTCACAAAAATGATTCCAGGTTTAATGGCTTTTTGTATGAAGAACTTCTGGTGGCTCTGGGTCCTGACTTACCCACTCATTCATCTAGTTGGAAAAAATTTCATTGTTATTGCTTGTTCCTCAGACACAATTACTGAAATAGATATCTGGTCACTACTTTCATTTCTGACTATGCATAAATAGGCTGCAACTTTCCCAGTATTACAATACTTAAAGAAAAAAAGATACTTAATTGTTTGCAAAATGCCTTTGACATCAAAAGTCAGAAAGTCACTTGATTCTGGCATGGTTCCAGAGAACTAGAAGATTGCAAATGTCACTCCACTCTTTAAAAAAGGAGAAAGGCAAAAGAAAGAGAATTATAGGCTAGTTAGTCTAACCTCAATGGTTGGGAAAGTGTTGGGAGTATATTATTAAGGATGAGGTTTTGAGGTACTTGGAGACTAATGATAAAATAAGAAAGTTTCAGCCTGAAACGTCAACTGTACTTTTTTTCCATAGATGCTGTCTGGCCTGCTGAGTTCCTCCAGCATTTTATGTGTGTTGCATACAATAAGTCAAAGTCAGTATGGTTCCTGTAAAGGGAAATCTTGCCTGACAAATCTGTTAGAGTTCTTTGAGGAAGTAACAAGCATGATGGACAAGGGAGAGGTAGGGAATGCCTACCTCTCCTTGGATTTTCAGAAGGCATTTGATACACATAAGGCTGCTTAACAAGATAAAATCCCATGGCATTACAGGAAAGATACTGGTATGGACAGGCAGGTGGTGGCAAATGGACCTTTTCTGGTTGGCTGCCAGTTATTAGTGGTATTTCTCGGGGGGTCAGAATTGGGACCGCTACTTTTCATACTGCTTGTCAATGATTTAGATATGGAATTGATGGTTTTGTGGCAAAGTTTACAGATAAGAAGATAGGTAGAATGGTAGGTAGTGCTGAGGAAGCAATGCGATTGTAGCAGGACTTAGACAAATTGGAAAAATGGGATGAGGCGGATGGAATACAGTGTTAGGATATTATCTAAATGGGGAGAAGGTTCAAACATGAGAGGTGCACTATGTGTCCTTGTGTAAGACTCTCAGAAGGTTAATTTACAGGTTCAATCTGTGTTAAAGAAAGGAAATGCAATGTTGGCAATTAGTTCAAGGAGAATAGAATATAAAAGCAAGGAGATAATTCTGAGGCTTTATAATACACTAGTCAAGCCACACTTGGAGTATTGTCAACAGTTTTGGGCCCCATGTCTCAGAAAGGAGGTGTTGTCATTGGAGAGAGTCCAGAAGAGGTTCACAAGGATAATTCCAGAAATGAAGGGGTTAACATATGAGATCATTTGCCATCTTTGGGCCTGTACTCACTGGAATTTAGAAGAATGTAGAGGAATCTCATTGAAACCTACTGAATGTTGAAAGGACTAGCTAGGGTGGATGTGGAGAGGATGTTTCCTTTGGTGAGGGTATCCAGAACTATGGGACACAACCTTAAAATTGAGGGGCAACCTTTTAAATAAGGACAAATTTGATAGCCAGAGAGTAATAAATCTGTGGAATGCTCTGCCACAGACTGTGCTGGAGGCCAAGTTCATGCATATATCTAAGGCTGAGGTTAATCATTTCCTGATCAGTCAGGGATCAAAGGATATGGCGAGAAGGCAGCTGCATGGAGTTGAGTGGGATCTGGAATCAGCTATGATGGAATGGTTGAGCAGACTCGATGGGCTGTATGGCTTTAATTTTGCTCCTGTGTCGTATGGCCTTAACTTGTTAAGCAGCCTCACATGTGGCAGCTTGTGAAAGGCTTTCTGAAAATCCAAGTACACAACATCCACCGACTCTCCTTTGTCTATCCTGCTTGTTATTTCTTCAAAGAATTCCAGCAGATTTGGCAGGTAAGATTTTCCCTTGAGGAAACCATGCTGACTGTAGCTTATTTTATCATGTGCCTCCAAGTTCTCTGAAACCACATCCTCAGCAATCAACTCCAACATCTTCCCACCACTGAGGTCAGACTAACTGGCCTATAGTTTCCTTTTTTTTCTGCCTCTCTCCCTTCTTGAGAGGAGAGAAATGACTATCACCCAGTGGAAAGAAAACCTCAGTCTTCTCAGCTGAAACTCACCCATTGACACAAGACTTTGTGATTTCTTCCAACAGCTCACTGTCTACTACAACCTCTGAGCCTCTGTGGTGAAGGGAGAATGAATTGACCATCCAACAGCAGAAGAACAACATTGCATCTAGATGAAACACCTAATTAAACACCAGAACATGGTGGAGAACCTCCTATCTAGGAAGAGGGTACAAAGAGGACCTTAAAATCACTATAATTGTGTGACTATTTTCAATAGAGATAGGCCGATTGTTGAGTTCCCTTGCAAATGCAATAATTACAGAGTAGTTTCTTGCAGTCTGCTATACTAGAATGCACCCCAAAGTCTTCTCTGTGTGGTTGAAGAGTTTTACCTAGAATTGCAAAGTGGATTTCATCTTTAAGATACTGTACATCATTCCAAAAATTCTAGAAAATGTAAGAAACCATTATAAATAACCTTACTCGATTCCCACCCAAAAGACCTCAGTTCCAAAAACCATGAAGGATCATGAAGGATTTTTCTGCCTCACAAATTCAATATCATTCCATGCCTGATCTACAATATTATTTGAGCCATCATATAAACCATTGAATCCACCACAGACCAAATCCCAGTGCAACTTGAAATCAAACATTGCTGAATCAGCACACCAATTCTCTTCTCAATGTTTTTATTTAATCACGATATTATTTTCTACTTTTACTTTGTCATCCTCTTGGGACTGAAGATGACTTTCTTCCCCAACTGTTTTTGCGGGCTCCAAGATGACGGGTGAGACCAAAATGCAAATTGCAGATCCTTCCATGGATGGGCCAGGAGATGCTATAGGAATGGGGTCATTCAACCTAACGAGTCTGTACTGACCATCAAACGCCCTTTTTACACTAATTTAACGTTACTCCTATTTTTATTCTCTCCATATTCTCATCAATTACAACCCCCCCCCCCCCCCCGGAAATTCTACCACTTACCTGCACACTAGAGGCATTTTATAGTGCCAATTAACTTACCACCCTGCATGGCACTGTGATGCGGGAGGCAAGTGAAGCACCCAGAGGTCACAGGGTGAACATGCAAGCGCCACGCAGCACCCATGGTCATGAATGAACACAGATCCTTGGTCTATGAGGTGATGCATCCGTTATTTTTTCAGCAACCTCTCCCAGATTTTTGGGAAGTAGTCCATCTGGCCCAGGTGACTTATCCACCTTAAGATCTATAAGTTTGCCTGCATTCTTTCCTTTGTAATAGCAATGGCATTCACCCCTGCTCCCTGACACTTACGGACCTCTGGAACGCTGCTAGTGTCTTCCTCAGTGAAGACAGATGCAAAATACCCATTAAATTCATCTGCTATTTCTTTGTCCCCCATTACTACCTCACCAGCATAATTTTCCAGTGGTCCAATATCAACTCTCACCTCCCTCTTACTCTACATAACTGAAAAACCTTTTGATATCCTGCTTTATATTATTGGCTAGTCTGCCCTCATATTTCATCTTTTCCCTTCTTATAGCCTTCATAGTTTCCTTTCATTGGATTTTAAAAGCTTCCCAATTATCCAGTTTCTCACTCAATTTTGTTTTCTTATATGCCCTTTCCTTGGCTTTTGTGCAGTCCTTAACTTCCCTTGTCAGCCATAGTTGCCTACCCCTGCCATTTGAGAACTTCATCCTTTGTGGAAGATACCTTTCGTGTGCCTTGTGAACTATTCCCAGAAACTTCAGCCAACTCTGGTCTGCTGTCATCCCCGTTGATATCCTCCTCTAATTCACCCGGGCAAGCTCCTCTCTCACGCCTCTGTAATTCCTTTTATTTCATTGCGATACTGACACATGTGAATTATGCTTCTCTCTCTCAAATTGTAGTATGAATTCAATCACATTATGATGACTGCCTCCTAAGGGTTCCTTTATGTTAAGCTCCCTAATAAGATCTTGGTTATTACGCAACACCCAGTCTAAGATAGACTTTCCCTGAGTAAGCTCAAGCACTAGCTGCTCTAAAAAGCCATCTCATAGGCATTCAACAAATTTCCTCTCTTGCGATCTGACACCAATCTAATTTCCCCCAATCCCCATTACAATTCTGTCACTACCCTTAATACATGCCTTTTCCAGCTCCCTTTGTAATCTTAACCCCACATCTTGGCCTCTATTTGGAGGCTTGCATATGATTCCCATAATGGTTTTATTTACCCTTGCAATTTCTTAACTCCACTCACAAAGATTCAACATTTTCTTACCCATGTCACATCTCTCTAAAGATGTAATTCCATCTCTTACCACACCACTGCCAATGCCTTCCTGCCTGTCTTTTTGATACCAAGTATATGCTTTGATGTTCAGCTATGGCCATCTTTCAGCCATGACTCAATGTATCCCACAATGTCATACCGACCACTCTCTAATTGTGCCACAAGATCACCCACCCTATACAGAATGCTACGCGCATTTAAATACAGCACTTTCAGTCCTGTTTTCTTCGCCCTTCTGAATTTTGTCTCTGTACAATTTAACTCTTTGCTCTGTCTATATTTGTACCCAATCACTGGCATGTCCTTCCTTACATTCACATTACACCCATCATCTCAGCTCTATCATCCTGGTTCCCATACCCCTGCCATATTAATTTAAACCACTCCCAACGGTAAATCTAGTAGATCTGCCCACAAGAATATTGTTCCCGCTCGGATTCAAGTGCAATCCGTCCCTTTTGTACAGGGCCCACCTGCCCCAGGTGAGGTTCCAATTCAGGTGAAATCTGAATCCCTTCCCTCTGCTCCAATTCTTCAGCCAAACATTTATCTGCCACCTCATTCTATTCCAACCCTCACTGTCACATAGCACAGGCAGCAATCCCGAGATTACTACCCTTATATTCTTAATACATTATTCTTTTTTCAGGACCTCCTCCCTTTTCCTTCCTATGTTGTTGGTACCAATATGTACCATGACTTCTGGCTGCTCACCCTCCCTTTTCAGGATACTGTGGATGTGTCCAGAAACATCTCGGATCGTGGGACTTGGGAGGCAAACTACCATCCACAGCTGAGAGCCAATAGTATTACAGAAAAGATATTAGCATGGATTAAGCAGTGGCTGATTGGCAGAAGGCAAAGAGTGGGAATAAAGGGAGCCTTTTCTGGTACTAGTGGTGTTCCACGGGGGTCTGTGTTGGAGTTGCTTCTTTTTATGTTATATGTCAATAACTTGGATGATGGAATTGATGGCTTTGTTGTAAAGTTTGCAGACAATACAAAGACAGGTGGAGGGGCAGATAGCTTTAAGGAAGTAGTGAGGTTACAGAAGGATTTTGACATTTGGAGAATGGGCAAAGAAGTAGCAATTGGAATACAGTGTCCGGAAGTGTATGGTCATGCACTTCGGTAGAAGAAATGAAACGGTTGACAGTTTTCTAAATGGAGAGAAAATACAAAATTCTGAGGTACAAAGGGATTTGTGAGTCCTTATGCAGGATTCCTTTACGGTTAATTTGCAAGTTGAGTTGGTAGTAAGGAAGGCTACAATGTTAGAATTCATTTCAAGAGGACTAGAGTATAAAAGCAGGGATGTAATGTTGAGGCTTTTTATAGCACTGGTGAGACCTCACTTGGAGTATTGAGAGCAGGTTTGGGCCTCTTATCTTAGAAAGGACGCACTGTCACTGAAGAGAGTTCAAAGGAAGTTCATGAAAATGATTCCATGTTTGGACGGCTTGTCATATGAAGAGCATTTGATGGCTATGGGCCTGTATTCACTGGAATTCAGAAGAATTAGGGGTGACATGATTGAAACTTATAGAATGGCGAAAGACCTTGATAGACTGGATGTGGCGAGGATGTTTCCTATGGTCGGTGAGTCCAGCACCAGAAGACATAACCTCAGAATAGAGGGGCATCCTTTTAGATTGGAGATGATGAGGAATTTCTTTAGTCAGGGTGGTGAATCTGTGGAATTTGTTGCCACAGACAGCTGTGGAGGCCAAGTCTGTATGTATATTTAAGGCAGAGGTTGATAAATTCTTGATTGGTCAGGGCATAAAGGGATATGGGGAGAAGGCAGGAGATTAGGGCAGAGAAGGAGAATGGATCAGCTCTGTAAAGCCCATATCATCTGAAACCTTATTTAAAAAATCTAGTGTGGATAAGACTTCTGCACTGTACTGTACTAGTGTGTGTTCAAGGAAAGCCACCACACTCCATCACGGAGAACAAGTTTTGGAACGATGTAAAAAGTGCTTCAAGACAAATGTAACATGTAACATCTTCACCAATTCTGAGAAGCTCTGGTCCAGTAACACTTAAAAGGTAAGAACGCTTATGAAACCACCAAGCCTTTTAAATCTCTATGAGAAATGGCCTTTTGGTCAAGATAGCGCCTGCATATAATGCTCCTTCAGCGGACATCTGATTAGATCAGGGAACCATATATTTCACTTTGTTTATGTCTTTTATGTTTGTTTTTTGTCTTGAATATGACTCTAGAACTGTTGGAGCCCTTGATTTGCAGTTTGGGGATCATTTGAATGTTCCAGCGATCTGCAGTCTCTGACTAGATTCCGGGAGGCAGAGATGATGAGTGCAGACAGGTTAACGTTTGACTAAATTTTGCCGATTAAAGTGACAAGGAAGACTGAAACATCGTGGTGAATGCAGAAGGTGAGCGCTGGCTGCTTGCCTTTTGATCGCTGGTGGGATTGCTCTGCTACAGAGGGGAGACTGCCTTTTGATCGCTGGTGGGATTGCTCTACTACGGAGGGGAGACTGCCTTTTGATCGCTGGTGGGACTGCTCTGCTACAGAGGGGAGACTGCCTTTTGATCGCTGGTGGGATTGCTCTACTACGGAGGGGAGACTGCCTTTTGATCGCTGGTGGGACTGCTCTGCTACAGAGGGGAGACTGCCTTTTGATCGCTGGTGGGATTGCTCTACTACGGAGGGGAGACTGCCTTTTGAACGCTGGTGGGACTGCTCTGCTACAGAGGGGAGACTGCCTTTTGATCGCTGGTGGGACTGCTCTGCTACGGAGGAGAGACTGCCTTTTGATCGCTGGTGGGACTGCTCTGCTACAGAAGGGAGACTGCCTTTTGATCGCTGGTGGGATCGCTCTGCTACGGAGGGGAGACTGCCTTTTGATCGCTGGTGGGATCGCTCTGCTACAGAGGGGAGACTGCCTTTTGATCGCTGGTGGGATCGCTCTACTACAGAGGGGAGACTGCCTTTTGATCGCTGGTGGGATTGTCTACTACAGAGGGGAGACTGCCTTTTGATCGCTGGTGGGACTGCTCTACTACAGAGGGGAGACTGCCTTTTGATCGCTGGTGGGATTGCTCTGCTACAGAGGGGAGACTGCCTTTTGATCGCTGGTGGGACTGCTCTGCTACAGAGGGGAGACTGCCTTTTGATCGCTGGTGGGATTGCTCTACTACAGAGGGCAGACTGCCTTTTGATCGCTGGTGGGACTGCTCTACTACGGAGGGGAGACTGCCTTTTGATCGCTGGTGGGATTGTCTACTACAGAGGGGAGACTGCCTTTTGATCGCTGGTGGGACTGCTCTACTACAGAGGGGAGACTGCCTTTTGATCGCTGGTGGGACTGCTCTGCTACAGAGGGGAGACTGCCTTTTGATTGCTGGTGGGACTGCTCTACTACAGAGGGGAGACTGCCTTTTGATCGCTGGTGGGATTGTCTACTACAGAGGGGAGACTGCCTTTTGATCGCTGGTGGGACTGCTCTACTACAGAGGGGAGACTGCCTTTTGATCGCTGGTGGGACTGCTCTGCTACAGAGGGGAGACTGCCTTTTGATTGCTGGTGGGATCGCTCTGCTACAGAGGGGAGACTGCCTTTTGATCGCTGGTGGGACTGCTCTACTACAGAGGGGAGACTGCCTTTTGATCGCTGGTGGGACTGCTCTACTACAGAGGGGAGACTGCCTTTTGATTGCTGGTGGGATCGCTCTGCTACGGAGGGGAGACTGCCTTTTGATCGCTGGTGGGACTGCTCTGCTACAGAGGGGAGACTGCCTTTTGATTGCTGGTGGGATCGCTCTGCTACAGAGGGGAGACTGCCTTTCGATCGTTGGTGGGACTGCTCTACTACAGAGGGGAGACTGCCTTTTGATTGCTGGTGGGATCGCTCTGCTACAGAGGGGAGACTGCCTTTTGATCGCTGGTGGGACTGCTCTACTACAGAGGGGAGACTGCCTTTTGATCGCTGGTGGGACTGCTCTACTACAGAGGGGAGACTGCCTTTTGATTGCTGGTGGGATTGCTCTGCTACAGAGGGGAGACTGCCTTTCGATCGTTGGTGGGACTGCTCTACTACAGAGGGGAGACTGCCTTTTGATTGCTGGTGGGATCGCTCTGCTACGGAGGGGAGACTGCCTTTTGATTGCTGGTGGGATTGCTCTACTACAGAGGGGAGACTGCCTTTTGATCGCTGGTGGGACTGCTCTGCTACGGAGGGGAGACTGCCTTTTGATCGCTGGTGGGATTGCTCTACTACGGAGGGGAGACTGCCTTTTGATCGCTGGTGGGACTGCTCTGCTACAGAGGGGAGACTGCCTTTTGATCGCTGGTGGGATTGCTCTACTACGGAGAGGAAACTGCCTTTTGATCGCTGGTGGGATTGCTCTACTACGGAGAGGGAAAGGGCTGCTGCTGTCCCTGGAGAACGTTACCCAACTTTTCTGCATTTTGGATATGGACTCGGACTATAGACTTTTTTTTCAGGCTTGTAGTTTTTTATATTCTGTGTTTTTCGTCCGACCTTCCTCGTTTTATTGTGTGTGGGAGGGGGGTCAAAGTGCCTGCTCCCTTTTTGTGCGGGGAGGAGGGATTTGGGGGTTGATAATCATGTTGCCGTCCTTTTCTTTCTTGGTTGCGTGGCTATCTGGAGAAGAAGAAATTCAGAGTTGTATATTTTAAGAACACATGAACCTTTGATATATGGAGGCCGGGAACAAGGAGTGGAAGGAATGCACCCAACTACCCTGGGAAGCACCAGTGAATGGGGCTCAGCTGTGGAAGAGTCCATGGCTCCCACCGTTGCCTTATCAGCTTCCTCGGGACCCACAGAAATGCAGTGGACAGAGGTTTCCTTCAATCTGCAACGAGTGTCTACAGGTAAAAAGAGGCAACAGCAAAGTAACTTGCAAAGATTCAAACCACTGAAACATTGGAGACGGCTGAGACACTGCAACCAGCATAATTTTGGGTTTTAGATATTTCACATGAGAAATACCACAGAGAACTAAATCTACCAGTAATGATTAAAAACGGAACAAGCGAAATGAAGTGATCCAAGGTTGTAAACTCATTAAGAGAAGTAGGTGGCCATGTATTTGTTCTTTCTGAAAAAGCTATAGGGAACTGCAAGTCACAATCACATGCTAAGAGTAACCTAATGAGTAACTTTTAATAGCTGAAATTTGCTAATATGCCAAGCAGGCTATACTTGATAAATTGAATAAAGGCTGTGTTCAAATATTAAGTGAAAAGAATGGAAATCTTTGCAGTAGTAGAGGGTGTTAGGATGAGAATTCCTGACTACAAGCAGGGTGTGGCTAAAGAATCTGCGACTGATAGTGAAACTTTGGAAAGGAATGAGGACAGGTTGCGTGGTAGGGAGATTGCATTATGAATTTGCTGAACAAGCTGTTAGCATACCTTGAATTATTGATTTAAGCAAACCCAGTGATAAATGGGGATTGGTGTTGTTAGTAGTTCACTCCTCTGATTCACTGCCCAAAATTGATTCATCACCCAGAAATGCCTGCATACAATTGTGAAAGAACTGAGCACTATTTTTTAAAGCCAGTGTTCAGACAAACATGATAGCTGGCTTTGAGCTGATGTCCTTTTCTTTCTGTAGGTAATATTGATAATGTGTGTCATTCCCTCATTCAAAATACTCAGACTGTGATCTGAGCCAGGAGCTTGTGGGATCAGGTCCCACCCAGGAGCTGAGTGTTAAAAATCACAGCAGTATGAGGGAGTGTTGAACTATCTGGAAGTGCCATATTTCTAATGCTAAACTAATCTGAAGTTTTATTCACCTCTCAGGTGATGTTAAAAAATCTCCCAGGACTATTTCATGGAAGAGCTTAGAAATCTGGTCTTTATCCATAATAGCAATCAATCAATCAATAGCAAAAGGTTTACTTTGTCAAAATCAGAATGCTGCTATTGTACCAACGCAGACTGTAGATTTCAAACAGTACATTGCTAACTGCTTGTCATAAGTACTTCATTAGCTGCAGCACACTTAGGGACATCTTAATGGATGTGAAAGTAAACGCATGTTCCTTCTTTTCCTTTCATGTGGCAAAGTCAAGAATCACTTCTCATTTGCATCCAAATTGGTGAGAAAAGCTTGCAGACAGATCCATGAAAGAAAGAGAAGTTGGGGCTTTCATTCAGTTTCCCAAATAAAAATGGAACTTGTAGATGATGTTCCTCACTATTATAACAGTCCTGTCTATGAGGAAACTTTATTTCATTTCCTAATAGCTTTAGCCCACTGTGAGGACCTTCAGTCCCTTTAGTCATTCAAAATCAGCATAGCTTAGCAAAGCTCCATTGTGAGCCTGGCCCTTTGGGAAGTGAGCCACAACACCCAAAAACTTGGAACATGTGCCTGGTGTCTTTAGAATCACTTTGCTTTGGAATAAAGTGAAGGCATTAAGTCTATTTACCTGCTGTCCCAATAGGAACTCAGCTGCCAATTCACTAACTGGCCATCTGTGACTCAAAAGATATTAAGTTACAATCAGCAGAGCACAAAGGACATTAAATAAGAGATGAGCATCAAAACATCTCTGTGGGGGGGGGGGGCCACAAAAATAGTTCCCATCTTTACCAGAAGCATTTCAACCTGGACCCTTCTTTCTTTGGAGACAAGCTGTGGTGTGAAGGACTAATTTCTCCATCTCTGTAGTTTGCAGTCTCTGCTACTCCCCAGGGAAATGTGTTTACTGTGTAGCAGGGTTTGTGAGTGAACTGCTAAGAAATGGTGCTTTTTAATTTAGATTTATTTTACACTGTCCCTCCCCCCAACTCTTTACGCCTGTCTTTTCTTTCTCTTTAAACTTCTCTCTTTTTGTTGCACTCTAGACACTGTTCCGTTCTCCTTCCGATGTTAAAAAATATAAATGCTACCAGGATACAGAAAACATTTTCTTTTGGTTAACGTTTAACCTGATATTCAGATTTTTTTAAATCCCGTTCTCCGACTTCTGATACATAGAACAAATGCTATATTTCTACACCATGTTACATCAGCAGTTACATCTTTTGATATGGCACTTTCAGTGTCTCAGTAGTTAGTAGTATTATGAAACAAATTGGATATCAAAACTCAAGAGACATCGGGTTGGATTGCTTAACTTTTTTTTGCCAATTGTTTTGTCAATACTTCGATTAGCTGGAAGTCAGATACAGGTGTATCTAGCCTCTCATTTTATTCTTGGATCAGTATGGAGTCCAGTTGGAAGTTCCAAGTCATACTGGTCCAGAGGCTCAATTTACCAGCCATAGTCATGTAGCACAGTGCTATTTCATCATTCAATTGAATAGGTTCATCTTCATTAGAAAGGTAAGTTTATTAATTTTTGTGAATTGATAGATACGGCATATTAACAAGACTTTCCAACCAATGAGACTGCGATGCCCAATTACACCCATGTAACCAATTGACCTACTAACCCGTGGACCTTTGGAATGTGGGTGGAAACCAGACCCACCACTCACTGAGAGAACGTACAAACTCATCACAGACGGTGGCAGGGACCGAAACCGAGTTGCTGGTGCTGTGATACCCTGCCACCCAAGGGAAGCTTTCTCCCTTTTCATAAATTGATATTGAGGTACATAGATTTTAAAAGATTATTTTCAATTACTTTAATGTACTTTAGTTCTTTCTAAATGCCTCTGATCGTCAGAAATATTTGTAAGCAGTGGAGAAGGCCTTTACAGCATAAACTGTCCAAAGACCTGAGAATTGGGCCTGGTCATCTGCTGCCTGAGGCCAAACCACTCCAAATGGCCACAGCAGTGACATTTCCCGACAATGAAAGCCATGCAATCACAAGTGCTAGGTAGAGAGCAAACACGAGGAAATCTGCAGATGCTGGAAATTCAAACAACAACACAAAATGCTGGTGGAACACAGCAGGCCAGGCAGCATCTATAAGGAGAAGCACTGACGATGTTTCAGGTCCTGACGAAGAGTCTCGGCCCGAAACGTCGACAGTGCTTCTCCTTATAGATGCTGCCTGGCCTGCTGTGTTCCACCAGCATTTTGTGTGCGTTGTTTGACAGGTAGAGACTTCACATTGACAAAGCCAGGTACAGAACAGATGATGTATGATCAGATCAAAATCATTGCATAGTTCAATGAGATCATCTCTCATTTTCCTAGCTTCAAGGGAATGAAGGTCTAGTCTACTTAATCCCTCTGATTGGACAGAACCCCAAATACCATTTCTCATCTTCAGTCCTGGAACCAATCTGATGAAGCCATGTTGCAATCGTCTCCCAGGACAAATATATCCTTGCTCAAGTAGGAAGTCCAGACTTACTCACACTATTCCAGATGTGGTAAAACATTATTAATCTTGAACTCATATTCCTTTCCAACAGACGCCACCATATTGTTTTCCCTTCCTGCCTGCTTGCTGAACTTGCATGTTAACTTTCAGTGATGTATGTACCTGAATATATAATCCTTGTTGAACACAATACCTTTCAAATAATATTAAAAATATTGGTCCTCCATTTTTGCTACTACCTGCACCAGAAAATTGTCATTTACTTTGTGGATTAAAGAGAGCAGAGAGAAAAATGGGTACCTTTGGATTGTTACTTCTAGTGAGAGACCACAAGGATCAAGTACTGTGGTAGCTTCATATTTTTCTACTTCATATTCCATATACCATGTCTTCAGCCATTCCCCTGACTCTCTATTCATCCTCCACCCAACCCACACAGCTACCAGCTCTGTATCATCAACAAGTTTGCACATGTCACACTTGGTCCCCTCATTCAATTCATCGATACAGATTGTGAATAGTTCAGTCCCTGTACTGGCCCTTACAGTACAACCAACAGGCATTCCACTAGTAGTAGTATAACAACCCAAGGATGCAAATTTTCTTACCCCTGTGCCAAATTAACAATTTAATTACCTGTTTCTGGGAATCTACAGTAAACTTACTGCAAAATTAAAATCTGAAGAACAAGACTCAGGATCAGAATCAGGGAACAAATTTTTATGCAATGGCTTTTGGAAACTTAGAATTGTCTGGGCCAGATATTCCCAGATATTCCCAGATTCCACCCGGATTCACTGCTCTGGCAGAGGCCTTTTCTTGTTGGGAGTCAGGTGGCAAAGCCTCACTATTAACTAATGTTCAGGTAGAGGGGCCACCCCCAGTTAGTATCCTAACAGATAGTAGACTGAATTTGAGGTGGAGCATTAATTAACTGTCGACTTGCCTCTGGTATTCTCTCAATTGGCCTGACATAGTGCAAGATTGGAGAAGTGGATCCTCAAACTAACACTGGGGAGTCCCAGTGCGACCAGGATCTTCCACAGAGCACCTATGAAAGTCAAAATAAAGGAGACAAGGAACCTGTCAGTCAGCAAGACCCAGAACTTCAGTGGTTTTGCTTCTGTAAGTTTGGGATTTACTTCCATAGCTGAAAAATAAAAAAACCTTCAGCATTTCCAACTAGAACCAACATAAATCACCATATTGCTTCAAGATAATTAATTGTTATCTGGTGTATTATTGTCACATGTATTGGGATGCAATGAAAAGTTTTTATCTGCAAGCCATTCAGACAGATCATTCCATACACAAGTACACTGAGGTCGTGGAAAGGGAAAGCAAAACGCAGAGCAGAGCATTATGGTTTCGGAGAAAGTGCAGTGCAGGTAGACAAATAAAATGCAAGGGTCATGACAAAGTAGACAGCGAGATCAAGAGTCCATATTTATTGTTTAAAAGATCTATTCAAGAGCCTTGTGACAGTGGGATACAAGCCATCTTTGAGTCTGGTGGTACAAGTTCTTAAGCTTTTGTATCTTCTGCGAGAGGCAAGAAGAGAGAATGAATAGAGTGTGAGAGGGCCTTGATTATATTGATTTATGAGGTGGCTGGAAGTGGTAGTCAGAATCAATAGAGAGAAGGCTGCATTCACAATTGTCTGCAATTTCTTAAGGTCTTGGCATTTAATAAAAATTGGACTTGTTAAAACAGAAATGGATACAGTTTAGTGAGATAAAGGTATCGGTGGGAAAGAAGAATCAGATGAAGGTCATTTGAATGCTAGAAGAGGACCATGGGACCCCTTCCATGGATGAAGCCTGACCTACTGAGTGGTTACAGAATTTTGGTTTATTTCAGATTACCAGCATCTGCAACTTATTTAAGATTCACTGCTTTGAAGCGGGTTGTGCTCTGCCAATCCCAGTGTCAGCAGTGCAAACCTGCAATACACAAACAATCCATTTCATAGCTTCTGCATCTCTAACCAGTGCAGAATTGGAAAACCAAGACACTAACATAGCTCTCATCACTCAGGATAGGATACTGGGTATAATGACAGGAAGAGTGCACTGTGTACCACGAATTGGGGGCAAATATTTACCTTGTGTAATGATGAAAATAAAGAGATAACAATTCAACAGCAACTAAAGCATTTCACCTGTATTTTTTTGGATTTCAAATGAAAGTCACTTCAAATGGCCTGAAGCATTTAGATTGTTTGTGCAGAATGGACCAGCCATGGCAGTGATATCAGGAGGGAAAGAGTGAACCACTGGTTTAGGAAGGGTTAACAAGATATTCCAACCTGGTTTCAAAGAGAAAGAGTAATCCAGCAGGACAGCCAGGGGGTGATAATGTGAAACATTGGAAAGATGAAACCAATCGTTTCTGAAAATATAGTTTTTTTCACACTTGGTATTGATTCAAATCTTGCCTGAGCTAAAAATATCAGAACATTTATCTTGAGCCTTTAATGTTACAATTGCCAAGTAAGTGTAATGCGTTGAATCCAACATCATGCTCTGGGTTGTAATGAACTGACAAATTTCACAGAGCAGGTTTAAGCGAGAGTAGCTCCTACTTTAATTACTATGGACACTGTTGCCTCAGTACAAAGGATCTTAAATCTGTTTATTATGCTTCTGCACAAACATGTCATTTCTCTATGCATCCTAGGAACATATTAATGCTTTTAGAACAAGTTCTTAAAATGGGTTTCTATTGGAGCAGCAACACCCTCAACTCTTTTCGCAGCATGTCTAGTAATAGAACTGCCTCCAATTATATCACAACCTTCACAATCTTAGGACATCACAAAGTGCTTTGAAAATAACCCAGAAAATGAGCAGCCTGGGTGGTTGATGGTTGGGATGAGTTGTTTTCCGATCTTGGCAATCCATTTGCTAATGTTTTGTCACCGTACAAAGAGACATCATCAGTGCATTGTTCACTTGCACAAATTACATAGGAGATTATTTACACACAGAAAGCACCCATATATAACATTATGAAGATTGGACAATCTGGTTTAGGGTTCTTTGGTGTGGGGTAGCATCATACCACGTGGACATCATAGAAACATAGAAACAGAGAAAACCTACAGCCCAATACAGGGCCTTCGGCCCACAAAGTTGTGCCAAACATGTCCCTACCTCAGAAATTACTAAGGTTACCCATAGCCCTCTACTTTTCTAAGCTGCATGTACCTATCCAAAAGCCTCTTAAGAAACCCTATAATATCCATCTCCGCCACTGTTGCTGGCAGCCCATTCCATGCACTCACCAGTCTCTGTAAAAAACGCACTCAGGTCACCTTTCATCCTCCTTCACTCCAAGGAGAAAAGACCGAGTTCACTCAACCTATTCTCATAAGGCATGCTCCCCAATCCAGGCAACATCCTTGTAAATCTCCTCTGCACCCTTTCTATGGTTTCCACATCCTTCCTGTAGTGAGGCAACCAGAACTGAGCACAGTGCTCCAAGTGGGGTCGGACCAGGGTTCTATATAGCTGCAACCAAGGAGACCAAGGAGATCATTGTGAACTTCAGACACACTCTAGGAGCCACACTCATGTCCCTATCTACATCAATGGAGCTGTAGTGGAGCGTGTATCAAGCTTCAAATTCCTTGGCATCTGTGTCTCCGAGGATCTCACCTAGTTCCTGAACTCCTCCATCCTAATCAAAAAGGTGCAACAGTGCCTTTATTTCCTGTGGAGCATCAAGAAAGCTCACCTCTGTCCCAGGATACTGATGGACTTTTACCACTGTACCATTGACAGCATAGTCACCAACTGCATCTCAGTGTGGTAAGGCAATTGTCCCATATCGGACCACAAAGCACTCCAGCGGGTGGTGAAAACTGCCCAGTGGATTACCGGCACCCAATTGCCCACCATTGAGAACATCTACCATAAACGTTGCCTGGGCAGGCGAAAAGCATTATCAAGGATGCATCTCACCCTAACCATGGACTTTTTACTCCCCTCCCATCCGGTAGGCGCTACAGGAGCCTCCGCTCCCGCACCAGCAGGCTCAAGAAGAGCTTCTTCCCTGAGGCTGTGACCCTGCTGAACCTCACATCACAGCACTAAGCAGTATTGCACCCATATTGGACAGTCTCAGTACTTTTATATTTGCGTGCTGTAGCACTTACTTTTTATTCTCAGTTATTTTGTAAATAACATTATTCTTTGCATTTCTGGTTAGATGCTAACTGCATTTCAGTTGGCTTTGTATCTGTACTCGGCACAATGACAATAAAGTTGAATCTAATCTAACCTGAACTAAAAACATTACCTCTCGGCTCCTAAATCCAGTTCCACAGTTGATGAAGGCCAATACACCTTCTTAATCACACAGTCAACCTGCACAGCTGATTTGAGTGTCCTATGGACTCGGACCCAAGATCCCTCTGATCCTCCATACTGCCAAGAGTCTTACCACTAATACTATATTCTGCCATCATATTTGACCTACTAAAATGAACCACTTCACACTTATCTGTGTGGAACTCCATCTGCCACTTCTCAGCCCAGTTTTGCATCCTATCAATGTCCCGCTGTAACCTCTGACAGCCCTCCACACTATCCACAACACCTCCAACCTTTGTGTCATCAGAAAACTTACTAACCCATCCCTCCACTTCCTCATCCAGGTCATATATAAAAATCACAAAGAGTAAAGGTCCCAGAACAGATCCCTGAGGCACACCACTGGTCACCGACCTCCATGCAGAATATGACCTGTCTACAACCACTCTTTGCCTTCTGTGGGCAAGCCAGTTCTGGATCCACAAATCAATGTCCCCTTGGATCCCATGCCTCCCTACTTTCTCAATAAGCCTTGCATAGGGTACCATATCAAATGCCTTGCTGAAATCCATATACACTACATCTACGGCTCTTCCTTCATCAATGTGTTTAGTCACATCCTCAAAAAATTCAATCAGGCTCGTAAGGCACGACCTGACTTTCACAAAGCAATGCTGACTATTCCTAATCATAATATACCTCTCCAAATGTTCATAAATCCTGCCTCTCAGGATCTTCTCCATCAACTTACCAACCACTGAAGTAAGACTCACTGGTCTATAAATTCTTGGGGTACCTCTACTCCCTTTCTTGAAAAAGGGAACAACATCCACAACCCTCCAATCCTCTGAAACCTCTCCCGTCCCCATTGATGATACAAAGATCATCGGCAGAGGCTCAGCAATCTCCTCTCTCACCTCCCACAGTAGCCTGGGGTACATCTCATCCGCTTTCCAAAAGCCCCAGCACGTCCTCTTTCTTAATAACGACATGCTCAAGCTTTTCTGTCTGCTGCAAGTCATCACTACACTCACCAAGATCCTTTTCCATAGTGAATACTGAAGTAAAGTATTCATCAAGTACCTCTGCTATTTCCTCCAGTTCCATACACACTTTCCCACTGTCACACTGGATAGGTCCTATTCTTTCACGTCTTATCCTTGTGCTCTTCACATACATGTAGAATGCCTTGGGGTTTTCCTTAATCCTGCCTGCCAAGGCCTTCTCATGGCCCCTTCTGGCTCTCCTAATTTCCTTTTTAAGCTCCTTCTTGTTAGCCTTATAATCTTTTAGATCTCTAACATTATCTAGCTCTCTGAACCTTTCGTAAGCTTTTTTCTTCTTGACTAGATTTACTACAGCCTTTGTACACCATGGTTTCAGTACCCTACCATAACTTCCCAGTCTCACTGAAGCGTACATATACAGAACTCTACACAAATATCCCCTGAACAATTGCCACATTTCTTCCGTACCCTCTTCCTGAGAACATCTGTTCCCAATTTAAGTTTCCAAGTTCCTGCCTGATAGCCTCATAATTCCCCTTACTCCAATTAAATGCTTTTCTAACTTATCTGTTCCTATCTCTCTCCAATGCTATTGTAAAGGAGATAGAATTATGATCACTATCTCCAAAATGCTCTCCCTCTGAGAGATCTGACATCTGACCAGGTTCATTTCCCAACACCAAATCAAGTACAGTCTCTCCTCTTGTAGGTTTATCTACAAATTGTGTCAAGAAACCTTCCTGAACACACCTAACAAACTCCACCTCAGCTAAACCCCTTGCTCTAGGGAGATGCCAGTCGATATTTGGGAAATTAAAATCTCCCATCACGACAACTCTGTTATTATTAGACCTTTCCAGGAACTGTTCCCCTATCTGCTCCTCGGTATCCCTGTTACTACTGGGCAGCCTATAAAAAACACCCAGTGAAGTTATTGACCCCTTCCTGTTCCTAACCTCCACTCACAGAGACTCTGTAGACAATCCCTCCATGACGTCCACCTTTTCTGCAGCCGTGACACTATTCTTGCCCTCTTAATGCAATGGCAGATCTTACTCTATTTGATGCAAATGAGTAGTGCAATAGTCAGTTCAAAGAGCAAATTTGAGATAACAATAATGCTTGAAGCATAAACAGCTAAAATAGGCAATGTATATTCCTGAAAACCACAACGTTGTTGATAAGTTCCTTCATTTTATGGTCTTATTTTGTAAAGTTACTTTCACTTTCAATATGCTGGTCCCAACACAATGATGTAGTCATAAAGAAGCAAGACAGCAGCTATATTTCATTAGGAGTTTGAAGAGATTTGGCATGTCAGCAAATACACTCAAAAACTTCTGTAGATGTATCGTGGAGAGCATTCTGACAGGCTGCATCACTGTCTGGTATGGAGTGGGGGAGGGGTTACTGCACAGGACCGAAAGAAGCTGCAGAGGGTTGTAAATCTAGTCAGCTCAATCTTGGGTACTAGCCTACAAAGTACCCAGGACACCTTCAGGGATCAGTGTCTCAGAAAGGCAGCATCCATTATTCAGGACCTCCAGCACCCAGGGCATGCCCTTTTCTCACTGTTACCATCAGGCAGGAGGTACAGAAGCCTGAAGGCACACACTCAGTGATTCAGGAACAGCTTCTTCCCCTCTGCCATCCGATTCCAAAACCGACATTGAACCTCACTTTTTTAATATACATTTTTTAAAACTATTCAATATACATAATCGATTTACTTGTGTATTTATTATTATGTTTTATTTTTTCTCTCTCTCTGCTAGATTATGTATTGTATTGAACTGCTGCTGCTAAGTTAACAAATTTCACATCACATGCCGGTGATAATAAAACTGATTCCGATTCTGATTTACTTACCCAAAGATTTTCTTATAAACCATATTAAAATGCTCAATGCTGCCAAGGTGGAATCCCATGTCACATTCTCTGGATTCTCTTCTTCTTAGCACCTTGGATCAGGATAACTTGCTTCACTCTGGTTTTGAGAGTTCTGCTGACCTGTGACGCCGATACTCCACAGGTGGGGCAGGAGGCGATTGAGGGGGGTTTGTGAGGTCACACAATTCTTCTGCCACTTATGCAGGGATTCTATGTTTAAGTGGTTCTAAATGCTCCTCCTTGATTTTGAGTGATGTTAGCTGGGGACAGCCAGAAGTTAGGTGTGGTGTTGTACTTCATGGAAGCTTTGAGCACGTTCTTGAGCAATGCTGGAGGAACTCAGGTCAAGGAGCATCTATGGAGAGGAATTAATAGTCAGTGATTTGAGCTGAGACCCTTCACTTTGTCTTGACTTCTCCATACTGGACCAACTGCCGCCACTGGGCTATAAACGTTAAGTGCCTTGCTCAAGGACACACACGCTGGCTCGGCTGAGGCTCGAACTAATGACCTTCAGATCGCCAGCCCAAAGCCTTAACCACTTGGCCACGCGCCAACCTGGACAATAGTGTGTCGGGTGTGGGTGTGGGTAAGTACAAGCTGGCAGGTGATAAGTGAAACCGGGCAAGGGAGTGGGAGGGGGTGAAGTGAGAAGCTGGGAGGTGACAGGTGGATGAGGCAAAGGCCTGAAGAAGATGGAATCTAATAGGAGAGGACAGTGGACCATGGGGAAGAAAAGATCAGAGACCCTTGTCACACAGCCCCTCAGGATGAACTGTGACACAGGCCCTTGCAGCCCTCTTCACAAACCCGCAGCCCGTAAAGAGGCAAGAAATCAGCCCTTCCCTACTGCAGTCTTCCCCCAGTCAGCACACAGTGGGAGTGAAAGTCCAGAAGGCAGGATGGACCTGTCTGGGAGGGTTCCTCTCACTGCCAATCAAGAAAGGTCTTGGTGCCTATTCAAATTTCAAAGCAATAGTTACCAGAATGTTGCCTGGATTGGAAAACAAGTCTTCTAAGGCAAAGTTAACAGAGCTAGGACTCTTCTCTTTGGATCGTAGAAGGATGAGAGGGGACTTGATAGAGGTCTACAAGATTATGAGAGGCATAGATAGGGTGGATAGCCAGTACCTGTTTCCCAGGGCACAAACAGCAAACACCAGAGGGCATATGTACAAAGTTAAGGGAGGGAAGTTTAGGGGAGACATCAGGGGTAAGTCTATTTACACAGAAGGTTTTGGGTGCCTGGAATGACTTGCCAGGGATGGTGGAGGCTAAAACATAAGGGGTATTTAAGAGCCTCTTGGACAGGCACATGGATGAAAGAAAAATAGAGGGTTATGGGGTAGTGTGGGTTTAGTACTTTTTTAAAGGAATACGTGGGTCGGCACAACATCGAGGGCTGAAGGGCCTGTACTGTGCTGTAGCATTCTAGGGGCTAGTGTAAATACGAAGAAGCACAGCAGAATCAATGAAGCACCATACCCAAAGCTAGACAAACAATGTGCAAAATACAATAAAAATATAATAAATAAATAAGCAATAAATAATGAGAACACAAGTTGCAGAGTCTTTAAAAGTAAGCCCATAGGTTGCAGAATCAGTTCAGTGTTGGGGTGAGATCCGGCAATGAGGCATTCTGTCAGATGGTCTAGATCAGAGGTCCTAAACTTTTATAATAACATGAACCGCACCATTAAGCAAGGGGTCTGTGGACCCCAGGTTAGAAACCCCTAGTCTAGATAATCTGCTCAGGTAACCACCTCACAGTATCCATCAAGTTCTTCACCTGCAGTGCCTATAGGATATTCTCTATAGATCACTGCCTGATGGACTTTTGGTCAAAAATGTTAACGTTGCCTGTTCATTGGGGAGAATTTTTCCACAGAAGAGGGGTGGTGTGGCAATGACTGGGTCACTAGGCAGCAAACGGGCCAGACCGATCCTTTTCAACACCAGGGCAGATAGAACTTTGGCTCATAGCCATACTTGGTGCCCACATACTTAGGTTCCACACATACCCTGATGCAACCACACACAGGTTGCTTCCCAACCTGGGGTCCACGGACCCCTTGCTAAATAGTATTAGTCCTTGGCAAAAAAAAGTCTCGTCACTGACTGTAAGGAGTTTGTACGTTCTACTTGTGACCACGTGTATTTCCTCCGAGTGCTCCAGTTTCCTCCCACAGTCCAGAGGTGTACTGGCTGGTAGGTTAATTGGTCATTGCAAACTGTACCACGATTAGACTAGGACTCAATCAGGGGATTGCTGAGCAAGCCAGGAGGGCCAAATCCATTCTGCGCATCAATAAAATGAACAAATAAGGTTAGGAACCCTTGCACTAGGAGCACCAATTGTTCATTGTGCTGTCATTGTTCATTAAGAAACAAATCATCTGGGCATATTTACATTTCGAACATGGAGAAAATCTGCAGATGCTGGAAATGTGAGCAACACATAAAATACTGGAGGAACTCAGCAGGCCAGGCAGCATCAATGGAAAAGAGTAAACAGCCAACTTTTCGGGGCCAAATTCCTTCAGCAGGATCCTGTTCCTGTATGCAAATTGGATGTTGTTTTCAATCTTACTGGAAAATTCGTTGACTATAAAGCAGCTGACTTTTCTACCTTCGCCATAGACCTTGCAGGCCATTTTCCTCATTTTCAGTTTTTCATTTTAGATATCCAGCTCCCGTCGTATTGTCACTTCATAAATGCAAGATTTTCTTTTAAAATACGTTGCACATGATGAAACTCCTTGCCCACGAACCGGCAAAGTTAATGTATGACTTTTTAAAAATTTAGGCTACCTTTCTCAAAAAGGAGCCAGAGTTTGTTTGGGGGGGGCGGTGTGGGGAATGCAAAAAGCAGAGGCTGGCAGATTCACAGCGCAGGGTTTAGAAGTTGGATTATAATGTGGGTGAGAGTAATGCTTGGGATATAGAGGCAGGCTTTCTTCTATTTAGTTTTCTACCTGCTGTTTGCACAAAGAACTGCATTTAAATGTGAGTGACGCACCTAACACACAGGAAGAGATCAATCTGTTTTTTTCTATATTGAATTAGTTATTGAAAAATTAACAGAATTCTTAATAAACTACCAAAGGCCCCACAGCACCCCCGCTTTGAAGCTTCTTCTTTCATTGTACCAGCAAACACTTAACATCTGAAGCTTTCCCGTAATTGTTATGCTAACCTTGCTGCAGAAACTTCTCCATTTGCATTTGAAGGAGCTAAATATTAGCCAAGGAAGAAAGAAGCCTTTTCTTAAAAAAAAACCATGAGAAAATGCTTCTCCCACTGTCCCTACCTTTTTGTGGAGGCTGTGAGATTCTCTGCAACAAATGAGTTAGAGCAGTCGTTCAGTCTGTTGCAAGTACATTTATAAAACCTAATAACTGGATGCACTTGCATGAATTTCAGACAATTGTTCAGCAGTATTTTTGCATCCAGATGAACCATATAAATGCAGTCTTTTTTTGTTTCTTGATTGAATGAAATAATTTTAAAATAGATTTTGAAGATTAATTGCAGATGTTTATTTTCTTAGAATATACTAAATGCTTTGCATTGCTGCAGCAGTTCATTATCAAGAAAAGGACCTGCCCCATAGATTATTTTATCACTTACCTGCTACCCTGTAGCAGCTTGGATATGCTTAATTTAACAGCAAAAACTTTAACTGAAACATTAAGTAGAGTGTAACATGATAATCACCTGGGCTAATTAAACAAAACATACAGGACAACAAAGAAACTCTTTCACTGGAGGATTAAAGTACTGTTCATTGAAAGTCCACTGAGCACGGACAGGAACGTCTCCCCCATTGAGTTTTCCTGCCTTTTGTCCACGGAAGTCCTGAAGTTGCATTAAATTATTTATTTCCCATCTTCTAAATTTGCTTCCCAGTCACATAACTGAATGAAATCTAATGTAAAGATTTAGTGCATGTTAAATACTTGTCACGACAAAGTTGATTATTCCCATGTCATTAGAACTTTGTTAGAAATCAGCTCACTTCAACAAAAAATTTTAAAAGTGCAGCAATGTCTGTTTCTGCATTACATATACACAAGGTCTCAAGGGCAAAAATATAGAGGAAAATGTTAGAGTATCTAAAAGTCACTTACAAGAGGGAATGTTAATGAATTATATTAAATAGATTGAATATTATATTAAAAATCTTGCTTTTGACATGTCCTAGTTTAATTAAAATTAGCCTAATATCCATGTTTGGTTTTTTTTAATTTAATTTCCATTTGTTAAAGGTTACTATTTTGCACTGATGTTAACCGAGGACAATTAAGTTTAAAATAATTTGGAAGTTTGTTATTTTATTAATTTATTTCACTGTTCACAAACTACTACAAGACTTTCAGTCAAGTGCTCTGAATACTGTACTGAACTCTTAGGGAATATTAGGAGAGAAAGCACCTCATTACTTGAAGTATTTTGCTGTTTTCCTTTGAAGATTAATACAGGTTTGGTGTTCACATTTCCCAGAATTGAGATGTTAATGGAGTCATTAGTCTCTGCCGCACATGAAGTTTGAACCACAAAGTAAGTCCTCTTCTACAGAAAGCACTTTTTTTCAAAAAAAATGGCTCACATCCAGCTGAGCTGAACACCTGGTGGATTTTCCCAGGATCTGTGAATGATGGAAAATAGGCTGATCTCAATCTGTTTACTTTGTTTCTAAAAACAAATAAGAAAAAAGTCTGTTCAAATTTCTAGCCATCCATTACTGACAATAGATGCAGCAAGGCTGTTGTCATATGAACTGCAAGGTATTCAGTCATGATTGGATTCAAATTTAAACACAATTTTATTAGAAAATTTCTTTCTGACACTGTCTCAATTTACAACAGTCAAGCCAATAGTGAAGGTGTCTAATTCATGTGAACATGGCCATGGCTTGGAGAGGATTCAGAGCAAATTTACTGGAATGAAACTCAGGATCAGGGACTTTAGTTAAGCAAAGAGGTGTGATTTTTCTCACTAAAGCAGAGAAGGCCAAGGGGAGATTGGAAAGAGACATTCAACATTTTGCAGAGCTAAGTGGACACAGACTCAAGGTAAATGGCAAAAGCAGTGTGTTATGTATTACTTGTGTAATGTGTGCTTTAATAATATGAAATGAACTGCCTGTTAGAAGTGATGGAAGATCAAACATTACCCTTGGAATAGGACACATATCAGAATAAGAGATATTTGCTGTAAGTCTGATTAAGAGAATTGCAAACCCCTTTCACAGACACAAAGAGCAAAACAACCTCCAAAATTGTGCAATTCTCTGATGCTATGTATTCAAGCATAACTATTCAGTTGTACCAGCAGCCAGAGAAAGATTTTCATTTACGTCATTGAGACATAAGAGACTGCTGGAATCTTGAGCAACAAAAGAGATATTGGATGTAGTCAGCAGGACCGGTCCAGATGGAGCATCTCTGCCAGAAACGTCAACTGTCCATTTCCCTTCATAGATGCTACCTGACCCACTGAGTTCCTCCACCATCTGTTGTTCTTTTATACCTTTCATAGTGTGTTATTCCAAAGCACTTGTAATCAATTACTTTGAAATATAAAGCAGCCAATTTGCATGCTGAAAGTACTGCAAACTGTTTTCTGAGTCAGAATTGGCTCTCTCTTTAAAATAGTTACATAGGATCCCTTAATAACCACTCGAGAGGGCAGATTTTGCATGTCATCAGCAAGATGCCACCTACAGTAGCAGGGCAATCTCTCTGAGCATACTCAATGTCATGCTTTCAAGGGTTGAAAGTCAGTTAACGAAAGGACATAATGAGGCCACAGGGAAATGTAGAGTTCTGGCAAACTGAGTATAATGTGAAAAAGCATGAAATTTCCCACTTTGGCAGGAAACTACCTATATAAAAGCACACAATTTAAATACTTAAGAGATTGCAGCTATCTGAGATATAGACGGATCTCTGTATCCTTGTTCGTGATTCACAAAAGGTTTATATGCAAGTATGTAGGTATGAGTAATCAGAAAATCGAATGGAAAGCCATGTTTATTGGGAGGAGAATTGAATACAAAATGAGGACATTATAAGTCAGTTGTACAGGACACCGATCAGACCACACCTTAAGTATAGTGTACAACATGAGTTTCCTTATTTAGAGAAGGATATTAATGCACTAGAAGAAATACAGAGCTGGTTTATGGGACCAATACATCCAATGATGTGTTTTCTTCTGTGAAAGGGCTGGACAGCTCTGCATCAGAGAAGTTCACAAGAGTAACAAGCGTTAGCTTAAAAGATTAATTTTGCAGATGATGTATGTGGAGTAGTGGGTCCTTCAGGTTGCTATAGCCGAGGGATATTAATGGAGATAACCTCCCATTACTTATTAAATGCTCCAAATGGTTTGCACCTCAAATAGACTCTGACAACCAAGTCCAGCTCCTGACCTTCACATGTTGTTTAGCTACTAAGCCCGGCAGAACCATATCTATTGACAGGAAAAGGGGCAAAGGTGGGTTACTACTGTCTTTAAATGGGCTGCTTCAAGCAGATAGGGTTGTCAGACGTAGTTGGCAGCTCATCTAGGAGAAGTAAAACTCTGACCTCAAACCTCCACTGCCTTACGATTATACCCACTCATGGGGAAGGCTTCAGGAGTAAACCGAGGGAATAATCTGGAGCTGGAGTCTTACGTGGAGTTCAACACTAACTAGCAACTCCTGCAACGCTGCTGGTGCCAAGCTGTATCTTTTTGTGCCATTCATTTGGGTTCATCAGACGCATGGAGACGAGGAGCTTGCTACATAGACAACAGCTTATTCCCCATATTGTATTGCCCTCACTTGTGTTTCCAGACACCTAGGGCAATATCCATGGTCAACCCTGACCAATGGAGCCCCCAGAGAAACATCTGTTGAAGTCTAAGGGTCATTGTTTATAAATAAGGGGTCACCCATTTAAGACACATAGATGGTTTTTCTCTCAGATGATCATGAGTGTTTGAAATTCTCTTCCTCGAACAGCAGTGGAAGCAACATATTTTAACATCTTTAAGACAGAGTAGTTAGATTCTTGAGAATCAACTGAGTGAAAGTTTACCAGGGTTAGACAGAAATGCAAAATTTGTTACCTATTTTTATTTAAAGATACAGTGCAGAACAAGCCCCACCAGCCAACAAGGCACATTGCCCAGCAACCCACCTGTTTAACCCCACCCTAATCACAGGACAATTTCTAATAACCATACATTTTTGGAAGAAAACCCATGCACACACAGGAAGAACATACAAACTTTCTTACAGAGGACGCCAGAACTGAACACTGACATCCCGACCTGTCATAGCATCATGCTACTGTGGCACCCTAAAATTGAGGTTACAGACAGATCAATCAAGATCTGGCAGAGCAGGTTTGTAAGGCTGAGCGGGCTACTTCTATTCCTGATTTATATGTACTTTTCAAATAACATAACAAGAAGTGATTAATTGATAATTCATTTCTTTGCTCTCTGGGGGATCTTGTTGTGCACAAATAGCCTGCTGTATTATCAATGTTATTTTGACCTGCAGCCATGGAATATTGAGGTAATTTATGACACCTAGGTGTCAGGAGAGTAGAAATTGATAGGCACTGTGCCACCATCCAGGGATCCAAACAATCTTTCCAGGAAAAGCAATGAACCACATGTACTTCTTCCTATCTAGATTTAGAGGATTTAGGGTTTAAAATGTGGAGATATTAAATGCATGTTGATGATCGTTCCACAGGAGTGAATTTGAGCTTAGTTTTGGCTCCCACTTTAATTTCTCACCCCACTCCGGCCTCTGTCTGTGATATTCATTACAATGGGGTGCAAAGCAAACGATGTAATTTCATCTTCCTTTGGGCACACTGCAGCTAGCAGCCCCCAGTGTTGAATTCTCAAATTTCAGATAATTTACTCAATTTCTTTTTGTATTAGGATTGGCCACCTCTGTCCAGCAACATTATTTTGGCTAGGTTTTTAATATTGTCCACCAGAAAAAGCAGGATCTCCCAGTGGCCACCCTTTTTAATTCCACTTCCCATTCCTATTCCAGCATGTCAGTCCATGGCCTCCTCCACTGTCACAATGAGGCTACTCTCAGGTTGGAGGAGCAACACCTTATATGACAGAATCCATCTGGGTAGCCTTCAACCCAATGACATAAACGTCAATTTCTCAAACTTCCGGTAATCCCCCCCCACCACCCTTCCTGATTCAACTCTCACCTCATCTCCTTACCTGCCATCTCTCCCTCTGGTGCTCTTACCCCTTTTCCTTCTTCCATTGCCTACTCTCTTCTCCTGTCAGATCCCTCCTTTTCTAGCCCTGTATCTTTCACCAATCAACTTCCCAGCTCTTTATTTCACCCCTTCCCCTCCCAGCTTAACCCACCACCTTGTGTTTCTTCTTCCACCCCCCCCCCCCACCCCACACCACCTTCTAACTCTGACTCATCTTTTTCTCTCCAGTCCTGATGCAGGGTCTCAGCCTGAAACAGCAATTGTACACTTTTCCACAGATGCTGGCTAGCCTTTTGAGTTCCTCCAGCATTTTATGTGTGTTGTTTGGATTTCCAGCATCTAAAGAGGTTTTCTTGTTTGTGATTGGAAAAAAGCCTGCTTCCATTTACCCCACCTATGCCACTCATAATTTTGTATACTGCTATCAAATCTCCCCTCAGTCTTCTACTTTCTAGGGAATAAAGTCCTAACCTATTCAACCTTTCCCTATAAGTTAGGTCCTTAAGTCCTGACGACAGCCCTGTAGATTTTCTCTGCTCCCTTTCAATCTCATTTAGAAATTTTTTGTAGTTTCATGACAAAACTGGACACAATACTCCAAATTCAGCCTCACCAACAACTTATAAAATTCAACATAACATCCAAACTCCTGTACTCAATACATTGATTTATGAAGGCCAATGAATCAAAAGATTTCTTTATGACCCTAACACCTGTGTCACCATTTTCAAGGAATTATGGATCTAGATTCCCAGATCCTTCTGTTCTGCCTCACTTCTCGGTGCCCTACCATTCACCATGCAAGACATACATACCTTGGTTGGTCCTTCCAAAATGCAAAACCTCACACTAGTCTGCATTAAATTCTATCTGCCATTTTTCAGCTCATTTCACCTGCTGGTCCAGATTACTACAAGCTTTGGTAGTCTTCTTTGCTGTCCACTACACCATCAATCTTTGGGTCATCCACAGATTTGCTGATCCAGTTTACCATATCATTATCCAGATCACGTTAGTCTTCATAACAAGGGGAGGAGTATAGGAGTGAAGAGGTCCTTCTGCAGTTGTGCAGGGCCCTGGCGAGACCACACCTGGAGTATTGTGTTCAGTTTTGGCCTCCAAATTTGAGGAAGGACATTCTTGCTATTGAGGGAGTGCAGCGTAGGTACAAGAGATTAATTCTCAGGATGGCAGGACTGTCATATGTTGGAAGATTGGAGCGACTGGGCTTGTATACACTGGAATTTAGAAGGATGAGAGGGGACCTGATTGAAATGTATATTATTAAGGGATTGGACACGCTAGAGGCAGGAAAATGTTCCCACTGTTGGGGGAGTCCAGAACCAGAGGCCACAGTTTAAGAATAAGGGGTAGGCCATTTAGAACAGAGTTGAGGAAAATCTTTTTCACCCAGAGAGTTGTGGATCTATGGAATGCTCTGCCTCAGAAGGCAGTGGAGGACAATTCTCTGGATGCTTTCAAGAAAGAGTTAGATAGAGCTCTTAAAGATAGCGGAGACAAGGGATATGGGGAGAAGGCAGGAACGGGGTACTGATTGTGGATGATCAGCCATGATCACATTGAATGGCAGTGCTGGCTCGAAGGGCCAAATGGCCTAATCCTGCACCTATTGTCTATTATCATTGATATAGATGATAGTCTGCCTCTACTACCGCTCTCTGGCTTCCATGAAGCCAATGTCTAATTCAGTCTACTGCCTCATCTTGAATGGCAAATGATTGAACCTTCTTGACTAACCTCCCACGTGAGACCTTTCAAAGGCCTTTCTACAGTTTATGTAAACAACACCCACTGCCTTGCCTTAATCAACTTTCCTGGTAACTTCCTCCACAGACTAAGACTGGTTAGACACAACTTAACACACACAAAACCATGTTGCCCATCCTTAATCAGTCCTTGTCTATTCAAATACTTGTATATCCAGTCCCTTTAAATATCTTCCAATAATCTTACCACTACCAATTTCAGACTTACTGGCCCATAATTTTCCAGCTTATTCTTACAGCATCTCTTAAATAATGGAACAACATTAGCCATCCTCCAATCTTCTGGCACGTAACCTAAGGATGCTTTAAATATCTCTGCTCTGGCCTCTCACAGTGTCCAAAGGAACACATCGTCAGGGCCTGGGGATTTATCCACCCTAATATGCCTCAAGACAGCAAACACCTTCTCCTCTGTAACCTGCACAACATCCATGATCTCACTGCTGTATTGATTGTCTTTGTGTCCATCTTCCAAGTGAATACAAGATGCAGAAAAGATCCATTTAAGATCTCCCCCTTCTCTTTCACCTCCACACATAGACTTCCTTTCTGATCTTATAGAGAATCAATTTTGTCCCTTGTTATCCTTTTGCTCTTAATATATCTGTAGAAGCCCTTGGGATTCACATTCTGCTAGAGCAACCTCATGTCTTCTTTTAGCCCTCCTAATTTCCTTCCGGTGTCCTCTTGCATTTCTTATATTCATCAAGTACCTCATTTTTTCCTACCTGCCTATACCTATGTACTTCCTTTTTTTTTTTAAAACCAGGACTTCAATATCTCACTAAAACTGAAGTTCACTAAACCTATTATCCTTGCCTCTTATTCTGACAGGAACACACAAACTCTGTATTCGCAATGTTTCACTTTTCAAGGCCTCTCACGTAAACTTTTGCCAGAAACAGCCTATCCCAATTCACACTCGCCAGATCCTTTCTGATACCATCAAAATTGGCCTTTCTCCAATTTAGAATCTCAACTCAACAAACAGGCCTATCCTTTTCCATAATTACCTTGAAACTAATAGTATTATAATTACAAGATGCAAAGTGCTCCCCTACACAAACATCTGCCACCTGCACACAGCTCAAAACGTTAGTCCCACCCTGCTTGACGTTCTGATTCCTGACTTTGTACCTAGGCTTAACAACATCTTTGTCCACTCCATTGCTTCCCCACATTGCAAACGATTCTTTCTGTAGAGATCACTTTTCCTTTTATATATTTTCACTTTGTATAATCTGGACTGCTGGACATGTTACACAGCATAATAATTTGCAACACAAAAGGAAAATCCTACTAAAAGTAGTGCATATAGCCTGGTCCATCACTGGCACACCTACACAAAACATTGTCGCAGGAAAGTAGCATCCATCAACAGGGACCCCACCACCCAGGACAATCTCTGCTGCCACCAGCCAGAAGCCTCCGGACTCACATCACTAGGCTCAGGTACAGTTACTACCCCTCAATGATCAGGCTCATGAACCAAAGGGGTAACTTCACTTGCCCCATCATTGAAATATTCCCTCAACTGATTGACTCACTCTCACGTTCACAATATTTATTGCTCATTTATTAGTCATTTCTTTCTTTTTGTATTTGTACAGTTTGTTGTCTTCTGCACACTGATTGAACACCCAATGTAGTGCAGTCTTTCATTGATTCTATTATGGAGTTGTTGAATACTGCAGCAAGAAAATGACTCAAGGTTTTTATATGTGACATATTTGCTTTGAGCTTTGAAAGGGCAAAAATGCCTAATCCAGTCTTATTTGCCACATTATGGCCTCCCTCCATCAGAGATATTCCATTGTCCCACCCATCTTTCTTTACTACCAGATCCAATGAATGGTCAGACAAAATATTAACAGTTGCTTTTTCCGTACCCGGTGCCTGACCTCTGGCACTTTCCTGGAATTCTTGTATATTTCAGATTTCCAATATATGTAGTTTTTTTTGTTATTGGGTAACTATTGGTTTCCCCCATCCAAACTTGCATGAGGCTATTTTAAGCATTTTGTTAAAGCAGATTTAGTGCATCATCATTCTCTAAAGTCCAAGTTTTATGTTTAATAAATGAAAAATTTTAACATGCTTCCCATTTATAATCTGCTCACCTTGTCACGATTTTAAGAATTACCAATTAAGAATTATAATGAGCAGCCTATGCAAATACATCACACTGCATTTACACTCTCTTGCCATCTGTGGTGCTAAAACCTGAATTTTGCATTGTATACTCCAGTAGTCTGTAAAATTAAGCATCAACTGCTCCTTCCCAACTGTCATAATTTGAAGTTATTTAATAATTTGACTTTAGAGGGACTAAGCTTTAAATGAGGTACCAAATGACACGAGTCAGACCTACTCCAATTATCCTATCCATTCAAAGGCCACTTAACAAAAACAGTTGGTTTAAGAACTTGCTTGCTGCATCATTGAATGCTGAGAAATAATTAGCAGGTTATGTAGCACAAGATCAGTTAATACTCTGGGTCTAAAACTGTCATAATCTCCTCACCAGATGATGCCCAACTTTAAATGTTTCTAGCAATTTCATTTTTGAAAAAAGATCTAGTGCTTGGTCTTTATTTCTGATTTTGTCTATCTGCAGTATTTTATTTTTTAGTTTCTTCTTTGCATGACTGGTTTGCACACAACTATTTCCACAAAGACATTTGTTAAATGATAAAAGGACACAGTGAAGTTTTGTTACATTTAATCTTTTTTATGGAAACTATTGTAGTAAATGCATAAAGCCAGTGCTTTGTATCCTAGTCATCAACATTGATGTTATCAATATGGAGGCAAAAGCCTCAAGATCAAAGACTAAACACGGAGACCCAAATGAGTCACAGAGGTCTGTGCAAATCCAGAAGTTAAAGCCTGAAACTCAAATCCATGATTGGCATACCAAGTTAAAGCCTAAAGTTGGAGGTGCAATGTCTGCACGTTTGAGAATCTGGAACAAGGACTGGAGCTCCAAGATAGCCTGGCCCAGGCTTGGAGGCCAGTCCGGGTGGGAAATGAGCTTGTTTTGCTGTGCGCAACAATGTGGGCATGGTAAGTTTGCACCAGAAAGTGTTTTAACACTCATGGGCAGCCACCATCCCATCCTCAAGTGTGCTGGTTGTTAACACAAATAATGCATTTTACATGTTTAGCCATACATGTGATAAATCCAAATCACAAGTAATTTTATACTTGGGCTCAATACAATTGAACAAATGAAAAACACGCAACTCCTCCAAAACTGTTTCAGATCATACAAGTTTGAAGAATAGTTATTAGAAGAAAATAACTTCAGGTACCCCATTGAAATCTCAGAAGAAGGTGGTCGACTCCCACAGCTGTAGTCCATAAAAGAAGGGAGGGTGAATGAAGTTTGTGAAACTTAGTGAGATGGAGAATGGCAAGCTGGCATGAAACTGTACATTATATCTTTCACTGAAGCAGAAAAAGAATTTACGATGTTAATCAATTTTCAATAATTTCAATATCTGCATTTTAGGCCCCAAAAATTTCCCACCACCACTTTTTCTTTCCTCCACTAAGTCCCATCTCTTCTGCACACATGCCTCCCTTCTAGGTTTTGAGGGAATTTCTCCACATTCCCCCCCCCCCCCAAATGAATGGGTGGCAGGCACTTGTGAGTTATGAATTTTAAAGTGTTTATTTTATTTTCACTGGTAGTGGACAGTGAAGGGAGCTCTTTGACTCACTTTCACAGCTCAGTAAGGATCTCAGATCAGTACATTCCAAACAGATTGGAGTCTGATCACAGCAGTACAAGATTGTATCAGAGGCTCCCTCCGAAAGACAGGGAGCAGATGGCCAGTCTTCAGCACTCCTCCCCTTTCACTGTGCACTCTCTAGGTGATGGCCAACAATGTGGGAAATGTACTCCCAAGCCCAGCGTATCGACTCCTGAATAGGACCACCACTTGCCACAATCCTGTAGGTATGAGCCTCTGCAAACAGATGGTGAGATCATTATGAGCAATTAGTTCTTTTAATGTATCTGTGGGACATATTCACAGAATGTTATAAACATGTACTGAATGTGTTACAAACTAGCCCCTCCTCAGTGTTATCACATATTCAATGCTATATAACAGAAACTACCTTCTGCACACACATTTACTTTTACTTTCAGTTAGCATTTTAAGATGGATTTTAAATTATTCAACTTTTCCTCCATTAGTTTTTAATATCAGTGGCACAAAAAGCATTCTCTCCCCCCCCCCCCCCACCCCCTGACTTTCACCCCTTTAATAGAACTCTAAAATTTAAAAGATGACATTTGACACAATGTTCTGGCCTGGCTCTCAAAGCTTTCCGAAATTACTCCAAATTAATTACTTCTTTGAAATGGGGCATGGCTATCACAAGACGACAAGAATGTCCAAAGAATGGCAACATGAATTTCAGGTTTTTGGATTTCTCATTTATCTCTTCCTCTCAAAATGCCTCTGCATACCATCAGGGCTTTCCCCTTGCTGTCCAAAATCAAGTCGTAAAGAACACAAACTCCAGATTGTGACAATCAAAGCACTGATTATCTGAAGAGGATATCATCCCACACATACATTTCCCAAAGATAGACTAATGAGCACTTGAGTGAGATCATCAGAAACAGAAAAGCCAATTTAGCACGTGCAACGTGGTGGGCAAAGTTATATTTGTCACCTGGTCAGTAATCTCATCAGCTGATTACTTCACTGTACATTGAGAAATTTTCATCTCACTAGCTAATAACTTGTCCACGTTCTGCCAACGAGCTAACCACATTTAATTTGTATTCTTCTTTAAATAGATTGACAAAGAAATTAGTTTTTCTTACTTTCTGTGGCGAACTTTCAGCCCAGGATTTCTACAACCTCAAATTGCATCCTTTCTTTGTTTGACATCTGATCTTCCCCTGGCTCGCTATGTCTACTAACTGGCTATTTCTCAGTCTGGACTCTAGGCAGCTAAATTTGCCAGACTCACATAAATTAAACCATTCCAGCATATCATGTGAATACTTACTTTAACAAATCTCCAAGGTCTCAGGCTGATGCGCAAGCGCCTTTTGGGATGGAGCCCGCATGTGTATTTAATTTGCATTCTGAACACACGGGTATTCTAGTGATAAAAATCCTTTCTGCACTAAATTTATTTAATATAGTTTATTCGCAATTTATCTGTCTCAGAGTAGGTTTCTTTTCCCAAATCCGAAAGCAATGCAGACATGCATCATGTTATAATATTACTATATGCAACATAGCTATTGCCAAAGAACTTTGACTTCACATTACATAAAGTTTCTTACACAAAGTTATAAAGGACCAAATATTAATAAAGGTATTCTCTTAAGGTTCTGTCAGCTTCAGCTCACTCCAAACATGAAATGATTGATTTAACAGATGGAAGGACCCTGAAGTATCAGCATGGTTCTCGGCTGTTGTTGGACTTAGATTTTCTGTTGGACTGCAGAGGAGTGGTGATTAGTCACTCAGTATCCACGTCACAAAATGCTGACCAAAGGTCAGTACTAAATTTTACAGTTCAAATTTTTCACTGTATTAAGATAATACCGCAACTTTCTTTCCCCCCTCCCCCGTGTGCACGTACCAGTGACTCATGAATAAGTGACCATAGTCCTTTCACACGAGCGATAAACAGGGACGCAACATAACAATCAGGAACCATTTCAGAATACAAGTTAAAGATGATATTTGCTTCTTAAAATAGGTGTGGGTCTCATTTTCCCTGGTTATGGATTTGGCAAGAAGCACTTTGTAAAGTTCTATATGTGGTGGTAACATGCCAGATTGGAATGACATCTGTGAGCAATCTGGGGCTGTACTATTATCATTTTTTCAACAATGCTGCTTCAGAGTCAGAACAGCTGTGGATCCAGCAGCAGCGACTCAGCCTCAAAATATGTGAGTGAACTACAGATTGGCCATTGCTGCGTCGCAGGCAAAGATTAAAGATAGAAAGGAGAACATTGGAAGCCAATTTTTTTTGCAACTCTTTAACCAACCCAAAAACATCTTTCTGAAAGAGGCTTTTTCTTCTCACAAACAGTACAGTAAGGCAAAGATACCTCCTGCGTAATCAATTCCATGTGCACAAAGGCAACAACTGGTGGACAAAATGGCAATATTTTAGAAAAGTGCCAACATTTCATGCAAAAATGAATCCCTGTACTTGTATAATGGCCAAGTTCAGAACTGAAAAAAAAAACTTTAAACCATTCAGGGTTATTAAACTGCACAAAAAACCCCTAAAGATGGTTTTAACTTTATTTGTTAATATTGAAGGATGGATTGTGTTTTCCGAGCATACCCTGAGAAACTGGCATAAAGTTGAAAATAATTCGGCTGCTCAAGTGTTCAATACATGTTAATGGATTTAAGGAAATGCAGTAACAAACAAGGATAGTCAGTCAAGGTAGTTTTCAATTCCAACATAAGAGACCTGGTGTAGCATTTTAATATGTCCAATCCTCTATCTACGAAACATTTTTCAAAAGGCCTGAACTCTGGCTCCTGACCCATGTAGCAACATAACAAAATTTGTCGAATGTTTTTTCAACATTCATTCGCCTTGTCAGTCCCATAGCTCTCCACTGTACAGGAACAGTCATTTCAAAGATCAATGATCCATTATCCATTTATCTGCCTGTGTCCACCCTCTCACCACAATTTAAAAAACAAAAAGACCAATAATCCAGCACAATCAGAACTGGACTGGCAGATTTTGAAGATTATTGGACATTATCTCTATTAATATCCCAAAACATATTTAAAACCAAAATTTTGGATGTTACAAAGTATTACCCAGGCAAGTTAAAAAGGGAGCACTGGCACCTGTACCCTGGTGAGTATGCAGCATGCAAGCATCACCTTGCATTGAAAACTGGGATCTCAGTCTTTGACACCAATGACAGCATTCTTCAAAAAAGTGAATTCACTGAAAGCATTCAGTCCAGATGTGTGCTAATCAACTGAGTGTTTACGGACATCTTCACAACCTCTTGCTACAACAGTCTGAGGTACCACAAGGCATTAAATCATACCAGTGCCAAAGAATATAGTAATTTGCCTCAACAACCATCATCCAGTTGCACTTACATCCACTGATTAAGTACTTAGAAGGTTGGTAAGCATATTAATTCCTGCCCAGGGAGTGATCTGGATCTGCTCCAATTTATCTACCATCACAACTGGCAAACAGCAAATGCTACTGCTTTGGTTCTTCACACAACTATGGAACACCTGGACATTGAAAACTCATACTGTACATCAGGACCCTCTTCATTGACAAAACAGCTCAGCATTGAACACTATCATTCTCCTAAAACATCACCAAGTTCAGGACCTGGGGCTCAGTAACCCCCTTGATTTCCTCACTGATAAACCCCAGTTAATACCAACATCTCAACTGCACTCACCATCAGCACAAGTGGGCCACAGGGCTGTGTGCTTAGCCCACTATGCTACTCACATTATATTTGTGATTGTAGCCAAGTACAGCACCAGTGTCATAGTTAAGTTTGCTGATGTCTGCCAAATCAAAGTTGGTGATGAATCAACATTTGGAGGGAGATTGAAAATCTGGTTGAGTGGTGCAACAACAACCTCTCACTCAGCATCAAAACCGAACAGCTGACTGTTGACTACAAGAGGAAGAAGCTGGAGGTCCACAAGCCAGTCCTCATTAGTGGAATGGAAGTGGAGAGGGCCAGTAGTTTTAAATTCCCTGGTATTAACATATCAGATGATCTGTCCTGAGACCAGCACATAAGCGTCATCACAAAGAAAGCATGAAGCTTCTACAGATGTAGTGGCAAGTATTTTAACTGGTTGCATCACCCACTGGTGTGCAAACACCAACGCTCAGGAATAGAAAAGGCTGCAGAAAGTGGTGAATACAGCCCAGTCCATCATAGGCAAAGCCTGCCCCCTCACCAAGTACATCCATATGGAATGCTGTCCCAAGAAAACACATCAACCATTACAGACCCCACCATGCCCTCTTGTTACTACCCACAGGAAGGAGGAACAGAAACCTTAGGTCCCACTCCACCAGGTTCAAGAACAGTTATTACCACACAGCCATCAGGCTCCTGAAGCAGTGTGGATAACTTCGTCCACCATTACTCTGAACTGATTCAATGACAGTCACTTTACAGCTCAGTTCCTCAGTAATTTTATTTGCAGCTTTTCCTCAATTGCACATTGATTTTACTTATCTGTCTTTGATTATATGTGGCAATAAATCAGGAGTGAATTTGATCTGAAATCTGTAATCCTAATGATCCAGACTTCAGTTCTTGCTCCTTTTTTTTGGTCCATTAAGCAAAAAGTATTGCACCTGAACCAAATATTCACTTTTATTGACGAACATTTTTCCTCATTCTTAACAACTCTGGAAGGAGGTACGTTTTAATGAAGTGCTTTTAGAACAGAAAATGGAAGGGGCAACAGAGTGACACAGCTAATAGAGCTGCTGCCTCATAGCTCCAGTTCCTTGGGTTTGATCAGGACTTCAGTTGCAGTCTGTGTGGGTCTCTGCATGTTCCCGCTGTGACCGTGGGAGTTCCCCTAGGTATTCTAGTCAAAATAGATCATGACCAGATGGAGCCAAAAGCACTGAACATTTTAATACCCTGCTAATTACAGCCTGTTAATCAGAAGAAATACCTCACCACAATATGAAATGGATAACCCATTATTCTTACACTGTCACAGGACCTAGATATGCAAACTAAGCTCTCATCTTGGCAAATCCCTTCAGAATCCTGAATATTTCAAAGAAATCATTCATTCAATACCCAATTATTAAAGACCTAATGTGCAAACATCGGTAAAGAGGACCTTTATATAAAAAAAACGATGAGGAAGGACAGCAGTAGGTAACAGCCACGACAGCAGAGAAATAAAACCTGCACTTGGTCTTTTAAGCTTTTTACAAACCTGTAGCTTTAACCTTGAGTCTGCAGCCTTTGAGACAGCACTCCACAGCAAAGAGAGAAGGTACATAAAGACTGGCCTGGACAGCAACATGATGAGCACTTCTGAAGATACCCAATATGATGTGTTAGTGCCAAATGGCACATGCCAGGTTGCAGTACATACTGAGGGATGCACTGAAGCTTGGTGTAGCCACCTCAAAGGCTTAGAGGGGGAAGACGACTTCTGCTCCTGGACAGCAAGGGACTTTCAATCTGTCCCCTCCATTGTACCACTCCAGGATTTGGGGGGGGGGGGGGGGGAAATCACATGTTGGAACAGTCCTATTGGTTTTAAGGAATGCAATAAAACACAAGTACTTAACACATTGACTACAAATGTAAAAATGAAAACTTTTTTATTACAAAGTTTATTTTGATATTAGAATACATCAATAGCTAACTACACAGAAAAGTTGTGAAACAGCACATGACAATTTCTTTTTAAGAATGTATTGAAAAAAATCAATACCCCAATATTTTAAATCATTTGTTATAAAAATTGTCATACAACACACCTCACAAGATGTTTGTCCCCAAATCAGAAGCATCCACTAATCGGTTTTCAAAATCCACTCTATTGTCGAATAAAATAGACACACCCATCAGAAGCCAATCACCTGAATCAGGTTGTGCAGGATACCCAATCTGTGTTGCAAAAAGATGGCTTCAAGACACAAATGCACTTGATTGGTGAGTGTACTTTCCTTGCAAACTTTTTGACAATATGCAAGCATCACTGATTTTTTTTATAAACAGCTTTAATTGACATTTGCAAAGTGGACACAGCTGCTGGGTTTGACAATATACTTTTGTTTGATAAAAACAACAAACTTTTCAAACACCTCAACAGCACTAAATAAACTTGCACTAGACTGAACAAACCAGAGACTAAGTACAACAAAAGTGGCGACTGATTCATGACACACTAAACTCATTTACAGTCAGTAAATCTTGTAAAACAAGTTCCAACAACTTGCTCCAATTATAAATTTTCATTTCATGGTTTTGAAATGAGGAAAATATGAATATCAAAAATCACCACGAATTGCTACTTCAATTTATTTCCACTCAATTATTCAATAGATAAATTCAGTGGCCGGTGTGGTATTGAAGTCTGAATACCACAAGGGCACCGTCCCAAAGTGATTGAAAACTGAAATGGCCAAAGATGCTGGAAATCAAAGCAGCAGCAAGTGCTAGAAATACTCAGCCAATTAGTCAGCTTCTACGGAAAGAGAAGTTGTCAATGTTTCAGATCTGTAACCCTTCATTAGAACTGGGAAAAAGCAATACAAGTTTGTGTTGAGTAGAGAGAAAATGGAGAGGGTCATATTGAACAAAGAATGTCAGTGATAGGAAGATAAATGCTGGCATCTGTCCGGGGGGGGGAAGAGAAGAGGTGAGGTGGAAAATTAATTGTTGACATTTTGAGTTGAGACCCAGCATCAGGCTGGGATTAGAGCCTCTACATTTTCTGTTTCTATGTCTGTAATAAGATGAGCTGGAATGGCTTAATGAGTGCAGTTACCAGCATATTGAGCTTCTTGGTCTCAGCAATGTGTTTTTGCTGTCTACACAAGAACTAATTTTTACCTGCCATTTTTCTTTCTTTTCTATAGTCTGACCGGATTGAACAGCATTGATAGAACTGAGCTGACAAAACTCATCAGGCCAAATGGCAGCCTCATCTTTCCAAGTATAAATACATTATGAGCCCAACCTTGCTGGACCTTTTGGCTCCCATTTCTTTTGCCCAGTAATGGAGAAAGTACTACACATCTCATCACATCTCTTACAGAACAAATGAATCTGTCCCCAACAAGATCTAACCAACCCCCTCTCTGAAGGTTCAAATGAGAAGACTCAGTTTATCGTACTTTGGGCACATCATGTGAAGAAACAGCTCCCTGGAAAAGGATATTATGCTCGGCAAGGTGGAAGGACAACGGAAGAGAGAAAAGCCACCAATCAGATGGATGAACACAATAAGGACAGCTATGAATGCAACATTATCTACCGCGAGCCCTCTTTGCGAGGATCAAAACTCATTAGGGCAGCTATCCAAGTGTTGCAGGGTTACAATTCAATGGCACTTAACAATTTATTGGATGTACAAAGTGTTGAGGGGGAACAGAAAATCTAGATTTTGCTTATATAGGGACCAACTAAATACATACCCCTAGTTATATATTTTAAGTAAAAGATGGAATAACAACCATGAGCCAGGAAACCTGCAGTTAAGCATCAGTTAACAGGTCTAACGAACTGCCACCATAAATGGTGCATGCAGGAAGATTGGATAAGTACATGAATGGGAGTATGAAAGGCTATGGTCCAAATGCAGGTCGATGGGACTAGACAGAATAACTGACTAGCACAGAATAGATGGCTGATGTTTCTATGCTGCATTGCTCTATGACGAACAAAATGATTAAGAACATGACTCTGCAATTCCAAATCCACTTCAACAATATCTGTAACAGAAAGAGGACTTTTTGCCTATTTTTTTTTCTGGTGAGTTTAATGGGCAATATACTGTAAGGACATTCTTAAAAAAAAATAACTGGGTGGCTGGTGACAAGGGACACATATAATCAAAAAGCATACTTCTGTCCTGAATCTGCTGGCTGATTTACACATCTGCAGCTTGTCCCATTTCTTGTCCCAAGCTGCAAGGTCATATTGCATACCTCTTTGGCCAATAAGCAAGAATAGTTTAAGCTGTTACATTATCTTTCCATAAGATCATACAAGGTTATCCACTTTCATTGGTCAAGAAAACTTTAAATAACATGTTGAGACAGGAGACATATGAAAGCACTTCAGATTGTTTTGCTGAAAAGCTTACTTACAAATTAGTCTGAGTGGCCCAAGCGGACACCAGACAATCCTTTCTTCCCATTAATTTCAAAACTTTAGATTTCTCTGGAGCAATTACCACGAAGTACTGATTGAGGCAGATGTCACCCATTGCAAACTGCCTACTGCCCAACTCAGAGCTGCTGCTGAACAATTAAATATTCTTTGTTGTTTAATAATAATGGATTCATCCTGTTTTAAATTGTTCAGGTGATTGAGAAAGAAAAAAATAGCTTAAATGTTCAGGCCCTCCCAGGTCATGAACATCAAATCTTAAAGTTAAACATAATAAAGTCTGCATATGCTGGAAACCCAAAGCAACACACAAAATGCTGGAAGAACTCGCAGGTCAGACAACATCTGTGGAAATGAATAAACAGTCAACATTTCAGGCAGAGACCCCTCTAAAAGGAGAGAGAAGGAAATGGGCGGGTGGGAATCAAATTTATGTACAGCCTGTCTATATAAACATGTATGTGTATTTGCTAGCTGTTGCACAGCTGCAAGTATATTCTGCCATAGGTGGGAGAAACGACAAAAAGACATCTCCTTTTGCAGTTGCAATTCTAGTTTGCAAATTGTTCAGTTACAAACCGAACCTTTTTGTAACCTGGGGAGGAGCCACCCAAGGTTTATCAGTCCAGTAGATTTCCTAGCCCCAAGATCTCCACAATATTTAAATGCCCAAGCATTTCATTTTAAAACATTCCAATACAGAAAAGACCACAAGATACAAGAGCAGAATTGGGCCTCTTGGCCCAATCGAGTCTGCTCCGCTATTCCATCATGGATGACCTATTTCCCTTTCAACCCCATTGTTTTAGAGCACTTACAAAAGTCTTCAAAGTTGCAAATTATATTCTTGGTTTTTTTTTTAAATATACAAAGCATTCGTCGACAGAATTCATTTCCCCCCTCCCATCTGCTGACACCAAGCCTAACACTTCATGTGTAGTGTGGCCCAAAGATAGCATTAGTCTCCTGTCTGAGACAGTCACGTGGCAGCTATGCCATCAGATATTGTCAGTGGAAGACTGCACTGAAGCACCAGGGCCTGCTCTGGAGAAACAGAGTATGCCAGTAGTATCATCAGTATGCAACAGGGTATTACATATCATACAGGCTGGATTTTCTCTGGGTGACCCAAAGATGTGGTTTGGTAGGTTAAACTGGCCACTATAAATTGCCCCTTGTATAGATTCAGAGTTGTACAACAAAAAAAAAACAGGTCCCTTCAGACATGTACCAATCTAAGTGAATCCCATTTGCCTGCATTAAGCCCATGAATTCTTAACTACAACTCTGGAGGAATCCCATCCACCGCCACCAAACACATAGCTTATTTACCCCCTCACTGCTACCTCATACCCAAGATCCACAAACGAGACTGTCTGGGTAGGCCTATTGTCTCCACCTGCTCCTGTCCCACAGAACTTGTGTACTCATTTCTTAATTCCATACTATCTCCTTTGGTTCAGTCCTTTCCCACCTACATCCACCCTTCCTATGCCCTCAATAACTTTCAATTCCCTGGCCCCATGACTGTCTCATTTTCACCATGGACATCCAGTCCCTATTTACTTCTAAACCCCTCCTCAAACCCCACCCCCCTTAAATCAAGGCAGCCCCAATTCTCCACTTCTTTCTTGACAGGAAGAAACAACCAATTCCCATCCACCACCACCACCCTCCTCAGTCTGAGGGAACTGGCCCTCACCCTCAACAATTTTTCCTTCAGTTCCACTCTTTCTCCAAACTCAACGGATAGCCATGGGCATCTGCATAGGCCCCAACTATGTCTGCCTGCTCATTGTCTACATAGAACAGTCCATGTTCCAAGCCTTCCTCAGTGATACTCCCCAACTCTTCCTCCACTACATTGATGCTGCTTCATGCACCCATGCTGAGCTCATCAATTTCCATCAACTTTGCCTCTAACTTCCACCCTGCCTTAAATTTACTTGGTCCATCTGACACTTCCCTCCCCTTTCTCGGTCTCCAGAAATGGAGAAAAACCGTCAACCAACTTTTATAAACCCGATTCCCATGGATCTTGACTATATCTCTTCCCACCCTATCCCCTGTAAAAGTGTTATCTTTTCTCAGTTCCTTTGCCTCCTATACACGTTTGTAGGACGGAAACATTTGTTTCCATTCCTGGACATCAAAGGTGTCCTCCTCCTTCAAAGAGCAGTGCTTCCCTTCCTCCACCATTGATGCTGCCCACACCTGCATCTCCTCTAGTGCCCGAACATCCACACTCACCCCATCTTCCTGCTGCCTTAATGATAGGGTTTGTCTTGTCTTTACCTGTCACCCATCAGCGTCTGCATTTAACACATCATTCTGTGCAACTTTCATCTCCAAAGGGATCCCTCCATTAACATTTTTACCTCCTCCCTCCCCACAGAAACTGCTCCCTCTGATCCCCTTGTCCATTTGTCCCTCCCCACTAATCTCCATCCCAGCACTTAACCCTGCAAGCAGTGCAAGTGCTACACCTGCCCATCCATCTCCAATCAGGGTCCCAGACTGTCCTTCCAGGTGAGGCAACACTTCACTTATTAATCTGCCTGGTACTTCCAATGCAGCCTCAACATTGATGAGACCTTCATAAATTAGGGAACCGCTTCTTCAAGTGCCTCTACTCCATTTGTCAAAATTAGAACTCCTCAGTGGCTAAACATCTTGACTTCGATTCCAATTCCCATTCCAATATGTCAGTCCACGGCCTCTTGTGCCAAGATGAAGTCACCTTCAGGGTGGAGGAGCAACACCTTATATTCCATCCGGGCAGATGACAACCTGATGGCATAAATATTGATTTCTCCTTCCAATTAAAAAAATTCCCTCTATGCCCCATTCTGACTTTTTTTTGAAACCTTATCACCTGCCCAACATTACCCCTGGGGTCATCTCCTCCTTCCCCTTTTCCTATGGTCTACTAGCTTCCTTCCCCCCCTCCCCATTTTTTATTCTGGCCTCTTCCCCCTTCCTTCTCAGTCCTGAAGAAGGGCCTCAGCCTGAAAGGTCGACTGTTTATTCATTTCCAGAGACACTGCCTAACCTGCTGAGTTCCTCCAGCATTTTGGGTGTTTTGCTCTGGATTTCCAGAACCTGGAACTTTTGTGTTTATAATTCTTGTCCACATTAGTCTCTTAAAAAAAAATTGTAATACTATTTGCCTCTACCACGAATTGCCTCTAGGTTGTTCCAAACTACCCTTCCCTTGTGTGGAAAATCCTGCTGCTCAGATCCCCTCCAAATCCCCACCTTAAAATTCATATCCTCTAGTTTTAGACTCCCCTACCACAGGAGAAAGACTCTCCCCCCCGCCCCTCCTATTGCTCTCAAATTTTATAAAAACCTGCAGTCATCCCTTTAGCCAGGGAAAACAGACCCAACCCAACTCTCCTTTACAAGCCCTCCGAACCAGGCAACATCTTGGGAGAATCTTCACTGCACCCTCTTATAATCACATCCTTCCTAACAGCAAGGCAACCAGAACGGCACACAACACTCCATGTGAGGTTGAACTTCGTATCTGTAGCATGAGATGCTAGCCCTGGTACACTGCGGCCTGTGGTAACCACACAATACACCTTGCGTTACCAATTTCAGGAATCTAGGTGCACGTACCCCTCAAGACTTCCCAAAGTACACTTGCCCAAATCAAGTTGATGAGTCCACAGCCAGATCAGCAATGGCCATGTTGAATGGCAGCGCAGGCTCAACGGTCCAGATGACCTGCTCCCATTTCTTGTGTTCTTATGCAAGTCCTGGCTGACATTTTTGGCTCCCTTCCTTGTTGATCTAGATCAGGGGTTCCCAACCTTTATTATACCATGGACCCCATTAAGCAAAGGGTTCAGGGACCCCAGGTTGGAAACCCTCTTGTAACCTTAAGGCAATAGTCTTCACCATACCACCAGTATGTCATCTGCCAAGTTACAGTCATGCCACCATATTCACTAAATCATTAATGTATGTGACAAAAGGAGCCCCATCAGCAATCTTGCTGACAGAACGAATCACAAGCACTCTAGCACTCGACACGGTGCTAAATTGAACTAGAACTGAGCTGAAACTGAATACGCCTAGACTTTTTCCAATTACTTTTGTGGGTTGGCGTTTTATATTCTGTGCTTTTCGGTCGTATTTTTGGCATTGCGCTATCTGGTTATACTTGCGCGTGGACGGGGTCTGACGTTTTTCTTTTAACAGATTCCACAGCTTTTCCTTCATTTCTTGGCTGTCCATGGGAAGACGAATCTCAGGGTTGCATACCACATTCATACTTTGATAATAAATGTGCATTGAACAAGCTGCAAATCTGAAAAACCCTCCACCACCACCCTCTTGACCAATTTTGCATCCAATTGACTAGCTCACTGCCACCTGGTCATCCAGCTGGCCAGACTGCTATCTAGGCCTTGTCAGATGCCTTTCCAAATACAGTAGACAGCATTCACTTCCCTGTCCACAATCCTTAGTTACCTCTTCAAAACTCAATCTTGGGAAAGGATTTCCAACACTCAAAGTCTTGCTGACCAGAATCTATTCTAGAGGGTTAATGGGAATGTAGGGAGAATAAATAGAATTGATGTAGGATTTACACAAATGACACTATGGTTTGTCTTTTCCCTGCTGTACAACATCCTAAATATCACTGGTAATTGCGTTACATGTCTGTAATTCAACCAGCGAGATTCTTACAATTTTTTTTTTTATAACACTGTCAATCTGTGGACACGTATGCACCCTTTTCCTTCATTCCCCCCCCCCCCCCCATGTGCGTTTTTTGCCAAATTTAAAAAGAGTTTGAGGAAGGACAACCAGTGAAACTAATCCAAACCCAAGAGTGAGGCAGGCAAAACCAACACCAGAGAAATACTACACAATCATAACATCTCCAGAGCAGTGTTACAAGATATCTAGAGGAGACAAATTTAATCCCGGGCAACAACAAAAAAAAGCTCAAATAAACGCCTTAATTTGAGCAAGAACACTTGAACACCTCAAAGTTCCTCAGTAAAGATGGTGAGCTGACACCCAGACTAAGATCACAATCACAGCTGGATTGTACTATGAAAATAAATTAAGACTGAGCAATGGACAAGATGATGTGCTTTATGATTCACACTTCAAAAAAAAACACACACACAAAAGCACAATGTAGAACCAAGAAGCCTTTAAATTTCTAGTGCATTCCCTTAGGAGAAAACCCCTGGTAAAAAGCAGCTGACCACGCTTTTACTCAGTAGTAGTGGCTAGAAGGAATAAATTCACAAACCTCAAACTCAATGTCAATCTAAACATCTTTATTAAAACAATAACTCTCGCTCTAGGTTATTAAAAAAATTTGTTAAACATTATTTGTTAAACCATCATTAATCTACTTAGGAAGTGGCTTGTGGTGGCAAGTAGTGGAATGTTACACTATCCATTATCAAAACATAACTATCAGATCTGAAATTAGATACCCTGTACACCCTATTCAGTTTTTCCAAGTCTCTTGGAAAGTTAACTCAGCTGTCATTTAAATTTAGTTCTTTTAATATTTAATACTGCAGGGAACATAAAACATGAACACTGAAAGTTAATTTTCAATCATCAATATTTCTTCATTGCATAAAATGCTAGCAATAAAGAATCCGAACTATATCAGGTTATACATTCAGTATAGAAAATGGAAATCCTTTCTTTGGTAAATCACCTAATTGGCATGGCTGCCCCATTCTCATTAGTAGCATACACAAGTGGATACTGTGCACCCCTCTCTCTACACCTAGTTGTGTAGTTCAGCCTAGTACCTTAGAGACTTCCAAACCTGAACTCAACAGATATTTCAAACACACAACGTGAACAGGAATTTGACCACTTCTGTTGGGCCAAATGGCCTGTTCTTGTCAAAACCTTTCTAATGTTCTCCCAGGAACACAATTCCAGAGTCACGTTACATTTCTAGACAGAAACATCTTTGTTGCTCTTCTACAAGCCAATAAAGTCTGATTTCCTCTTGGCTCACATCTTACAACACAGCAAATGCACTCCTCCCCTGAAAGTAAAATAGCAGTAATTATACTCCGACATAAATTCAGTCAAGTTCCTTCCACATTCACCTAGATTAATGAAAGTGCATTCATTTTTTTTTGCTGAATGATGAGTAAAAGTGCAGCCATGTTGTATCAAATGGCAGAAAACACACAGGGGTCTCCCACCTCCATTTCCTATGTTTATTTGAAAAATGCTCTCCTCAATAAAGTTTATCTTTAATATTTTCCCCAAGCTGTTCAGAAATAGCTGCAGCAACAAACAAATGCACTGGATGAACTTAATGGGTCATGCAGCACCTGTGGGAGAAGGGAAATCGCCGATGTTTTGGGTGGAAGCCCTGCATAATAGGATATGAATACTGCCTTTTTTGTACACCACATGGTGCAGTTATGCCAGAGTGACGTCTGCATTGTCATTTATGTGCTAAACACCCCTACCTGGATAAAACTCCCAGATTAACCTGGCCCAAGGTGCACTGAAGGCAAGTTTTCTTTTGCATTGAGTCATCCAGATCCAGGTTTTCTTACATGGGCAGTTCCCAATAAGCAACGTGATGCAGCATAGCATCTCCACAGCAGAACAGGTAGAATGCCCACACAGAATATGAGGCATTAGATCAGTTGCACATGTTGTGGAACTTAAAACACTTCTGATCTTCTCTCAACAGCATGTCAAAAGAACAGTTTAGGTTAATTCTCTTACATCATGAGCATTTAAAACAGCAATTAAGAGTGGAATCTCAAATGCAAAACACAGTACCTCGTGCTAATTTTCTCTCTGCGAAAGGACTTCTTCCTGCATTCAACTTGATGTAAAGTGTCACTTGTGATCAAATCAATGGCCTGTTTTGTAGAGCTTCCACAATGCTGGGGGATTATCAGAGCAAATCTTTCCAAAAAACCAGACACATCCCTAATGTTCTCAAGCTTTATCATCATGCTCTTCTGCCATATTCCCAGGAAGTGGGAGGGGGGGGGGGGTGCAGGGAATTTAAAAATCAACTAAGAGCCAAACATAAACAAATGTCAGGAGATGGTAGGACATAAAGAAGGAAGAATTTTTTTTAAATGGAGTGTGAGGCTTGGTGATGCAGAACGAAATGTCATCAAGGACATATGTTACAGGTAAAAAAGTGCAATACTGGTGTGAATAAAGCAGAATTTTGAAAGCAAGGTGCCAATTAGAGATTTACAGTAAAAACTCAGCTAAAAGAAAAATCACACTTGATTTAAATACAACTTCTATATTTTAAAAAATAAATGCAATTCCTTTGAAATGCAGAAGTGTCAGTTGCACATTTAACAGGCCTCTTGACTACATAGTTTGTTAATGTAGATTAAGGATTTTAAAAAATGAACAGGTTAAGAGAAATAACAAATAACTCCATATGCTAAAAATAAAAAATACAGAAAACGTTTTAGATACCCGGGAGATTAGACCACGTGTGAGGAAAGAGTAGTATAACATTTTAAATATTCTATTATTGCTTTTCTCTTGACTGACCTATATGGACAGAACGTAGAAAAAGATTTTCACTGTACCCCAGTACATGTGATAATAATTAACCAGTTTTTCTTTTGGAAGAGAGGTGATATATACACACAGTACTTTTTTCGCGTTATAAATGAGAATGCAATTTTCTAACACTCAAGCGGATGCTTTTATGTAAATGACCAATACCACTGGGAAACAAGAATTATATGCAGATTTACATAAAAAACGCGAAGAAAAATCACTATACGTGGAGATCGCATTTCAAACACAAGGCGATTGATCGGGAAAGTAAAAGCCATGCAAAATTAATGGGTTTACTGCCAAACTTTAAAAAAACGCAAGCCAAAACAGAATAATTAATGGATCATGGAAAAGTGCTTAGGACCATACTCTGCACTCTGTGGCAGAATAAGAGTGCTGAATGCACAGGTTCTTACTTACAACGTAAAGTTAAACACGTTCGCTAACAAAGAAGCGCTGCAGTTTATTACACTTTACAGACAGGGGTTACAAGGAACCGGTATGGGGCTTTGCCCAGTTGTTTCGTGGCACTCCCTGGCCTCGAAGATGTTTATGACCGAGGTTGATCGAGTGACCACCAGCAGGCTGTCGGCACAGTCATCTCCCACTCACCGTGCGACTGGTGCAGCCCAGTCGTGTCACAGTGCAGTTCAGCGTGTTATCACCACACATAACACGACAGCTCTCTTAAAGAATGCACGCCACGGGAAAATCACATACGTACCGCATTAACTTCCGTTCATCGGACTTCAGCGTGCCAGTCGCATTCAGCTGCAACAACGCGGCTATAGGTCAAAGGCTACCAATTAAGTTTTTTCCCCCGCAATGAAGCCGCGCTAAAAGAACCGCCAAACGCAGAGTCAATCATTCAAACACAGGAATGGAGCGGAATAAAATAAGATTGCGCCACTTATTTAAACTAAACAGTGTGTTTAAGTAATTACCTGGTATTAACCGATTAACTAAAACTTAAGCAGTGTGCAGCTGCAACAGCTTTGTTTCCTATATATAAAATGATGTTGGCAGCAATGAGAGAAAATGCAAATGCACAGGTGTGCATTTCCCCCCTCCACCCCTCTCTATTTAAGGTTAGGGTGCAGAATTAAACGGCAATTCATCAGAACGCGCGCAGAGGTCCCGGCTTCAGCAGCTGGATTGGATTGTGCCCGGGCTGTGATTGGCGTGCGTGTTGTCATGGCAGCCGCCGGGCCGGCGCCAGCTGGAGTGCTGTGTGAATGGGTGACGTCACGCGGCTGGCGCCGGCCAGTCTGGTCGCGCGCTCTGTGCGATCCTGCTGCCAATGAATCAGTTGTCAGCGAGCAAACCAGCGCTGACCTCAGGAATGTACACACAAACTCGCTGCAAAGACAACACAGCTGGGCAGCCAGGGGCAAGTCAGTGGGGGGAAAGTTTCCCATCCCCCTCCCACCGGCTATTCCAATTTCGCATCAACAAACCTAAGTGTTTTATTGCAATGTGATGGGCTCTATCAGCTTGAGCTCTAAATCAGACCCAGACCGTTAGACACTATCTGCACATCATGTATCACGTCACACTGGGTTTTACCTGTACTAGCAAAGTAGGAAGATACGTAGTTATAATAAAATCAACAAAGCTCTGAGGGTTCTCTTCATGTACAACTAGATCTTGAGCCAGGCTTGAAATTCCATAAGGTACAACCTGCACAGAATGTGTTTTTCCTCGTTTACATTTCATGTCATTTTAATGCAAGGTAGAGCCCTGTGCATCCCTCCTAAATCAGAATTGGAATCATGTTTATTATCACTGTCCTGAAATGTTCCCCTTTCTTTTCCAGTCGTGTTGGAGGGTCTCATTTCCATAGAAGCTGCCTGACCTGAGCTCCTCCAGCATTTTGGGTGTGTTGCTCTGGATTTCCAGCATCTGCAGATTCTCTTGTGTCCTGAGATTTGTTGTTTTGCTGGAGAAGCAACACAAAAAAGTACTATAAGTTGCAATAAGAAATATAGAAAAATAGGTATTGCTGTAAGAAAGCAACTTAGTGAAATAGAGTTCATGGACAGTTCAGAAATCTGATGGCGGAGGGGAAGAAGCTGTTCCTAAAGTGCTGAATGTATATCTTCAGGCTCCTGAATTGGTCACGGGGTCACTTTTAATATACTTTTATTGTCATGCTTAGTTTTCATCCATTCATTTTTGCCATCAAAATAAAGATAAAATCTTGCATGTTCGCACAGAGTTAAAGATATTTATATTGTCCTGGGGAGGAAAAAGCAGGGAGGTGAGAACACATTTAAAGAAACCAATAAAAAAAGCTGAAATGTGGGCAAAATTACCTCCAAGGAAAGTGACAATCTGTTACTTTTCGCAGATGTTGTAAAACTCAGCAGTTAATTTCAAGCATATTGTCTTTGGCTTACTGCAATATTGATGCCAATTTTAATATAGGGTGAAGTGTGACCATGCCAGGACACTGGTATGGGAATAATATCTTACAGAATCTAGTTTATCTAAAACTACTGCTTCTCAATACTTCATTGCTAGATTTGAAATTCTTCTGGAATTCACATGCATTAATGGGAGTAGGTATAACAACGACCAGAGTAGAAATCGTAATCTGAGATATTAGGAGCATATAGGAATTTCAACACATTGTTAAGTAATAATCTTTATTTGTAACTCTCTGGATATGTGCACAGAGTACAAGATTTAGTGTATAGTCACACTGATCCACAACTAAATAGGTAATGTAAGTCAAAAATATTTGCATTTTTCATTAATGAACAAAATATTTCAGCTTGACGTCAGGTGACGAATAGTCAATCAAATAAAGTGCAGCATTTTCTAAACAGAATAAATAGATTTCTGAATCTGTGCCAGTGTGGATTGTAAAATACAACAGTTTTAATTTTACATTTGCTGTTGATTTCGATTACCAGAATTGATGTTGAGGATATTTTGCCTCTATCACGTTGTCATAGCCTTACATCCTGAAATCTTAAAAACACGATAAAATAGATGAAGTCATTGTTTTTGAAATGTGAGGTTCAAGGATAGTTCCTTGTATTTCAAGGTGACGAGCTATAAAGCACAGGTAATCTTACACCACTTCCTCAATTCTAACCAGTGGAAAGCAATGGAAGTTAAATCTTACAGGCATTTTGGATAAAATTACTTAACACGAGACAGATGTAAATATTAAATAAAGGTCATGAATATTTAGCATATCCCAAATAACCAATTTACAGTAGGATAATCAATGTTTGTTCTCTCCTTCTCTCTGTTTTCTTTGCAACTTAAAATCTATTTATTACAAACTATTCACGAGTGGGCATTAACCTTGAATGTTAACCTGTTCTTCATTTCATAGATGCTTCTTGATTCATTGTGTACTCTCATAATTTTCTGACTTCATTTCTGATGTCCAAAATTCTGTGGTATGTTTAATAATTCAACTTTTCACTACAAATCGTAACCAACACGAAGTTTAGATTGGAGCTCTGCTCTGTTGATTGCCACTCTGATTACCATGGTAGCGAACGGTTAGTGTAACACTAATACAGCAAGAACGATCACCAATCGAGGTTCAATTCCTGCTGCTGCCTGTAAGGTGTTTGTACGTTCTTCCCGTGAGAGAATGGGTTTCCTCCCACTTTCCAAAGACATAAGTGCCAGGGTTAGTGAGTTGTGACTTGCTCTTCTGGCGACGGAAACAGAGCCGCACTTGGCCAGCACGGTCCTCACTGATTTGATTCGACGCCAACGGTGCATTTTCACGGTATGCTTTGACGTACATGTGGCAAATGAACCTAATCTTCGTGCTTTTTCATCGTCTGCACCCAGGTTGCACGGTAACAAGCACAAAGTGTCCGTCAAACTGTTCAAAGCTCTCTGTGACTGAGGGATGCCGCAAAGAGTGGCGTGTAAAGTGGCTGAGGTAATTCTTGCTATAGATTTTAATTTATTTAATTAGAACAAAGAACATTACAGTATAAGCCATTTGGCCCACAATGTTGTGTTGAACATTTAATCTACTCTAAGATTAATCTCACCCTTCCCTCTTACATGGCCCTAATAGTCCTTTACCACCAGTCCCATGCACCCGCCACTCTCTGTGTAAATTACTTAACTCTGATCTCACCCCTATTCTTTCTTCCAGACACCTTAAAATTATGCCCCTTCATATTAGCCATTTCTGCCCTGGGAAAAAGTCTCTGGCTATCCACTCAATTTATGCCTCTTATCATTTTGTACATCTTTATTAAGGCACCTCTCAACCTCCTTCACTCAAACGTAAAAGCCCCAGCTCGCTCAACCTACTCTCATAAGGCATGCTCTCTAGCCCAGGCAGCATCCTGGCAAATCTCCTCTGCATCCTCTCTAAAGCTTCTACATCCTTCTTATAATGAGATGACCAGAGCTGAACACAAGATAGCAAGTGTGATCTATCCAGGATTTTATACACTCAGTGGCCATTTTATTAGCTACACCTGTACTGCTGCTCGTTAATACAAATATCATGTGGCAGCAACTCAATGCATAAGAGAGGTTCAGTTGTTGTTCAGACCAAACATCAGAATGGGGAAGAAATGTGATCTAAGTGACTTTGACCATGGAATGATTGTTGTTGCCAGACAGGGTGGTTTGAATATCTTAGAAACTGCTGATCTCCTGGGAATTTCACGCAAAACAGTCTCTAGAGTTTACAGGAAAAACATCCAGTGAGTGGAAATTCTGTAGGTGAAGACACCTTGGTAATGTGAGAGGTCAGAGGAACATGGCCAGATTGGTTCCAGCTGACAGGAAGGTGACAATAACTCAAATAACTACATGTTACAACAGTAAGAGCATCTCTGAAAGCACAACACCTTGAAGCCATAAACTACAGCAGTAGAAGACTATGAAGTTAGCTAATAAAGTGGCACTAAGTGTAGAGCTGCAACTACTCACAGCTCTCGAACTGAATCTAATCAATTGACACCTAGAAACCATATACTCCACACCCACTGCTCCACCTTCTTCAATGTGCCCTATCACATCCCTCAAAGAATTGAATCAAGCTTGTGAGGCGTGACCTCTCTCTCACAAAGCCAAGGCTGATTATCCCTAATCAAACTACGCTTCTCCAAATGCTCATGCATCCTGTCTCTAAGAATCTTCTCCAATATTTTGCCCATCATTGAACTAATTCTCATTGGTCTATGATTCCTCAGCTAACCCATAATCCCTTCCTTGAACAAAGCAACACTTGCCAGTCCCCAAATATCTGAAACTACTCCTGTGACCATTGCCAACAGTAGAGCAATCTCTTCCCTCACTCCTGAAGTTACCTGAGGTATATCCCAACTGGCCCACCCCCCCCCCCCCCACCCGGGACTTATCCATTCTAATGTTTTACAAACTAAATTTCCAGCACATCC